>NW_012267437.1:311316-362820 GCF_000151885.1 Dipodomys ordii
TCCTTTTTGCTTATGTGGTGCTGAGGAATTGAACCCAGGGCCTCAGGCATGCAAGGCAAGTGCTCTACCACTGAGCCACCTTCCCAGCCCGCCAATTTTCTTTATTTGAAGGAATGATACAAACTAAAGAAATTAAGTGGGCTGGATGCTGGTGGCTCATGGCTGAGAGCTGAGGATCTGGTTTGTAGCCAGCCCAGGCTGAGTCCAAGAGACTCATATCCATTAACCAGCAAAAGGTCAGAAGTAGAGATGTGGCTCAAGTGGCAGAGCACCAGCCTTGAGCAAAAAACTAAGTGACAGAGTCCAGCCCCGGTACCCATCCCCCAACACACACAAAAGAAAAAAAGAACTTAAGTGAATATTCCAGTACTACTTATAGAAAAGGGAAAGGTAATTCCAACATGCATACTTTGCCTTGGTGACAAGCAGCCACTGGATTTGAAGACATCCCTCTAAAGCTTCTTTCTCTTTCATTCTCCCAGGCTGTGCTTGACAGAGATATACTAACTATCCAGATGGAGAGGCTCCTATCTTGAGTAAATTGGGTCACCTGTTTATTCAGGTAACATGTCTCAGTGAAGTCACATAAGGGGGAGGGGGTCAATTTTGTCAGTGTCTATAGGGTACAGTTCCAGTAATGTGTGATTCAACTTTTTGTCCAAATGTGATATACGGCATGGCATCCAGCCTACTCTTTTAAGTCGTCACTGTTTGGCTTCTTGACATCCTGCAGGAAGAGCTGGCCAATTCATTAGTTCTGCAGCTTCCTCAGGTTCTCATCATTGTCCTTCTCCTTGTGAGATTGGTGAAGAAAGTATCTGGCAAGTTTTTTCACAGACACATCATTTCAGCTAAAGTAGTAAGAGAGGGAGATGAAGGAGGTACAGGGCTCCAGGGTAACCTGGAAGTTGATAGTGGCCTCCTCCAAGTCCTGGTGGTGCATTTCCCTGATCATAATGGCTACAGCTAAACAGGGGCTCAGCGGCTGTGCAGTGCAGCAGAGGCCTTGGGGCAGCTTGAGGGCAATGCAAGGAAGTGGTTAAGGGCTGCTGCTTCTGAGCATCTAGCTGAGGAGGAGGGCTAGCAGCAGGCTCCATTCATGCATTGTTAAAACAGGAAAGCATGGTAATTTTTGGTAAAGACCATCTCTCAATGCTTCATTGGGAAACAACCCACTATCAAACACACTCACATAATTACCAAATCAGTTCTTTATAGACTGACTAGTCCATGGTGAAGAAAGGAGAGAACAAAAGGGGAGAGAAAGGGAGAGGAAGAGAAAATGCAAAGATTGAATCTCTAGCTATTTCTAGCAGTAGTCAGTGCATATTACTGGACAAATGACTAAGTCAGCTTTTGTTTTCTGAATGGCACCAGTGTGGCAGATGGTGTCCAATGGCATTATGAGAAAGGAACACGTTAGGGCAATTTTCAGGCTTCATATTAAATATATATACATATATAACCTGAACTAAAGAATGGGATTGGAAACAGACAAACATAACTGGTCTAGATAATTTTGAAGAACTGAAGCATTGCAGCCTATGTGGGAAATGATAGATGAAGAATCCAAAACTCCACAATTTCTGGCTTCAATGGTGAAAATACACAATTCACAGAAAAAGACAATACCATAAATAGAACAAGCTAAAGGGAAAAGATGTGTTGACAGTTCTTGAGAGGTTGAGGGAAGGAATAGAGCTATAAAAATCATCAGAATATAGTCAGTTGTTAAAGCCATAGAATGAGTGAGATCAGCCAGGTACCAGTGGCTTACACCTATGATCTTAAGCTACTCAGGAGGCTGAAAACTGAGGATCACTGTTTAGTCTTTTTTTTTTTTTGGGGTCCGGTCGTGGGGCCTGAACTCTGGGCCTGGGCGCTGTCTCTCAGCTCTTCAGCTCAAGGCTAGCGCTCTACCACTTGAGCCACAGCGCCACTTCCGGCTTTTTTTTTCTGCTCATGTGGTGCTGAGGAATCGAACCCAGGGCCTCATGCATGCAAGGCAAGCACTCTACCACTGAGCCACCTTCCCAGCCCCAGGATCACAGTTTAAAGCCAGGCAGAAAAGACAAATCTCTGAAGCTCTCAAATTAACCACCAAAAAGCTAAAAAGTGGAAGTATGTCCTAAGCACCAGCCTTGAACAAAAAAGCTGAGACAGTGCCCAGGCCCTGATTTTGGTGTCGTAATGTGGATGAGCACATGCACTCACATAAACACACAGCAATGAGCTCACTTGCATTGGAATCCAATGTAAAATAATATGACCAGGACATCAGACTTGGGTTTTTTTGCGAGTCCTGGGGCTTGAATTCAGGGCCTGGGTACTATCCCTGAGCTTCTCTCACTCAAGGTTGGCACTCTACTACTTGAGCCACAGTGCCACTTCCAGCTTTTTCTTTTTATATGCTACTGAGGAATTGAACCCAGGGCTTCATGCATGCTAGGCAAGCTCTCTACTACTAAGCCACATTCCCAGCCCAGGACATCAGTTTTGAGAGCACCAACATTTAAGAAAAAGCCAGAAAATCATGAGGAAAATAAGTGAATGTGGTTTCTGGGCACAGCTGATACAGCAAACTCAGCCAGTGAACTTGATGCCAATTTACACATAAAAAGGGCAGAGTTTGGAAGAAAAGGAGATAAGGGTTAATTAATTTGCCAGTCTCCTCACTGTAAAAAAAAAAGTGTGGGAAACTATAGTCTCAAACACTGCAGTCTTCTGCCCAAGGGGGAGGCTAGGAAAAGCCAGGCATTTGAAGTTTATAGGTGCACTCATCTCTTGGTTTATTGGTGCCACTCTAAACCTGTAGGTGCGGTGGACAAAGGTTTCCTTTTCAGTGATCTGTAACATAAAGGGCATGATTGCCCAGCGGGTGGCTGAAATAGTATCAATCTTGAGTTCCCCAACATGGGGGAAATGGATGGAAAAGGAAAAAGAAATATTAAACGAGCAATTGGGCAATGAAAGCTGACTAGTGAAATGATTTATTGAGCAACAACTATAGCTGTGAGTATATTTAAGTGTCTGTTAGTGTTTGTTACACAGTAGTACAAGCCTGTAGTCCCAGCTATTCAGGAGGCCAAGGTAGGATTACTTGAACTCAGCCTAGACAACACATAAAGACCCCTGTCTCAAAATCAATCAATAAATAGCAGGATGCTAGAATCTAAGGAGGGTAGCTTTAGGATGTTAAGACTGTCTGAAAATAAAGAAGTAGCAAAAAGTACAGAATGCAAGTCAAATAGTTCAAGGACAGGATGACTTTAGGATGGTAATTATCTCAAAAAGGGCCAAGAAGAATGGAAATGTAGCCACCCAAAGTGGTGACATCAGATATAAAGTGGCAATAGAATAAGGAAATTAATATGCTATTCTTTACTATTTACTGTGTTATTCACTAATGGCTCACACCTGTGATCCTAAATTACTTGAGAGGCTGAGATCTGAAGGATCTAAGTTTGAAGCCAACCCAGGCAAAACAGTTCATTTCCAAAATACAAAGCAAAAAAGGAAGGCTGGAAGCTTTTCTCCCATGGTAGAGTACCAGCACAGTAAGCACAAGTTCTTGAGTTTAAACTCCATTAATTTTTTTAAAAAAGGATAACAGTGAAAAGAAATAAAGATAGTAAGTGGCACTGTGGCTCAAGTGGTAGAGGGCTCACCATGAGCTGAAGAGCTCAGGCACAGTGCCAGGCCCAGAGTTCAAGCCCCAGGACCAAAAAATAAATAAAAAAGAGATAAAGAGGGCTGGGAAGGTGGCTCAGTGGTAGAGCGCTTGCCTCACATGCCTGAGGCCCTGGGTTCCATTCCTCAGCACCACATAAGCAGAAAAAAAGCCGGAAGTGGTGCTGTGGCTCAAGTGGTAGAGCGCTAGCCTTGAGCTGAAGAGCTGAGGGACAGCGCCCAGACCCAGAGTTCAGGCCGCACGACCTGACCCCCCCCCCCAAAAAAAAAAGAGATAAAGATAATAGCTAAGGAAATTGCAAAGTGCAAAAAAAATACGGCATTTAAAAATTATTTTTGCGTGAGGGCAGGGGTATAGTGGTAGAGTACTTGTCCTCCATGTGCAAAGTTCTAGGTTCCATCTCTAGGATTGCAAAACAAAACAACAACAACAACAAAAACAGCAAACTGAGGCCAGGAGCTGGTGGCTTATATTTGTAATTCTAGCTACTTAGGAAGGTGAGATTTGAGGATGAAGACAAAGTTGGCCTTAGCAGAAAAGTCTGTTAGACTCCTATCTGTAATTAAGCAGCAAAAAGACATGTGGCTCAAGTAGTATAGTGCCAGCCTTGAGTGAAAAATGTCAAGTCCCAAGTTCAAGCCCCAGTACCAGTACGCATATACAAATAAAGTTGTACATACTGTTGGAATGATTCTAATAAGCATATAAATAATTACTAACTCTGCACAAGATAATCTCAATTTTCCTATTCTTTATTCACCTGACATATTTCTCATCACTCTTATATTTGCTTTTTTTTTCTTTTTTGGTTAGGCCCAAGACAAGGACTTGAACTCAATTCCTGATGCTTTCAGCTCACTGGCTAGTGCTCTGCCAATTGAGCCACAACTCCAACCTCCGTATTTGCTCTTTTAAAAAAGGTCTTCAAAAGCCAGGTTCTGGTGACTTCTGCCTGTAATCCTAGCTACTCAGGAGGCTGAGATCTAGGATTTGGTTCAAAGCCAGCCCAGGCAGGAAAGTCCATGAGACTCTTACCTTCAATTAACTACCAAAAAGCTGGATAGAAGACATGGTTAGATACTCTAGTACAATATGCATTTGCTGAAGCATTTTCTACTTGTTCTTTTATACCAGTAGATATTTCACCTTATTACCTTAGTCCCTGTTAAAGCTGAAAGAACATAAAAAAATACTCATGTAATTTATATAAGCACTTGAAAACTTTTAAAAGAAGTTTTTGAGAGTTTTGGGAAATGTAAGAGTGGTATGCATTAAAGAGAATAAGGTGCAGGGCACTGGTGGCTCACCCCTGTAATCCTAGCTACTCAGGAGGCTGAGATCTGAGGATCACAATTCAAAGCCAGCCCAGGCAGGAAAGTCTGTGAGACTCTTTATTTCCAATGAACCACTCAGAAAACTGGAAGTGGCACTGTGGCTCAAGTAGTAGAGTGCTAGTCTTGAGCCAAAGAGCTGAGGGACAGCATCCAGGCCCAGAGTTCAAGCCCCATGACTGACAAAAAAGAGGGGGGGAGGAAGAGAGAGAGAGAAAAAGAGGGGGGGGAGAGAATAAGGTACAGATTTTTTGTGAACTGTTTGAAATCCTCTTTCTAAAAGTTAACAAGGCACTGACTATGATGTTTGATAATGAAGTATTTAGTTAAAAAATGTGCAGACGGGCTGGGAAGGTGGCTCAGTGGTACAGTGCTTGCCTTGCATGAATGAGGCCCTGGGTTCGATTCCTCAGCACTACATAAGCAGAAAAAGTTGGAAGTGGCGCTGTGGCCCAAGTGGTAGAGCATTAGCCTTGAGCTAAAGAGCAGAGGAACAACGCCCAGGACCAGAGTTCAGGCCCCATGACCGACCAAAAAAAAAAAAAAAGGTGCATACAGAAATGGAGGGATAAAGGGAAAACAAATGAAGCATTGGTACTCATAGACACTATGTTGAAAATGAACTATACAACTTGTGGGCAGGGATGGGAGGGAGAAATTGGGAGAGAACAAAGGAAAGGGTAACACTGTCCAAAAAGAAATGTACTCATTAATTCCTGACTTAAGAAACAGTAACCCCTCTGTGGAAGCAATACATTTTTTAAAAAGTAAAATAAAAAAAACTGTGCATGCTAGAAGTGGATGACAGTGAGGGAGAGATAATGGAAGCTCAAGCAATAGGAGTGCCTATTTGTGCCTGTCTGGCTAGCGAGACTCTGAAGCCAAACCCGAGTCACACATGCAGAACTGCTACTCCACATTCCTGTAACATCTCTGGTGTAACTTACTCCCTTGGTAAACAGCTTACATATTTTCTGTGTATTGATAATATTGTACATTTTAGCAGCTTTCTTCCTGTTTATTTTTAATCTCTGTAAGTAGCCATAAAAATATATAATCTTATACAACAAAAAGGAAACATGAAAATCTGCAAAAGTTTGAGAAATTGAAACCTGCAAAAAGGACTCTTTACCATTTAGTAGTATCCACAGCAGAGAAAACGGGCTGGGGATGTAGCTTAGTGATTGCGCATTTACTTACCATGCATGAGGCCCTGAGTATGATCCTTGGTACAAAATTTGTTTTTCAATTACCTCATTTATTTATTTAGTTACTTCTCAAGGCTATTGTTCTACCACTTGAATCCACTTCTCGGTTTTTGGTGGTTCATTAGAGATAAGAGTCTCACATGCTTTCCTTCTGGGATTGGCTTAGATGGATTCTCAGATCTCAGCCTCCTGAGTAGCTAATTTTTTTCCAGTCCTGGGGCTTGAACTCAGGGCCTGGGCCCTGTCCTCAGGGACAGGTCCCTGAGCTTCTTTTTGCTCAAGGCTAGCACTCTACCACTTGAGCCACAGTGCCACTTCTGGCCTTTTTTTCTGTTTATGTGGTACTGAGGAATCAAACCCAGGGCTTTGTTCATGCTAAGCAAGCACTCTACCACTAAGTCATATTCCCAGCACTGCTTTTCTGTATTTTGAAGCAAAAAATGACCCTGGCTCATGATCGTACTTTTCCATGCCTGGTTATTCATGCACTACCAATATGCCTTCTCTCACAGCCAAGTATCGCAACAAAATATGTTTCCTCTATCAACTATTTTTTTCCTTTTTCTGTATGTAGTATTAAGGATAGAACTCAGGACTTTGTAAATGCTCTACCACATGAGCCATACCCAAGTTTTCCAACTTATTTTGCTTTAATTAGCCTCATTAAAAAAGGAAAAAAAAAACCACTACGTGTCAGGCATCAGTGGCTCACACCTCCATGACCAGCTGCTAATTATCTAGTTTTCCTCATAGATATTAAATATTAAATAAAGCTTTCATTCCACATAAACTCCTGAATCAGTCTAAAATAGTGTTTGGCTGTTCAACTTTTTTTTATGGTCAGTCATGGGGCTTGAACTCTGGGCTTGGGCACTGTCCTTGCGCTCTTCAGCTCAAGGCGAGCGCTCTACCGCTTGAGCCACGGCAGCACTTCCAGTTTTCTAGTGGTTTATTGGAGATAAGAGTCTCACGGACTTTCCTGCCCGGGCTGGCTTTGACCCGAGATCCTCAGATCTCAGCCTCCTGAGTAGCTAGGATTACAGATGGGAGCCACCAGCGCCCAGCCAGCTGTTCAACTTTTGAAACCCTTTGAAAAAGGCCAGGCAAGCAATTTGTAGATTTACTGAATTTTCCTGCCACTGGTGATTTTCATTTACAAAAATATACAGAGAAATAACTAAGGGGCTGGGAAGGTGGCT
This sequence comes from Dipodomys ordii, assembly GCF_000151885.1. Taxonomy (NCBI): domain Eukaryota; kingdom Metazoa; phylum Chordata; class Mammalia; order Rodentia; family Heteromyidae; genus Dipodomys; species Dipodomys ordii. The sequence goes on from NW_012267437.1 coordinate 318,746, forward strand.
CAGTGGTAGAGTGCTTGCCTTGCATGCATGAGGCCCTGGGTTCGATTCCCCAGCACCACAAAAGCACAAAAAGCCAGAAGTGCTGCTGTGGCTCAAGTGGTAGAGTGCTAGCCTTGAGCTGAAGAGCTGAGGGACAGCGCCCAGACCCAGAGTTCAAGACCAACAATAAAAAAAAAAAAATAACTGACTGAAACAAAATAACAAAATTCATTCCAACAATAAAATACCAACTTTTTTCATGGGAAGTCCTAAGTTGTCTAAAGCTAAACAGACAAGCCAGCAATTTATCTGTTGTTTAATACTGCCACCCTACATTCTTTTTTTATAAATGAAAATGAGCCTAGAAGAAAGGCCATCTTGTGGTCTTGCCTTAGAGTACAAAACTAAAGGATCCCACAGTGGGTTTTGTTCTGAAGCAATAATATACAGTCAAAAGAAATGCTAGGCAGACAAATCAGCCAAGTGAAAAGTTGTCACCATCAAGATAAAACATTCGTCAGGCACCAATGGCTCATGCTTGCAATCCTAGCTACTCAGGAGGCTGACATCTGAGGATCGAGGTTCAAAGCCAGCCTGGGCAGGAAAGTCTGTGAGACTCTTATCTCCAATTAACCACCAGAAACGGAAAGTGGCACTATGGCTCAAGTGGTAGAGTGCTCACTTTGAGCTGAAGAGCTGAAGGACAGTGCCCAGGCCCAGAGTTCAAGCCCCATGACCACCGCCCCCCTGCCAAAAAAAGAACATTACTGATGGGTGCTAGTGGCTCATGCTTATAATCCTAGCTATTCAGGAGACTGAGACCTGGAGGATCCAGGTTTAAAACTGGCCCAGACAGAAAAGTCTTTGAGACTTCATCTCTAATTAACTAGCAAATTGCCTTACTGGATGTGTGGTTCAAGTGGTAAAGGGCCAGCAGCAAGCAACAAAACCCAGTGAGAACATAAGGCCAGCCTGAGTTCAATCCGTGATACCAACACATGTACACAAAAGGATGGAATATTATTCTGAAAGGCAACCATCGTAAGTACCTTTCAATGAGCCTATACTATAATTGTGGAAATTGATCATTATTCCAACATCATTTATCAGAACCAAGAGAACTTCATTCACTGATACCATGGGCACTTTACACACACAATTCTAGAGCCATTCTTTTTTTTTGTCAGTCATGGGGCTTGAACTCTGGGCCTGGGCGCTGTCCCTGAGCTCTTCAGTTCAAGGTGAGCACACCACCACTTGAACTACAGGACCACTTCCGGTTTTCTGGTGGTTAATTGGAGATAAGAGTTTCATGGACTTTCCTGCCTGGGCTGGCTTTGAACTGTGATCCTCAAATGTCAGCCTCCTGAATAGCTAGGATTACAGGCATGAGCCACCAGCACCGGGCTCAGTCATTTTTTTTTCTTTTGAAGGTCCTGGGGTTTGAACTCAGGACATTATGCTCGCTAAACTGGAACCAGTCTTAAATGCACTAAAAGCCACACTAAGCTTGACACTGGTGGTTCATGCCTGTAATCCCAGCTACTCAGAAGACTGAGATCTGAGGATCAAAGTCAGCCCAAGCAGAAAGTCCTTGTGAGACTCTTATCTCCTATTAACCACCAAAAAGCCAGAAGTGGAGCTATGGCTCAAGTGAGAAAGTGTCAGCCTTGAGCAAAAAAGGCAAGCAAGAGTGCCAGGCAGTGCCAGTGGCTCACACTTGTAATCCTAGCTACTCAGGAAGTACAGATCTGAGGATCACAGTTAGAAGCCAGCCCAGGCAGGAAAGTCTATGAGACTCTTATCCAATTAAACACTAGAAAACTGGAAGTGGTACTGTGGCTCAAAGTTGTAGATTGCTAGCTATGAGCAAAAAAGCTCAGGAATAATGCTTAGTTCCTGAGTTCGAGACTCTTATCCAATTAAACACCAGAAAACTGGAAGTGGTACTGTAGCTAAAAGTTGAAGATTGCTAGCTATGAGTGAAAAAGCTCAGGAACAATGCTTAGTCCCTGATTTCAAGCCCCATGACCAACAAAAAGAAATAGTACAAGGCCCCAAGTTCAGCCCCAGTACTGGTACGCGTGTACACGCACACACACACACACCATATCATACACTTTTCCTTGAAGATAGAGGTTTCATTATTTATAGCCCAAAACCCTCAATCCCAGACTCTAGGATGCTGGGGTTAAGGACATGCTGTACCACACCAAGCAAACTATACACTTTTTTTGGGGGGGGGGTCCAGTCATGGGGCCTGAACTCTGGGCCTGGGCGCTGTCCTTCAGCTCTTCAGCTCAAGGCTAGTGCTCTACCACTTGAGCCACAGCGCCACTTCCGGCTTTTTCCTTTTTGCTTATGTGGTGCTGAGGAATCGAACCCAGGGCCTCAGGCATGCAAGGCAAGCGCGCTACCACTGAGCCACCTTCCCAGCCCCAAACTGTACACTTTTTAAAGTCACTTCTTCAACCCATTCTCTTAAGGGTAGTTACCTGTTCATTTAGGAAAAAGGAAATCCTATACCCAAAATATACAAGCCATTATGGAGCTCAGGACTGAAAAGAACTGCTGGGACTAAATCAGTCCCCAAAATTTTATTACCAACTTTTGTTTTGTTTTGTTTTTTTTGCCAGTACTGGGGCCTGAGCACTGTCCCTGAGGTTCTTTTTGCTCAAGGCTATCACTCTACCACTTGAGCCACAGTGCCACTTCTGGCTTTTTTTCATTTATGTGGTGCTGAGGAATCAAACCCAGGGCTTAGTGCATGCTAGCCAAGCACTCTACCACTGAGCCACATTCCCAGCCCTTATGATGAACTTCTAACATACAGCAGAATAGAAACAATTTTACAGTGAACGTTCAATTACTGACCAGTGAGAATCTACCTTTCATAAAACATATCCACCCATTTATTCAAACCAACCATTTTTATGAACTGCTGGAATTTTTATTTTTCACTTCTAATTTTAGGGACAGGGTTATTCAGGCTGGCCTCAAACTCAGTTTGGCAAGTAGCTGGGACTACAGCACCTGCCAGTGTCTGGCCAGTGTTGGCATTTGAAATACATACTTGGGGTTGATGCCCGTAGCTCATGCCTGTAACTCAAGCTACACAGGTAACTGAGATCTGAGGATCATGAAGCCAGTCGAGGCAGAAAACTCCTAAGATCCTATCTCTAATTAAGCATCCAAAAATAAAAGCTGGAAGTGGAGCTATGAGACATTGTAGAGCACTAGCCCTGAGCAAAAAAGCCCAAGCCCTGAGTTCAAGCCCCAGTACCAGCACAACCCAAAAAACATACATACATATATGTGTGCATGTGTATATATATGTATATATGTGTGTGCAGGTGTGTATATATATATGTGTATATATGTATATATTGGAATTGCTTCTCAAAAAAAGTTTTTTTCGTCGGTCATGGGGCTTGAACTCTGGGCCTGGATGCTGTCCCTCAGCTCTTCAGTTCAAGGCAAGCGCTCTACCACTTGAGCTACAGCACCACTTCCGGTTTTCTGGTGGTTTATTGGAGATAGCAGTCTCACAGTCTTTCCTGCCCGGGCTGGCTTTGAACTGTGATCCTCAGATCTCAGCCTCCTGAGTAGCTAGGATTACAGGCATGAGCCACCAGCGCCCGGCAACTAAATTATTTTCTTTTCTTTTGGGGGGGGTCCAGTTGTGGGGCCTGAACTCTGGGCCTGGGCGCTGTCCCTCAGCTCTTCAGCTCAAGACTAGCGCTCTACCACTTGAGCCACAGTGCCACTTCCGGTTTCTTTTTGCTTATGTGATGCTGAGGAATGGAACCCAGGGCCTGAGGCATGCAAGGCAAGCACTCTATCACCGAGCCACCTTACAGGCTTCTCAAAAACTTTTGACTATCAGAAATATACGAACAAAGTCTTGAAACCACAAACTATACTCAGTGTTCATCTCTCCTGCCCATCTCCAATCAAAATTTCTTCAGAACTCCAACAGCCATTTTAAGACCACACCATTGTCCACTATCTACGGCATTATCCTTAGGCCTCTTCCTGGCTCAGCATTGATCTGTGAAGCCTCTCCCAAACTTCACTCACTCACTCAGAACTTACCATGTCTCTCAGAGGGGCCACATTTCATCACTTGCAATTAGTGTGCAGGATCTATAATTCTACTTTTCAGTGTGTCTCTTTCACTAAAGCCTAACCTCTGTGAGGGCAGGAATTCCCTTATTTACCTCTGAATCTTCAGTAAGCAGCCTTGCCCTTACAGCAAGTACTCAGTAGGAATAACATAAATGAAAGAAGCAAACCAAGGAAAAGCTGAGTATGGAAATGGCCTAATCACAGTGGCACTTTAGAAAGCTTCAACTTAGAGCAACTGTTGTTAAGAGCATGAGCTTTGAAGCCAGACTGCATGGGCACAAATCCCAGAATCCCAGCTCTGCCACTTATTGCTGGGTATCTTTGGGAAATTATTCTAAAGTTCCTGGGCCTGAGTTTCTCCATTTGGAAAACAAAGGTAACAGTGCTTCTTAGGTTATTGCGAGGAGCCAATGAGATGTTCAATTTTTTTTTTTGTCAGTTGTGGGGCTGTCTAGGTGGGTCTAGGTGCTGTCCCTCAGCTCTTCAGCTCAAGGCTAGCATTCTACCACTTGAGCCATAGTGCCACTCCCAGCTTTTTCTGCTTATATGGTGCTGAGGAATCGAACCCAGGGCCTTATGCAGGCAAGGCAAGCACTCTACCACTGAGCCACCTTCCCAGCCCCGAGGCATTCAATTTTTTAAAGCAGGCTAGCGTTTTGTAGTTCAGTGGTAGAATATTTGCCTTGTGTGCTTGTGGCCCTGGGTTCAACCCCCAGCACAATACACTTGCACACATGGGTGCATGTGCGTGCATACACGCACAGGCACACACATACAGAGTAAGCATTGCATCAGTGTTGTCACTACTGCCAACAATCAGGTTGCTGATAACAATGAGGTTAGAACAGGAAGATAAAAGCTGAGGGGGGGAGGTGACTGAAATATTAGAGCACTTGCTTAGCATGTGGGGAAAACCTTGAGTTGAAGTCTTCATACCAAGAAACAAACATATCTTTAAAGCCTGGGTAGAAACAATAAAAACAATGTGGAAAGAATGGCTGTGAATGAATCTACTTTGGAATGTCTAGGACAAGTGGGGTTGTTATACAGTACCCACTCTACTACCAAGTTCAGTCCTCAGCCTCATAACTGGATTTTCTTTTTGTTAGTTGTAGGGCTTGAGCTCTGGGCCTGGACACTGTCCCTCAGCTCTTCAGCTCAAGCTAGCACTCTACCACTTGAGCCATTCTGGTTCTCTGGTGGTTTATTGGAGCTACTTCTCGGACTTTCCTGCCCAGGCTTGCTTTGAACTGTGATCCTCAGATCTCAGCCTTCTGAGTAGCTAGGATTACAAGCGTGAGCCACCAGCGCCCGGCTCATAACTGGATTTTTAAGAAATTAAAACAACTGTGATGTGTCTCATCGAGGCAAAGATTTGATTTTGGCCACTTGCAGTCTAGCATTACTGGACTCTCACCACAAGCTCAGTAAGCACTGCAAGCTTCTCTTTGTAGCAAATCTTGTAATCTCTTAGCTGAGATTTCTTTCATTACTCCACCAGGCACCACTTCTCTAGCTGGTGAAGCCCACAATCCCCATCCAATGACTACATTCCCTAAGTTGGGGAATGGATTTGTAGTTTCATCCGATTCAACCCTGTACAATTTTTCTTGCTGCTACTTCTTCCTGCCCACCTCCTTACTCCTCATGCCTTGCTATTCCTTCCACGTAGGAACTTGAAACCTAAAAGCAACAGAGCAATAGAGTGGTGCCAAGAACTGGAGATGCTGCCAAGTTCTTCCCTGGGCCCCATATGCAGTGACCCAACTCCAGGCAGATTGGACTTAACAGCCCCCAGGCCCTCATACACTTGGTATTCCTTTTTGCTTCTGCTCATTTTCTTTCTCCCACTTAAAGCAACCTCATCCCAAACCCATAATCCATTCAAATCCAACCCATCCTTGAAGATCTAGGTGAGGCCCAACTTCTTCAGGAAGTCTCCCCCCACCATTTTATCCAGATTACCAACTCCTTCACACACATGTACACACACAAACAAGTACTGTACTTACCGTGTGCACCACAAAGCAAAGCACAGTCACAGTACACATTGATATAATTAAACAAATGTTCTGTGTGTATATGTTTGATTTTCTAAGGGAAGGGTGTCTCCCATGTCTTTCAAACCTTACAGTGGGTTAATACTTGTTGAACAGTGACTGAATCAGTGCTGCTTTTTTTCTTTTTCTCTTAAAAAATAATTTGTTAGGCTAAAGCAGGAGGAGACAGAATCGTGATTAAATGAAAAAGGTTGAATGGTTAGAAGCACTGGATTAAAACAGGAGAATATGTAGAAGAAAGGTGTCTAATTAACATGATGAGCAGATTTGTTGTGAGGTTGGAAAAGTTACAGGAGGATGTCAACAGGAAAAATGCAGGGACAAGGTATTGCAGTTTGAAAAAGGCCACAGGAGAAGGGTAAGGCTCAAAAGAAATTCTTACTAAATTGTGCTAAAACCTGGAGGTAGGCCAACTGGGTAAGTGAAAGGGGAAGGCTAGGGTGACAGGGATGGAGATGTGGTCAATGAGGTGAGTAAATTGATGAGGGGGGGGGCGGGTGGCATGGAAGGTAAAGGTGAACAAAACTAGCTTGAGCAATTAGGTTAGCGGAGTGGTTAGGAGTTAGGTGGGGAGGGAATAGGTGTGAAAAGTGTTATTTAAAATCCGGCCCCTCCCTCACCTTGACCCGGAAGCGGATGAGTGCTAGCCTCACGCAGTGGCTCAGGCAGGCAGGTGGCAGGAACCAGGCCCGCGGTGGAGGGGTGCCCTTGTTGCCCACGTGTCCCACGATCAGTTGCGCTGTCTGCCGCTCGGCCTGGCACCGACGGCCCCACTCGGCCAATCGGTCCTTGCCCAGGCCCCCCGGGAACATAACCACCAGCTCCAGGCCGTCGCCGCCGGGATAGGCACAAGCCTGGCACAGCGCTGACAAGTAGCCCAGCATGGCGTTCCATTGGCCGCCACACACCCAATCCGTCTGGTAGCCGCCATAGAGCCGCGGCAGCGCTGAGCCCGCGTCTACTAGCACCCGGGCCCCAGGCAGCGGCGGGGGCGGCGGGGGCAGCCCGGGCTGCGCCTGGCCGTGGTGATGGAAGTGGTGAGCAGGGTGATGGTGCCGAGCGGGCCCCGCGCCCCCGGCGTAGGCACCCAAGGCAGCAGGCGGGAACGGCGGTGGAAGAGGACCGGAGCCCCGGGTGGCGCGCGCAGCCCCGGGCGCTAAGGCTGCCGTCGGCGGCAGCTGGCGGTGCAGGTGCTGCTGCTGTTGCTGGCGTGAAACGGTGCGCGCGAGTTTGAGAAGATCCACGGGCACCACGGCCCCCGGACAGCGCTTCTCCAGGAACTCTTGGAAGCCCTGGACGCCCATGCTTGGTCAGTGGGCAGATGAGACAGCGGCTGCGCAAGCAGGCTGGCGAAGATCTGGGCGCGAAGCTGGGGGCGAGCGCGTGCGCACTCCGTGGGGGGTGAGGGGGCGGGGACAGGATTCCCGACGGGAGGGATGCGGGGACTGGGAAGCGGAGGGAAAGAGACCACAGATTGGATAAGGATGGAGAGGAGGGGTGAGGCTGACCAGACCCTGAAGAGGCTGGGAGGACAAAAGCGCTGTCAAGCCTGTCGTCACGTCTCTCTTTTTTGTCCTCTTCCACTGCTCGTCACCGTTTCAAAGGTGGTGAAGCTTCTTCCTTCCACCTCCGGGAGCCATGTTGCCTCGTCTTCTCTATGATAAACGCTTTCTAGCTGGAAAAGGGGGGCGGGGCGGAACCGATCGGCATCCTGGGAGTTGTAGTCATCTCGTGTGTGGCCTCGTGATACAGCCAGCGAATGAGAACACCACCCTTGAGGCTTACCGGGTTACCAGAGGTGGGGGACAAAGATGTATGTTTAGAATTTTCAGGCAACTCTTTGCAGACCACTGTTTTGCCTCAGGCACTTTACTGCTATTCCTAGGAAAACGAGGTGTTGGAGGAAAGAGCGATGCTTTACGGGAAAGGAAATAGCGCGAATTGATTGCATTTGGCTAAAGTAAGCTAAACTTCTCTGGGAAGGAGAAATTTCCCTTCCATAGATCAAATAATCTGCATAGTTTGCAATGAAGAAGGAAAAAAAGCATGAAGCATAAAAATAACCACTACCACTTCTATACCAACCCACGTCTGGCTCCTGAAATTCTTTGAAGAGTAGTAGCTCAGTTAGGTTGTATAGCCTTTGCTCTGCAGGTCTCTTTGGTCAGGGAGATCACTGCCAACGCATACTAGATACTCTATCTTTGGAACCCTATACTTAGGGTCTTTGTTTCCAAACTGTGAATCAGTCTGTGTAGGAGCTCTTCAACATGTAGAAGCTCTTCAAAATAGTTGCAAGCGTTCTAATTTCATCGTAATCTTTAAAAATAAACCAAAACTATTTTCAACGCGCTTCTCTGTTGAAACCCCCTGTAAACCCTGTCATCATTGAATACAGAGCAGAAAACAAGATTTGAACGTGTACTCACATCTTTCTTGGAATGTACTGGAAGGTGCTAGATTATGGCAAACCACAAAAATCCAGAACCCAAGAGAGATCTAAAGGAATCTAAGAATTATCTAAGAACGTCTATTGGGATGTAAAAGCAAAAAGGCCCCAAACTACCAAAGAATTCACTGTAAAGCACTCATTGAACAAAGCAAAATGACAAGGAATAAGAAGATAATGAAGTAGTGTGTGTAGGTTACTCATGAAAACAAGCCAAGTGAAAGGAGAGAGAGCAGTGTCTTGAAAAGGAATAAAGATGGAGAAGGGCTGGGAATGTGGCTTAGTGGTAGTGTTTGCCTAGCATGCATGAAGCCCTGGGTTCCATTCCTCAGTACCACATAAACAGAAAAAGCCAGAAGTGGCATTGTGACTCAAGTGGTAGAGTGCTAGCCTTGAGCATAGAAGCTCAGGGACAGTGCCCAGGTCCAGAGTTCAAGCCCCAAATCAATACCAAAAAACTTTTCTTTATCCCATGAGGTTTTTTTTTTGGGGGGGGGTCCAGTCGTGGGGCTTGAACTCGGCCTGGGTGCTGTCCCTCAGCTCTTTAGCTCAAGGCTAGTGCTCTACCACTTGAGCCACAGTGCCACTGCTGGCTTTTTTCTTTTTGCTTATGAGGTGCTGAGGAATCGAACCCAGGGCCTCAGGCATGCAAGGCAAGCGCTCTACCACTGAGCCACCTTCCCAGCCCCTCCCATGATTTTTTTTTTTACACCTGAAATTTATTTCCCTGACTCCTATTCAGGTGGAATGGATGTTTCCTTACAACTGGTAATTGATTAATTAGTGTAATGTCTTCTTTTCTAAAAAGGAAATTTGGTTGTTTTTAATTATTTCATAGTAGATCTAATATTCTTATTGGTTACACTCAGGGACTCCTACTTGCTAGGCAAGCACTCGGTCATGTGAGCCACATCCCCCCCACTTTTTTTTTGGTCAGTCATGGGGCTTGAACTCTGGGCCTGGGCTCTGTCCCTCAGCTCTACAGCTCAAGGCTAGCGCTCTACCACTTAAGCCAAGCACCACTTACAGTTTTCTAGTTGTTTATTGGAGGTAAGAGTCTCTCTCACAGACTTTCTTGGCCCATCTGGCTTTGACCTGTGATCCTCAGACCTGAGCCTCCTGAGTAGCTAGGATTACAGGCGTGAGCCTGGCACTTGGCTTCCCCACTTCGTTTATTTTGAGTTTAAGGTCCTGTACTTTTCCCCAGGCTAGTCTCTGACGCAGCTTCTCCTACCTCCCAAGTAGCTGGGATTACAGACATGTGCCGTGGGTCCTGGGGCATATTAGATATAGTGGTGGCAATTATGTTTAATTATAGGCTATAAGATCTAAAGGAGCCATATTGAACTAGAAGAGGATGGGAGGTGTTCAGGAATGCCACTATTTCTGGATGCAGCAGTTGAATACATTTTGCAGTTGTCCATGGATTATGTTAGGGCTGGACATTTTTGCAATTGTACATAGCAGGCAAATGACAAATGTGTTTGTAGGACAGCCAAAAGAAGGACTGTGGGTACCCTTTGTCTTGTGTGTAAGTTTAGCTGATTTGGGGAGGGTAGGGGAAAGCACAGAAATAAATGGTGGGACAAAGGTGAAGTAATTCAGCAGTGATACTAGACACTATGTTGAAACCGAACTATACAACTTGTGGGGGAGGAGGGTCAGGAGGGATAAACTGGGAGAAAAGGAGGGAAGAGGTGACACAGTTCAAAAAGTACTGTAGTCATTACCTGACCTATGTAACTGTAACCTGTCTTTACACCACTTTTACAATAAATTTTTTTTTGGAAGAACCTTAATCTTATCCTTATGATTACACAGGTTCCATCATTACTGTACCTTCCAGAGACTTTGTTATTGAGCTGGAGGAGGAAATATGTAAGTTCTGGTTGGAAAGATTGAGTGGAATATATTGTAAACATATGTAGAAATGTAACAATGAAATCTTTCTCTGCATAACTAAAATAATGGATATAGCCCATCGCCTTGTGCCTGTGGTTATTTTCTTTGTTCTTTATCTTTTGTGTGGGTACTGGGGCTTGAGCTCAGGACCTAGACTCTGTCCCTTAGCTTTTTTCCTCAAAGCTGGCACTCTACCAGTTGAGCCACAGTTCCACTTCCAGCTTTTTAGTGGTTAATTAGAGATAAGCGTCTCACTGAGGAAGTGGTGCTGTGGCTCAAAGTGTTAGAGAGCAAAAGAACTCAGGGACAGAGGCTGGGAATGTGGCTTAGTGGTGGAGTGTTTAGCAGGCATGAAGCTCTGGGTTTGATTCCTCAGTACCACATAAACAGAAAAAGGTTTAAAAAACAGAAAGAACAAAAACAGAAAAAGCTGGAAGTGGCACTGTGGCTTATGTGGTAGAGCGACTTCCTTGAGCTCAGAGAGGCTCAGGGACAGAAACCAGGCCCTGAGTTCAATCTCCAGGACCAGCAAAAAAAAAAAAAAAAAGCTCAGGGGACAATACTCAAGCCCTGAGTTCAAGCCCCACAACTGACAAATGAAAAAAAGGGTCCCACTGACTTTCCTTTCAGGGGTGGCTTCAAATGATGATCCTCACATCTCAGCCTTGTGAGTAAGACTACAGGCAAAAGCTAAGAGCACTCAGCTAGGACTCTTGGTCTTTAAGATGCCTATTTGAGCTGGGTGCTGGTGGCTCACCTATAATTGAGGTTCAAAGCCAAATGGCATAGAAAATTCCTGAGCATATGTCCTGATTTGAAATGTGTGATATATGTGCTAGTCCTTTCCAATACTGAATTTATTTTATTTTTTTTCTCCAGTCCTGGGGCTTGAACTGTCTCTAAGCTTTTGTGCCCAAAGCTAGTGTTCTACCACTTGAGTCCAGTTCCTCTTCCAGCTGCTTGTGGTTAATTGGAGATAAGAATCTCATAGCCATTCCTTTCCAGGCTGGCTTTGAACCTCGATCCTCAATCCTCACATTTCAGCCTCCTGAGTAGCATATGCCACAGGTGGGTGGCTATAACACTGAAATTTTGTGATCCTTTCCCCCTCCCCCCCGCCCCATCTTTCCCAAGGCCTTTGGCCTTTAACTTCACTAGCATCTGTGGTGTATTTCTTCACACCTGCCTTGAGCTTGTCATGAGACTGACCTCCCCCACTGAAGGACTTCAGCTCCCTCTAAACTCCAGTCACAGATGCAATTGTATGTGTGTGTGTGCACATGTGCACGCACATGCATGTCTGGTACTGACGTTTGAAAATTAAGCCTTTGCACTTACTAGGCAAGCCCTCTACCATATGAGCCATCCCCTCAGCTGTTTTGTATGTCCTTTCATTTTTTACCCAGTGGTGTGCATTAATGATAGCACATTGTAAGTGGCTTTTCTGTGGATCTTACCTCCAAAATTAAACACTTTCACAATTGAATCTCATGTTATTACATCATCTAACACATATTAGGACACTGGGGCTCAGAAAACAATAGCCCAAAGTATGACACTTTGGCATGCTGTGTACTTAAAAGATAAAGGAAGGCCTTAGACGCAACCTCAGAAGCAAATTTTCCTTCTAAGCTTGTCTTCCCTTCTGTGTCCCGCACCATTTTCCCTCTACAATTATTTCATAGATAAGAACTCCTTTTCCCCAAGATGGATTATAGGACCTTTTTTTTGCTGTTAGTTCTAGGGCTTAAACTCAGGGCCTGGGCACTGTCCCTGAGATTTATTGCTCAAGGCTAGAACTCTACCACTTGAGCCACAGCTCCACTTCTACCTGTTTTGGTGCTTAATTGGAAATAAGAGTCTCATGGACTTTGTTACCCAAGCTTGCTTTGAACCTCAATCCTCAGATCTCAGCCTCTGAATAGCTAGAATTACAGGTATGATCCACCAGCATCTAGCCTGGATCATAGGAACATGAAGCACTTTCCTCTAAAGTAAGCCAGAAAATCCAGAGAAATCATTCTTTTCCTTTTTTCTTTGAAAACCTTCATTTTAAAGTTATGCTATTTTATGTTCAGGACTATGAAATACTACACTAATAGGTCAAGCAAAATTGGACAGGCTTCTTGGGTTTCTTCCCGCATTCCATTAAAACATTACATTCAGTGATACTCACCAGACACTGTTGAAAATGAACTATACCATTTGTGGATGGAGATGGAAGAGGAAAACTGGGAGAGAGCAAGAGGTGGCATTGCCCCAGAAGAAATGTACTTTTAGTCTGGCTTATGTAACTGTAACCTCTCTGTACATCACCTTTATAATAACAATAGAAATAATTTAATAAAAATTACATTGCACTGAGACTGGGTTGTGGGAGTCAAGTTCAGGCCTGATGACAGTCCAGGAACGAAGGTTTGAACAATGAGTGATCATTAAACAAAATGTTCTATTGAAACAGAGAAAAAAACTCCCACACAGAAGGGACTCAGAAAGACTGAAATGTGGCCATGGTATCGTCTATGGGTTTTTGTGTTCAGATTGGGGGCAAATCTTGTGGGCCATTGGAAAAAGCATCTGATTGGTGGGTCTTCATTTCCCTTTCTTTCTTTTCTTTTCTTTTTTTTTGGAGTCCGGTCATGGGGCTTGAACTCTGGGCCTGGGCGCTGTCCCTCAGCTCTTCAGCTCAAGGCTAGCGCTCTACCACTTGAGCCACAGCGCCACTTCCGGCTTTTTTCTTTTTTCCTTATGTGGAATCAAACCCAGGGCCTCATGCATGCAAGGCAAGCGCTCTTCCACTGAGCCACTTTCCCAGCCCCCTCATTTCCCTTTCTTATAAAGTATGGACTGTGATTCTTATCACTCATTGTTCTTCCCTTTTTCTAGCCTCTAGTTGAACTTTTTTGCTCTTTTGTTTTGCTCAGCTGGCCTTTTATTAGGAGTTTGGCTCTTGTCACAAGTCCCTGTTCACACTACCTTTCCACAGAGGCCTCCTCCTCACAACTGGATATTGTTCAACTAACTCCTAGCAATGCCATTTTGTCCAATTACACTCTTTAACCAACCTGGGCAGAAAATCTGAGTCTCATTTTCTTTTAGTGCCAGTACCATATATTGAACTCTGGGCCTTGTGTTCTTGTATGGTATTTTGGCTCACAGCTGATGGGCTACCACTTGGTCATACCTCCAGTCCAGCTTTTTGGCTGGTTAATTGGAAATAGATCTTTGTAGATTTTTCTGCCTGGACTGACTTTAAACCAGGATTCTAGCTGGGCACTGGTGGCTCATGCCTGTAATCCTAGCTACTCAGGAGGCTGAAATCTGAGGTTCAAAGCCATCCCGGGCAAGGAAAGTCCTTGAGACACTTATCTCTAATTAACCACCAAAAAACTGGAAGTGGATCTCAAAGTGGTAGAGTACTAGCCTTGAGCAGCAAAGCTCAGGGATAACACCCAAGCCCTGAGTTCAAGACTGATGACAGACAAAAGCAACAATAATAACAAAAGCATCAGTATCCTTAGATCTCAGACTTCAGTTGGTAGAATCATAGACATGAGTCATTAGTGCTTGCTGGCTCTTTTTTTTTTTTTTTTTTTTGGTGCCAGCACTGGGGTTTGAACTCAGAGCCTGAATGCTGTTCCCTAGGTTTTTTTCCCCCTTTATGGCTAATACACTTGAGCCACATCTCCAATTTTGACTTTGATGGTTAATTGGAGTTAAGAACCTCACAGACAAGCTGGGCGCTGGTGGCTCATGCCTGTAATCCTAGCTACTCAGGAGGCTGAGATCTGAGGATTGCGGTTCAAAGCTAGCCCGGGCAGGAAAGACCGTGAGACTCCTATCTCCAATAAACCACCAGAAAACCAGAAGTGGCGCTGTAGCTCAAGTGGTAGAACGCTTGCCTTGAGCTGAAGAGCTGAGGGACAGCGCCCAGGCCCAGAGTTCAAGCCCCATGACGAACAAAAAAAAAAAAAGAAATTCTTTTTTAAATTATTATTTTAATAATAAAGGGGACTGGGAAGGTGGCTCAGTGGCAGAGCGCTTGCCTTGCATGCTTGAGGCCCTGGGTTCGATTCCTCAGCACCACATAAGCAAAAAGAAAAAAGCCAGAAGTGGCACTATGGCTCAAGTGGTAGAGCGCTCGCCTTGAGCTGAAGAGCTGAGGGACAGCGCCCAGGCCCAGAGTTCAGGCCCCAGGACTGGACCAAAAAAAAATTATTATAAAGGTGATGTACAGAAGGGTTACTGTTTCATAAGTCAGGTAATGAATACATTTCTTTTTGAGCACTGTCACCCCTTCCTTCTTTCTCTCCCAGTTATTCCCATCCATGCCCCCCCACAAGTTGTATAGTTCATTTTCAACACTGCTGCATTTGTTTACCCTTTGTCCCTCCATTTCTGTGCCCCCCTTACCTCCTCAAAGGCAGATAAATGAACAACCAAGACAAAAAGAAAAAAATGTGTGTTATCTCTAATTGATCAGCAAAAAGCTGAAAGTGGGAGTGTGGTTTATGCGGCAGAGCACCAGCCTGAGCATAAAATGCTAAGGACAGTGGCAAGACCCTGAGTTCAAGTCTCAGGAACAGCAAAAAGAAAGGATTCTCAGATGATAGAAAATTTTATTTTCTATGCTCTCTCCCTTTTCAATAATAATTGATTTAAAAAGTGAATACATTTTATATCCATGTAAACAAAGAACCTAGATCTTTTAATATTGAAAAGATTCCCTTTTGAAGTCTATGTGAGATGTCTTCAAACCATGATCTTCAGATCTCAGCCTCCTGAGTGGTTAGGATTACAGGTATGAACCAGCAATGCCTTGCTATTTCTATTTCTGAGGTCATATTTGTTTTAATCTTTGTAACAATTTTTGGTAAATTTCTGAAAATAAAATTCTAAATTGAGTTTTGGCCTCAAATTATCTTTGCATTTTCTAATCGGGCCTCTGAAAAATCTAGAAGGCATGTCTCTCGCCTTGTAAACAGAGATATTAAACTAATTAGGCTTATTTAATATGTTAACTTACAGAAGTATACTTATTCTTCTTTAAGTTATATTTATGGATATGTTATCAATGCAAGTGTCTCCCAAACTGTATGTTCCTAGAAAGTCATTGTCATAATTTTGGTTATTATGCTCAATATTACATTCCTTGGAAATAATCAAATCTTGTGTGTGTGTGTGTGTGTGTGCATGCATGAACTTTCAGCTTTTTGTGTGGTTAATTGGAGGTGTTTCACAGAATTTCCTGCCCAGGCTGGATTTGAACGGTGATTCTTAGATCTCAGCCTCTTGAGTTGCTAGGATTATAGGCATGAGCCACCAGCACCCTGCCAAATCTTCTTAATAATTGCTGGTTATGATAAACTATCCATCTAATTCCTAAACATAGCCATTCTAAGCCTTTGTCATTTGCACTTTCATTGTTTTGTTTCTTAAAAGCATTTACCACCAGTTGTAGTTCAAAATTGTTTCTTCTTCAAG
Source organism: Dipodomys ordii (assembly GCF_000151885.1). Taxonomy (NCBI): domain Eukaryota; kingdom Metazoa; phylum Chordata; class Mammalia; order Rodentia; family Heteromyidae; genus Dipodomys; species Dipodomys ordii. The sequence continues at coordinate 334,748 of NW_012267437.1, forward strand.
ATGACTCATGCAGGATTGACATATACTAGTTCCTGATGACTTTAAGTTCATGCCATCTGCCTGGACAAGAATTTCCAGAACTGTAATGAAGAAAGTGACATCATGAAACTTCCAACTATGATCATACAGAACAAGAATTACTATATAGGACTGAATGAATTAATGGTAATAATTTTTAATGGCATTCTCTTTTATTTTTGTTGGTTGTGGTACTTGAATTCAGGGCCTCAGAATTGTCCCTGAACTATTTTGCTCAAGGCTAGTGCTCAATCATTTTGAGCCATAGCTCCACTTCTGGTTTTCTGGTAGTTAATCGGAGATAACAGTCCCACAGACTTTCTGCCCAGGCTGGCTTTGAACTGTTATTCTCAGATCTCAGCCTCCTGAGTTGCTAGAATTACATATATGAGCCACCACCACCTGGCATTCTTTAACATTCTGTTTTGCTGAGTAAGGGACATTTTTTAAAATCTCCAGGCTTCATAGCAATTTTGTACAGAGGATATTTTGTGGACAAAAATGAAAACATTGCTGGATGCCAGTGGCTCACGCCTATCCTAGCTACTCAGGAGGCTAAGATCTGAGAATCGCAGTTCAAAGCCAGCCCTGGCAGAAAAGTACATGAGACTCTTATCTCCAATAAACCACCAGAAAAATGGAGTGGCACTGTGGCTCAAGTGGTAGAGCGCTAGCCTTGAGTTGAAGAGCTCAGGGACAGTACCCAGGCCCAGAGTTTAAGCCCCACAACCTATAAAAAAAAAGGAAAAGAAAAAGAAAAAGCATTGACTTCTCTTGCCTTCCAGAACTCTGAACTATGGGTGAAATATTTTTGGGCAATAGTTATTTGTGGCAGTTCAATAAAAATAATTTCTTCTGCTTAACAAAGAACACAATTGCAAATATTACTTATATTACTTAAGTTTTGACTAAAAGGTTGTAGCTTCAGATGTGACCAGACAAGCTTTAAGGGACTAATGTTAATATTTTAAAGTCATACTTGACATAATCCTTTGAACAAATGGTGCATGTGTATGCATGTATATGTGTATGAATGTTACTACTAGGGCTTGAAATCAGGGCCTTGTGCTATTACTACACATTTTTTGTGCTGGCCTGGGGCTTGAAATCAGGACCTGGTCACTGTTCCTGACCTGTTAAGCTCAGGAATAGTGCTGTAACACTTGAGCCGCAGCTCCACTTCTGGTTTTTTTGGTGCTTAATTCAAGATAAAATTCTCACAACTTTCTTGTTCATGCTGGCTTTAAACCTTGATCCTCTGATCTCAGCCTCTGAGTAGCTAGGATGATAGGTGTGAGCCACCAGCACCCAGCTTAATAATAATAATATTACTATTTTGGTGCTACTAGGCTTTGAACTCAGGACCTTCTCCTTGCGGGCAGGAACACAGTACCACTTGAGCCATACTTCTGGTTCAGCAAGGCAAGTTTGAAGAGGGTCTATGAGGACCTATAAATCCTGTTACACCTATGTAAACAATTAGTTGAAGTTTAATGAGACTAAATTTATTTTGTAAACAAATCCATCTTACTCTGGTAGAAGTGGGGGGTGACTATAAAGAGAAAAATCATTTTTTAAAGAAATGGGGTGAATTTGACACAGAAGAAAATTATACTACACATTACCTCACTGTTTTTAATAATGCAACGAATTTCAAGTACGTCATTCCAGTAACACAAATCAGACTTGTGCAGAAAATTGGTACCAAGGAGTGAGTGAGTTGCTTTAACAATATCTGAAAATGTAGAAACAGCTTTGGACATGCATAACAGGCAGAGATTAGAAGAATCTAGAGGCTTACAATGCTATAAACAGAGCATTATGGATGATTCCGTTGAGGGCTTTGAAGATAAGGAGATTAGGAAAAAGCTAACACATCTTAGAAATTGGATAAGTGTTTATGACTAAAGTGCTGATGGAAATGGGGACTATTATGTCACATTAGCACAGAAAGCGTAGCTGCCAGTGTGTCTGTGCTTCATGGCTTTGTGAAAGGGTGAATGTAAGAACAGGGAAATAAGTCTATGGCAGAGGGATAGCTAAACAGCAAGACATTTAGGCTGTAGCATGGTTATTAGTGGCTACTTTCAGTGAGATTTAGAGTGAGACTCATTAGAAATCTCACAGCCTGCTGAAAAAGTGTGTTCATCAGAATAAAATGAGGGTATAGCCAATCAACTGTTTTCTAAAGACTAGCAAAAATAAAAGGAATGGTCACACTAAAACCCCTTCATATGGTTAATGTCTATTAATTAAAATTAAATTTAAAAAGTACTACTAAATTTAAAATACATTCAAAATATTATTAACTGTTGTTATTTACTGAACTAAATTTAACATTTTAGGAGCTGGGTACTAAATAGTCAAGATAATAAGGGGAAAGGCCTGAAAGACATCTCAGAAATCTTAAGAAGTTACCAGGTACATGTAGCTCACACCTGTAATCCTAGCTACTCAAGGAGCTGAGATATGAGGATCACAGTTTGAAGAGAACCCAGACAGAAAGGTCTGTGAGACACTTAACTTCAATTAACAAGCAAAAAAGCCAGCAGTGGAAGTATGGTTCAAGTGGTAGAGCGCCGGACTTGAGAGGAAAAAGCCAAGTGAAAGTGCAAGGCCCTGAGTTCAAGCCCCAGCATTCTCATAGGCCCAAAGGCCTGCCAGGGAAAAAGGCTTTTGGAAAGCTTTCCAAAGGCTTGTTGCCCAGGACCCCTCTTAGTATACTGCTCCTGGCTTGCTAACAAAATTCACAGCCATGGTTAAGCAGGTAGGTACAAGGCATGACTTTGTCCCATTGCCCCAAAGGTAGCAAGCAAGCAGCTAATCTGGGTGAGATTCACATGATGCAGAAGCAGGAACTTCAGAGTTGTTTCTGCAGAGATTTTCATCTCTTTAAAGTTTTAAAAATTATCCTTAAATGGTTGTACAATTAGACATGTCAGTTTATGAGTATAATGCACCTTGATCAATGTCACCCCTCCCATCATTCTCCCCCATCTTTTCCAACTCCACCCTTCCCCTCAAGTTACCCAAATCCATTTCACATATGTACATTAAATATAATTGCATTCGAACACGCTTCCTCTCTCCATTTGTGTGCTCCCTGCCCTTGGACCTTACTTCTGACATCACAAACTTCCTGCTATTCATTTTGTTAAACTTCTATAGTGTTTGTTTAAAGGAAAGCCTAGGGGGCCAGCTGTAGGGGCCTAAAAGAGTCATAGGACCATCATTGAGACCCTAGGAAAGCAGGACAACTGGCAGCATGCATGTATGTGCAGAAAACATGCTGCATAGCAGCCATGTGGGTTTCAATCATCAAATCTATGGACACGGGGCTGCCAAAGGCCCCTAAGGATTTGGGAGCCCCACTTGCTACTGTGTGTGTGTGTGTGTGTGTGTGTGTGTGTGTGTGTGTGTGTGTATACTGAAATTCAACAGGTGGTGATTGGACCCAGGGTCTCAACAAGCATGCCAGGCACTGTAGCACTGAGCTATTTCCCAGGACTAACAATAATTTGCTTTTCGTCTTGGAGATTCCCAGCTGGGAATTTTCCTTGAGTTTCAAATGGGATTTTAGCTTTTTGACTTTACAGTAGAACAGGTGAATACATTGAGACTATTTGCACGGAATAAGATGCATTTTGCATTGTGAGGTCCTGAATCTCAAGGCCTAGAGGGGGAACATTATGGTTAGAAATGGTTTGTGTTCCCCAAAAGTTCCTGTGCTACAAGTTTGGTCCCAGTGCAGAGGTATTTGGAAGCTGGCTAATTAGGTGATGGGAGCTCTGCCCTTGTGCAGACAGTCACACATTTTTTTTGTGAGTCCTGGGGCTTGAACTCAGGGCCTAGGCACTGTCCCTGACCTTCTTTTGCTCAAGGCTAGTACTCCACCACTTGAGCCACAGTGCTACTTGCAGCTTTTCTGGTTATGTGGTACTGAGGAATCGAACCCAGGGCTTCATGCATTCTAGGCAAGCACTCTACCACTGAGCCACATTTCCAGCCCAGTCACACTTTATTTTTTTGTTAGTCGTGGGGCTTGAACTCTGGGCCTGGGTGCTGTCCCTCAGCTCTTCAGCTCAAGGCTAGAGCTCTACCACTTAAGCCACAGCACCACTTCTGGCTTTTTCTGCTTATGTGGTGCTGAGGAATTGAACCCAGGGCCTCATGCATGCAAGGCAAACACTCTACCACTGAGCCACCTTCCCAGCCCCCCAGTCACACTTTTTTGAGAGCATTCTTGCCCTAGCCATATATGGCTTCTTCCTCATCTCATCACTTTCCTTTCCACTTCTTGGCCATGCTGTGATGTAGCCACTGGGGTTGAGGGGATGTTACCAGAGGCTAAAGAGGTCGACTGCCCAATCTTGTACTTCTATTAGTGTTCAGAATAACTAAATAAACCTATTTTGTTTATAAAGAAAACCAGTACTGCTTTTTTATAACACAAACACAGACAGTTACCATTTGTGTGTGTGTGTGCTGGTCCTGGCGTTTTTGGGCACTGTCCCTGAACATTTTTGCTTAAGGCTAGTGCTCTACCACTTGAGCCACAGTTCCATTTCTGGTATTATTAGGCAGATAATTGGAGATAAGAGACTTACAGACTTTCCTGACTGGGCTGATTTCTACCTGAAGTGCTCTAATCTCAGCCTAGAATTGGTTTTTGTCATCTTTTTCTCTTCTTAGTGATCTGTAGATGGGTGCTGGTGGCTCACACCTGTAATTATAGCTACTCAAGAGACTGAAATATGAAGGTCAAAGTTTGAAGCCAGCCAGGACAGGAAAGTTTATGAAACTCTTATCTCCAATTAACCAGCAAAATGCCCCATGTGCCCAGACCTTGAGGCCAAGCCCCAGTACTGGCATAAAAAATAATAAAAGTAGTGATTTGTGAAGTTCCTTGAATAGTAGTTACTATTGTTTAACCAACCCCCTGTGTAGTAGACATAATTCAGGCTGGAGTAGCAAAGTGTCTACCTAGCACACATGAGACCCAGGGTTTTAAATCCCACTACTGCAAAAAAAAAAAGCATAAACAGCATTATGCTAAGCTCTTTATATGCTTATTTTTAACAGTTCCAGAAACCAGTTATCTTTTTCTTTCCTTCTTCCTCTTCCTTTCTTTTTGCGTTTGTTTGAACTTAGAGCCTTGGGTACTGTCCCTTACCTTTTTAGCTCAAGGCTAATGTTCTAACACTTGAGCCACAGTCCCATTTCCAGAGTTTAGGTGGTTAAATGAAGATAGAGGTCTCAAGGACTTTTCTGCATGGGCTGCCTTTGAAATACCATTCCCAGATCTCAGCCTCTTGAGTAGCTAACATGAGCCTCTGATGCCAGTTATCCTTTTTAAAGGAAGCTGAAGTAAAAAAGTTAAGCAGTTTTGGGCTGGGAAGGTGGCTCAGTGATAGAGCACTTGCCTTGCATGCATGAGGCCCTGGGTTCAATTCCTCAGCACCACATAAGCAGAAAAAAAAGCTGGAAGTGGCGTTGTGGCTCAAGTGGTAGAGCGCTACCCTTGAGCTGAAGAGCTGAGGGACAGCGCCCAGGCCCAGAGTTCAGGCCCCACGACCGGACCCAAAAAAAAAAAAAAAGTAAAGTAGAATACAAATCCTGGTCTGCCAGGCAGTGGTGGCTCAGGTCTGTAATCCTTGCTACTGAGGAGGCTGAAATCTGAGGATCATGGTTCAAAGCCAGGCCAGGAAGGGAAGTCCATGAGACTCTTATCTCCAATAAACCACTAGAAAACCAGAAGTGGCGCTGTGGCTGAAGAGGTAGAGCGCATGCCTTGAGCTGAAGCGTGCAGGGACAGCGCCCAAGCCCAGAGTTCAAACCCCACGACTGACCAAAATAAATAAAATAAAAAAATAAAAAAATCCTGGTCTGCTGGTCTATAAAAGCTGTGTATTACCACTAATAATAATCAGAACTATGTCCAAGCCAGTTTGATTTCCCAAGTGCAAGCTGAATGTGAAAACCATCAACAAAATAGTAAACTCAATTAGCAAATATGACCATTTTTATTTTACAAATGAGAAAATGCAAGTTCAAGAGGCTTTGAATAAAAGACTTCATGCTTCTACCACTATGTATCTTGTTTTTAAAATATATTTTTTATTGTAAAGATACTGTACAGAGGGATTACAGTTACATAGGGTAATGAGTACATTTCTTATCAAGTATTGCTATCTCCTCCTTTGTTTTTCCCCTTCCAACCCTTCCCTCCCCCACTATGTATCTTGAACCTCCAACTAGAAATCACCTGAGACAAGAGATCTCAGGTCATACTATAAGGTCTCTTCCCCTTTCTCTTTCCTATTTTGAGAAAGGGTTGTTTTCCAAGCTGGCCTCAAAGTTCTGGGATCCTGTGGAGCTCCTCCTTCAGCCTCCCAAATAGTTGACTGTATAGGTGTGTACCACTATGCCTCACAGCTTGAGTGTTTTTTTTTTGTTTTTGTTTTTTTAGTTGTGGGGCTTGAATTCAGGTACTGGGTGTTGTCCCTGAGCTTTTGGGCTCAAGGCTAGCGCTCTAGACCTTTGAGCCACAGTTCCACTTCCAGTATTTGGGTTGTTAATTGATGATAAGAGTCTCATGGACTTTCCTGCCCAGGCTGGCTTTGAACCACGATCCTCACATCTCAGCCTCCCGAGTAGCTAGGATTACAACGTGAGCCACCCGTGCTTGACAAGCTTGAGTATTTCTGATAGGCCTTTTACTCTTTGCTATAGGACTCTGCATATGCACATCCATAGTTCTCCACAAACTTCCACATGAGCATGTGATCTAACCCAGTTTGACAGTTTCACAAGTCACTGTAGATCATTGAGTTCTCTCATCAGCTGCAGAATCAGAGATCTGAGATTGGATGTAGGTGTCACTACTTACTAGCCATGTGACTCTAGCAAACTTGTGTGTACTAGGACTTGAACTCAGGGACTGGGCATTGTCCCTGGGTTATTTTGCTCAAGGTTGGCATTCTTGCATTTGAGCAATCTCTCCACTTCCAGCTTTTTGGTAGTCAACTGGAGATTAGAGCCTCACAAACTTCCCTGCTTTAACTGGCTTCAAACCTTCACCTTCAGATCTCAGCCTCCTGAGTAGCTAGGATTACAAATGAGAGCCACCAGAGCCTGGCCAAGCAAACTTTTTTTTTGGGGGTGGGGGTCCGGTCGCGGGGCCTGAACTTTGGGCATGGACGCTGTCCCTCAGCTCTTCAGCTCAAGGATAGCGCTCTACCACTTGAGCCACAGCGTTGCTTCCGTTTTTTTTTCTGCTTATGTGGTGCTGAGGAATTGAACCCAGGGCCTCAAGCATGCAAGGCAAGCACTCTACCACTAAGCCACCTTCCCAGCCCCCCAAGCAAACTCTTTAATCCCACATATTTTAGGACTGCTGTATAAATTAAAATATTCAGTCAAGAAGTACAATTAGGGCTGGGATGTAACTCAGTGGCAAAGTGCTTTCTTAGCAAGTGCAACATTCAATCTGCAAAAAAGAAAAGACAAAAAAATACAGTTAAAAAAGAAGTAAAATTAGAGTATTAAACTGAATACCTCTAAAAAATTCAGTCAAAATCCTAGCTGAGGAAAATGTTACAATTTTGACTCATTTGCAAATTTGGAGAGATCTAACTGGAACTGTGTTTGAAATGGGTTCAAAAAGGCAAAACAGCTGGGCACCAGTGGCCCATGCCTGTAATCCTAGCTACTCAGGAGGCTGAGATATGAGGATTATAGTTCAAAGCTAGCCCAGGCAGCAAAGTTCAAGACACTCTTATCTCCAATTAACCACCAGAAAACCAGAAGTGTCACTGTGGCTCAAGCGGTAGAGCGCTCACCTTGAGCTGAAGAGCTGAGGGACAGCACTCAGGCCCAGAGTTCAAGCTCCACAACCCCCCCCCCAAAAAAAAGGGCAAAACATGGTGTGGTTAATTGGTGTTTTGGATATATATATATAATATATACACATACACACCAGCATAATCTATAGGACTAATTTTCCTAAATTCCATTTGGTAAATAAAGAACTATTTAAAGGCCGATTATTGCAGGGACTGTGACATCAATTTAATAAGATAACATACTCATTTAACACAAACTTTATTGTCTGCTTCAAAACAAAATTTCCAGGAAACAAAATACTTAACAACAGTTGGGTACAAGTGAAATAAAAATCACAGTTTCAAAGAATCAAAATGAGACAACTGGTGAAAGGCAGATCACTTGGTTTCCCCAAAATTAAAATTAAAAAAAGAAAACATTAATGTCAGAAAGAATTAAACTTAAGTTTAACAACATTCTCTATAATGCTACATTCCCCAATTAAGAAAGGAGAGTTCACATATACAACTAAATGTTAAGTGTAGAGAAGTGGCTGAAATTCTGCATACTTCATAGTAAATTATGCATGAAAGTTTATTAATTGCATAAACTTCCTGAGTGGCTCCCATGCTGCACGAGGTCTACATGCTTAATATTCATATCAAACAAATTACAGCTTTAAGTGATTGAGCATGACAGACCTTGAACAACTGCACTTTCCGATTAGTCACTTTATCTGCTGAGGACCACAAATCTCAATCTCAAACCTTAAATTACAGTGCAAATCAAAATGCAACTTCAAATAAAACTAAAGGATGACAAACACATTTAAGAGTTTAGTTGACACTGCACATTTTTTCTCAGAGCTGAATTTCTCTCTTCCCTTCTTGCTTGACTTTTAGCCTTTTTTTAAAGAAAAGAAAATCTTCCAGAATTAATTGGTACACAATTCCACTGTCCCAGTTGAAAATAACTTTAGGGTAACGTAGTTACTACTTCACTTTCCTTCACATGTTGGGGTCAAATCCCCAACCAATATTTATATTCATCCTTCACAAAAAGACTATTTCTGGGATGACCTGAAAGTATTTGGCTCCATTCAAATGTCATACTAATTGTATTTCGATTATATTTTCCCATTTGATTGTTTCCGTTTCATAATCTGGATTAGGCTTTTTTTTTAAATTTTAATCCTAAAAATTCCATTTACTAAATCTAAGGCCTTTTCTACACACACACACACACACACACACACACACGCACACACACACACAAACATACATACACACACCATTTTCTAGTTCATCTTCTAAACAAAGGGGAGAAAACAAATCCTTGATAAAGATTCAAAAAACAATTGATTCTAGAAAATGGTCTGCACCTCAAATCACCTCAAATGGCTTCAGTTTATCTGAACCAAACAGAAGATGAAGTAACTGAATCCCAAAGTGATGGCAAATATACCTCAGGAATGTATTTATGCAGGGTGACTGAAATACAGTACTTACCAATATAAACTATGCTGTAGTGTTACACAGTAAACATGTGAAACCAGGAATGTCTGGTTACAAACATTTGCTAAGATTTGGGTTGAAAGAGGAATGCATCATTTTTATCTCTCAGAAAATACAGCACAGAAGCAAGCCAATGCCTCCAGAAACTGTACAGACAGGATAACAGTTATATAAACCCCTTATCACAAACTACAAGCAATTCAACTTAAAATGCAGTGGGCCATTTTAAGATAACAAAATATCACTGCAAATACATAGCAGTATGCTAATACTTTAAAGGACAGGTCACTGCTGGAGGACTGGTCAAATATTCCATTGTGATAGTTAAAAGTAATTTCAACCCATAGCCCTTTAGGCACAGAGATGAGAAATGCATCTCTTGTAAAAATAAATGCAATGTTACAGGCACTGGAACTAATTTAAGTACATTTGTGACAGTTTGCTTATTTTATAACTAACACTTATAATAAAGTTCTATACTGCCACCAGTCAGATTTATTTCTCTGCTCTCCATCCCCAAATCCTCTTAAGCTTATTTCGCATAGGCACATGGCTCTCATCACTTACACACAAATTGCCCACAGAGTGATGATACCTCTCATCGCAAACGCATGATGAGTACTAGAACAAAAAGGCAAGCCAGATTTATAATCTAAAAAAAATACTGAGAATCAAGGGGAACAAAAGTAAGTTTCACAGGTAGTGTTTACTTGTGCATCAAAAACAGCACTGAAAACGAGGTAGATAAACAAAAGTAACTAGACTGGAAGTAAACCTGGGGTTCTAAGATGATAACATCCCACCATACTATAGATCACACTCCACTCAATCCAAAAATCCCAGCGGAAAAGTGCCTTTTAAACTTTCACAGATAATTTTGCTGTCAAACCATTAGTAATCATGCTTGATAGAAGCAAGGGAGGGATGAAAAACAAAATGAGTATTTGTTATATTACAGCAAATTACCTTAAATAGAATTTTCAAGACTGCTACAAATACACATAGAGGGTTATTTTCATTAGATTTACATCAATACTTGTTTCATATTCTTATGATGTTACACCCAACTTCACAGACATAGCAGCAGATACTTCATGATGAGATGCTCACGTTGCCACAGATGGAGATACAGTACTCTTCATCAGACTTGTACTTTAAGAAGTAAACATGGTGGCTGGACATACAAACTATTCCCCAAATAAACATTACAAGCACAATGGTTACGCACGACCTTTTTCTCTTCTACAAGAAAATGAAGAGGATGGGTTTGTGTGTGTGTTTTTTTTTCAAATGAACAAGAAGGCCTATTTTATATAGTAGGCTCGTTGTTAAGTAAGAAGGGAATTTCTGAGCTGTAGTTATTCAAGCATTAGTTGTTTCTGGGGAGGAGAAGTACCTCAGGCAAGGATGAAACCAGCACAATTTATGACTCAGAAAAAAATATGAAAGAATGCAAAATCCTACATAGAAAACTAGCCAATATTTACAGTCAAAATGACTATAATTGAAATCAAACATTTCAGTAATGGGGAAAAGGAAATAAACCCCACAGCAATGTGAATAACATTATTTTTCTTCATCTCTGCAAAAACTCACTTTTTTCTGTATTCTTAAACTTACACATGTTACATATACACAAAGTATATATAACATATATGCTAACCCAGCTACTGCTGTCAGCATGGAGACAGCAGTACACTATTCACCATCTTCAAACTTTAGAAGACTACTTTTCTTTCCAGCAAAAATCTGAAAAGATTCTAAATATTACAAGGCACTGCAAAAAGTCTGCAGGCAAATAAGAATGATGAATTCTATGTAAAACTGAGGTGGGTGATAAAATGCAGGCCATAGGATACAGAGCAGCCATTACTAAGTGGAATTGTACATATTACCCATGGAGCTTTTTGTTTTATACCCTGGGGTATTTAAAAAGACGGCCATTAAGGAAGAAGTTCATTTTATGTTATATATCTCAATTTAATTATGCAAAATCAACTCAGCTACGAAAATATGAACAGATTTTTTTCTTTGAAAGTTATGGATTTCAGGAGGATTGTTTTTGGACACACAGGAAACACTGCAGTGCAAGAATTTGCATGAATGTCCTAAAATCACTTCAACTTGCAAATAAAGCAATACCAGAGAAATGGGAGGAATCTCTACATAAGGTTTGGAAAGACTCCTCTGAAACTGATGATAGTTTATTTAAAAAAAAAAGAACAACAACAAAAAAACCCCAAAACAACTGTGGCTCTTAGCAACAACGATGCTCAAAATGCTACCCTTGATGCTCCCAACCGTGAGAGAACTGCAACGGTGGGTGTGATCTTTAGGTAAGCAATAAAAGACATACTTTAAAAAGAGTAAACTGAATGCTATAAAGTATGTTGCATAAAAACCCAAAAAGAAGGAGTATACATATTAAGTTTTCCTTATTACCTGGCAAGACCAAGGAGGTACAATTTTTTTAGGGGAATATGGAAGAAAAATCCATTTCATTAACAGAAATGGTGAGTGACAATTTGGAATGCTCACCAATAGACAAAACTCCTAATTGGGTAAATGTGGACCAGAAATGACTTTGAAATCTTCAGTGGAAGCTAAGTAGTTTGAACATGTAGACTTAGTAGTTAGATCCCCTTAAAAAAATTCTACTTGGGTTTCACAGACTGAGCACTAAGAAACCCTGTGACCAGTCTTTATTATATTTAATTTTATTATAGTTAACTTTCTTAAAAACCAAAGGTGACATTGCCTCCCTTCCTCCTAAAACTGGATAAAACCCAGTAAAGTGCAACTTGACAGTGATCTCTCTCATAGTCTAAAGAGGCTGCCAAACTTATCTAAGATCTAAAAATCAGCTACGATGCTCTAGATTACTAATAAGAAATTATAACAACCATAAAATGGTAATCCAAAATGCTAAGGGCAACTTAAATAGTATCCTTCTAGGGTCTACTCTCTCTTTCTCTGCAGGACAGTGTATACCCCACATCTCTTAGGACCCTGTAAAGCCAGTGTTTCATGTGTAAGTCTCAAAACCTACAAAAAAAACCTACTGTGTTAAGTTCATTTCCCTTCAGAATAATAGATCAATAAAGGTGTTAACTTCAATCCCCTTTGTTAGGAATATAAAGATTTTCCCCCAAATGAGATTCTTATTGGCTGCAAAATATCCTTTGCAAAAGAATGCAAGCCAAACTGATGCCTCTTGAGTGCTCAAAAGCAATGTAGTGTGCACACAAGAAGCAGAGAGCTGCTTTGAATTATTACTGAAATCCAAAAGCAGCTATAGTATCTGTAGAATCAAGGAACTGTTACAGTTCTCATTTTTCCTTTCCCTCCGCCTCACTCAAAACAAGGCTTCACTCCTACTGCTGTGACGACGGGAAGAAAAATCACATTAAAAAGGGCTCATGTTCTGTATTGGTTGACAAAACATTTCCTGCAGTGTTACCCTGCCTCCTGTGAAAGGTAAACTTGTAAGATAAATGTGAAGAATCCCACAAGACTCCAGCTATTGGAGGATCTCACTTTGTCCACATTTGGGGAGAGTAAATTGAAATCATCTTTGTACATTTGAAAGAAAAGTATCATACAGCTGCAGATAACAGCTATAGCAAAAACAATTTTTTTTTTTTTAAAAAAAGAAGGCTTCTCAGCAATGCAATGGAAAGTATCCTGGAAATGGTAATACTCAAGCTGAGCTTATTAAAGCATTCTGAAGAGTATTTTAAAAAAATCAAGTATCAAAGAGGATAGGATTTGAAGTGAAAAAACATTTTTCTGTGCAGTGTTCTATGTGCAAACCGCACATTTCTACAGAATGATAAGCCTTATCAAATATCACACTGGAACAATAAAACACTTACATTTGAAAGTAAACTGAAATGAAGGAAAATATGGCAAAACCCAAGAAGAAGAAAACTTTTAATATCTTAGGTATCCTGAAAATAATTCTGGAAAATAAAATCTCCCTTTTCTTCATCATCTCTATTCTGGTTCATTTAGGACCAGGAGGGATTGTAGAAGGGATCGTAGATGGATTCTGTGCTGGTGGAGCTGGAAATGCCTGCAAATTCATCCCTGGCTGGAATGGTCCTGCAGATTGGGAAGGAATCACTACAGACTGCTGTGTTGTTCCTGGGATTCCAACCCACTGTAAGGGATACCCTGTGCCTCCTACAGTATTATACTGACAAACATGGGACACTCCGTAAGATGATAATTGCCCAGGAAAGGAGGGGAGTGGAAGTCCTTGTGGCAAAGAAGTTGGGACTGTTCCACGTATTTGGGAAAGAGAAGAAATCCATGTTGATGTGTAGCCCATAGTAGATGGAGTATTCTAACAAAAGAAACATAGAAACAAAAGATCAGTTTATTTTGTATATGCATTTAGCAATCTAAATCCATTTCTATATGTCAGATGCTTTTACACACACACACACACACACACACACACACACACACACACACATGCATGTTGGTCCTGGACCTTGAACTCAGGGCCTGGATGCTGTCCCTGAACTTTTATGCTTAAGGCTAGTACTCTACCATTTGAATCACAACTTCCACTTCCACCACTTTTGGTGGTTAATTGGAGTTAAGAGTATCATAGATGTTCCTGCCAGGGCTTCCTTTGAAGTGTGATCCTCAGATCTAAGCCTCTTGAGTAGCGAGAATTACAGGTGTGAGTCACTGGCCTCTGGCTCACTTTTTGGTTTACTACTCCTACGTGGCTATCACATGGGGAGCACCAATCTGTGTGTTCAAGATAATTACATATGTTAGTTCATACTCCTAACTGTTCTGCCTTGCAGCATATACATTTCAATAGTAACATGCGAGGACATTGGTAAAGTTAGCTCTCTATACTAAGATATCATTGAATAAATGTCACATTACAAAAATAGTTGCCATATATAGGCACTTACAATGTGACACCTGTAATGGTACAGCTTTGTAAGTATTAACTCATTTAATCTTCAGTAATTCTGCTAGGCAGGCATTATGATTGCTTAAAAGACACGAAAACGAAGGAAAAGTATAGTAAGTCACATGGTAAAGTAAATGACTACCTGACAATGGAACCCAAGTCTGTCAAAAAAACCTTTGGTGGTTTTATTCACACACTATTTTTTCCTCACCCTTCCTCCAAACATACTCCTTTGATACTGCAACCAATCACCATCTGAATAGTCAACAAAACTTCTATCTGCATAGTATGTTAGAGGATCTCACCATAGCAGAATAAAATACACTTCTGTCTTGAAATTTGCCTCAAAATGTCCAGAATCTTACAATGGGGATACTATTTAGGTATTAATTGGTGCCAGGAAGAAAAGAATTCAAAGCCCCCAAGAGGATACATTATTTACTATTTTGAGAAATCTATGACTTAAATATTGTTATTCAGTATTAATTTTTTTTTTGTTGGTCGTGGGGCTTGAACTCTGGGCTTGGGCGCTGTCCCTCAGCTCTTCAGCTCAAGGCGAGCACTCTACCACCTGAGCTACAGCACCACTTCTGGTTTTCTCGTGGTTTATTGGAGATAAGAATCTCACTGACTTTCCTGCCCAGGCTGGCTTTGAACCATGATCCTCAGATCTCAGCCTTCTGAGTAACTAGGATTACAGGCGTGAGCCATCAGCTCCTGCCTTAAAAATATTTTTTTGTGCTAGGCGTGGGGCTTAAACTCAGGGCTTGGGTACTGTTCCTGAGCGCTATTCCTCAAGGCTAGTATTCTACCACTTAAGCTGCAGCTCCACTTCTGGCTTTTTGGTGGTTACTTGAAGGTAAGAGTCTCATGGACTTTCCTGCCTGGGCTGGCTTTGAACTGTGATCTCCAGATCTCAGCCTCCTGAGTAACTAGGATTATAGAAGGAAGCCACTGGCACCTAGCTAATAAACATATTGTTTGAGACAAAGTCTTACAGTGATGCCCCATTATGTAAACCTCAAATTCAGGGTACTGCCTCAGCCTCCTAAGTGTTAGGACTACCTTTGTATGCCAACAAGACCAGCTTAAAGCATACTGTTTTTTCTTCAGTGCTAAGAATGGAACTCTTGCACTATACCAGATTAGTGTTCTAAAACTGACCTATACTCTCAGCCCCATAAATGTATTTTCACACTTTCCTTACTTAAAAACTATACACACATTCAAACAGAAGATAGAGACATAGACACAAGTTGAGAAGTCTAAATTATTTGTCTTAGAAAGTTGAAAGTATGGCTGGGAAGGTGGCTCAGTGGTAGAGCGCTTGCCTTGCATGCATGAGGCCCTGGGTTCGATTCCTCAGCACCACATAAGCAAAAAGAAAAAAGCTGGAAGTGGCGCTGTGGCTCAAGTGGTAGAGTGCTAGGCTTGAGCTGAAGAGCTGAGGGACAGCACCCAGGCCCAGAGTTCAGGCCCCACGACCGGACCCAAAAAACAAAAAAACCCCAAAGAATACTGATCTGAGCTGGGTGCTGGTGGCTCATGTCTGTAATCCTAGCTACTCAAGAAGGCTGAAATCTGATGATCACAGTTCAAAGCCAGCCCAGGTAGGAAAATCTGTAAGACTGCTAACTCCAATTAACCTCCAAAAATCTGGAAATGGAGCTGTGGCTCAAGTGGTAGAATACTACCCTTTAGCACAAAAACTCTGAGTTTAAGCCCCAAGACTAGCATAAAAAATACTGATATGTAGCACAGGATAGCTTTTCCTCAAAACTCAAACTCTTCTCAGGTGATCACATTAATCCTCATTCCATAGGCTTTCTTTTTCCATATTTGTTTGTTTTTAAGATACAATAGTTAAAAACAAGAGCCAGAAAATATGGCTTGCCATATCTTTCCACAAATTATTTTTAAATGGCTCAAATCTACCCTATTCAATTCTATATTGTCTAAGGTTGCTTTGAAACTACAAACAAGATAAGTTCTTACCATGTGGCTTAGAATGTCTAAAAATATTTATTAACTGGCACCTACCTGAAAGTTCATTGACTTGGTCTAAAAGATAATTTCCTCAAGGGCTTCATAAATCTAAACCAACATCAAAATCTTGATGCTTCAAGTTACATCACATTCTCATGACCATTGGCCTAAAAAAATAAACTTTTATGGCTTTAGTTTTTATCAAGAGGTTTGGGGATAAACAACTTACTTCATATCCCTTGTTCCAGTTTTCTGTTTCTAGTTTTTGTTGACTCTGCTTAAGCTGGTTTAAACTTGGCTTCATAGGAAAATTTCCTACTGTTTCCTTTGTCCAGTCATCCACCAGTTTATGTAAGTCATCTGTGAACATTCCTTTTTTACTGGCTGGAGATTGCTGGCATGAAGCTGTACTACCCTCTGTACCAAGTAAATCTGAAAAAAATTAATAAACATGGAAACTGTGAAAAAAGAATTATAACTATTAGATAACTCTTGTTAGAACCATGCAGCTAATAGAATCACACACAGGGAACAGATAAAGGCAACCACATATTTTAGTTTACCTGGAACAGTCCCAATTTAAAGCTACTGTTGAGGGGCTGGGGAGTTGGCTCAGTGGTAGAGTGCTTGCCTTGCATGCCTGAGGCCCTGGGTTCAATTCCTCAGCACCACATAAGCAAAACAAAAACAAAAAAAACAAAGCCGGAAGTGGTGCTGTGGCTCAAGTTGTAGAGCGCTAGCCTTGAGCTGAAGAGCTGAGGGACAGCGCCCAGGCCCAGAGTTCAGGCCCCATGACCGGATCTCCCCCCCCCCAAAAAAACAATAAAGCTACTGTTGAGCCAGTTGCCAGTGGCTCACACCTGTATTCCTAGCTACTCAGAATTGTGGTTTGAAAACATCCAGGGCAGGAAAGTCTATGAGATACTTATCTCTAATGAACTACCAAAAAGCTAAAAGTGGTGCTGTGGCTCAAATGGTAGAATGCTAGTCTTGAGCAAAAAAACTGAGTAAGAGTGTGAGGCCCTGAATGTGAGACTCATTACCAGCACACACACAAAATAAAGCTATTGTCTTGGATTAATTACTAACTATTCCCCTTTCAGTCCCCAAAGTTTCTTGGACATCAAGCAAGAAACACCTGATTCATATTTTAACAAATTATCTTAGGGGTAATTCAAGTGTGCCGAATCATGAAAAATTAATATAAACCTTAGTCTTTTCATAAGCTTCTTCAGGTAAATACTTAATTATTTTTTTTTACAGAATCATAAGGCTAGGGATGTACCTCAGTAATACAGTATTTGCCTAGCACAAGGGTAGGGGTTTGATCACTAGCACCACAAAAAGAGAGAGAAAAAGAATCATAGAATGTTAAAAATGGAAAGAACTGGGCTGGGGGTATTACCTTAAGTGGTAAAGCACTTGCCTACCAACTGTGAGGTTCTGGGTTCAAGCCTCAGTATTTCCAAAACAAAATACAAAAAAAGAAAACCAAAAAAGAAAAGAATCTGAAAATTGCAATCAAAGCTACTTACTTCATAGTGGGGAAACCAGGTCCAGAAAAAGTAAATTGACATGGTTCAAGATATTGCGAGCAATTTCCATCAGGATAGCAATGGAATGCTAGTGATTTTCAACAAGTTTCTAAAAGCTTTAATCACCTTTCAAATTGTACTCATATTTCTGATATATGGTTAAAATTTAGAAAGACATGGGCAAAGAAATACAAGACTTCAATCACAGCATTTGGGAGGCTGAGGCAAGAGGATAAAAAGGGTACATAGCAAGCCTGCCTCAAAAAGCTCCCCAAAATTGGGCTACTGGAATGGCTCAAGTGGTAAAGTGACTGCTCAACAAGTATAAGGTGCTTGAGTTTAAACTCCAGTACCACTAACAAAATGAAACTACCCCAAAATGTCCAAATTAAAAATGAATAAAAAGAATGTTTATCTGGAATAGTGGAAAAGACAACACAGATGGTTTAATAAGCCTCGGCATAGGATATCCTAAAGCATAAGATATTCAAACAAATGAAATCAGTTTTACTGATGACTCAATCAGTATAAATTATCCTAATTTGGGGGCTGGGAAGGTGGCTCAGTGGTAGAGCGCTTGCCTTGCATGCCTGAGGCCCTGGGTTCGATTCCTCAGCACCACATAAGCAAAAAGAAAAAAGCCAGAAGTGGCGCTGTGGCTCAAGTGGTAGCGAGCTAGCCTTGAGCTGAAGAGCTGAGGGACAGCGCCCAGGCCCAGAGTTCAGGTCCCACGAAAGGACCAATAAATAAATAAAAATAAATTAAAAAATTATCCTAATTTGAACATTACACTAGTCTTTATAACTTAGTACTATTATTTGTGTTTATAAAATCTTTTTGTGTGCCAGTACTGGGGCTTCAAACTCAGGGTCTAGGGACAGTCTTTGAGGTGCTTTTGCTCAAAGCTAGCACTCTACCACTTCAGCCATAGCACCACTTCTGGCCTTTTCTGTTTATATGGTACTGAGGAGTTAAACCCAGGGCTTCATGCACACTAGGTGAGCACTCTATTACTAAGCCACATTCCCAGCCCAAGACCATTTTTGTAAGCCAAGAACTTAAAGAGTGGTCAAAAATTAATTTTAGGAAGTACATTTGTGAACATTAATCACTAACATTTCCAAGGATTTAATTAAATAAGCATATAATTATGTGGTCTTCTTTTTGTAATCATGAGAAAATATAGAAAATACAAAATACAAGAAGCCTTTATATCAACAATATTCAAAGTACTGTGTGTCATCTTTGAAACTTATAACAAGGGTTTTATACAGACATACACAACAATGAACACATTATTTTATAGACAGGGAGACTAAGAATGAGAAAGTAAACACACAGGGTTAGATATGGGAGCTAGAGTCTAGGCATCCTGACTGTTATTGGTAACTTAGTATTGACAAGATTTCCATTGTACTTTGGCAAGTCTATATAATAATCTGGGAAATGGATGAGGAAATTGTTAAATAAGGAGGATCACAGTAAGTTCAATGATGGCATTTATATCTATGAACCCTTAACTACTGAAAACTTAGATTTAAAAAGATTAAAATATTAAATGCAAACATATTAGTGAAAACTGATTAACAAGTATAATGAATGAACTGGAACATTCATATATATGGATGGTTTCTAATAATAATGGTTTCTAAAATGGAGCTGTGGCTCAAGTGATAGAAAGCTAGCCTTGAGCAAAAAAGCCCACACTGTGCCTAGGCCCTGAGTTCAAGCCCCAGGATTGATGTGTGCATGTGTGCCTGTATCATGTATCCCCACAGTTCAGGCCCCAGTACTGGTGCCTGTACACACACACACACACACACACACACACACACACACACACACACACACACACACACACACACACACACACACGAGAGCATATATGTTATTTTATAATAAAAGTATCAATTTTTCTTGTTATCCATCTGTGTACGTCTACCTCTCTGGCAACTTCAATGAAGGAACAAATTGCACAGCAAAGTTGAGGAAGACTTGAGAGCTGACGCCTTTACAGATTGGATTCTTGGCCTGGGATAATGGCATCAGGTGGGATTAAGAAGAGAGCTAGAAGTAAATTTATGTTAGTGCCTGCAGTTTTATGTGTCTAGAGTATCTTAGGAATATTCTGAACCATGATCCTCCAATCTTGGCCTCCAGAGTAGCTAGGATCAGAGCGTAAACCACTGTGACCTGCATAGCTTTTATTTTTATTTTTTAAATTATCTTACATTAATTTTACAGGTGGGGGGGATTTCATTGTTACCTTCCCACACGTTTACAATATATTCTTTTTTTTAAGTATTTTTAAGTATTTTTAATTGTGAAAGTACCATACAGAGGGGTTACAATTACATGAGCAAGGTAATGAGTACATTTCTTAACAAGCATTGTTGCCTCCTCCTTTGTTTACCCTTACCATCCTTGTCCTCCCATCTTCCCCTCCCCTTACAATATATTCTAATCAATCTTACCTCCATTACCTTCCTCATCTCCTGCTTTCCCATGTAAATTTTAGCAGGTTTGATTGTTCTATTATCATTGTTGCAAATAATCTATTTACACAGGATTCAATTTTCTTCATTCTTGTTATCCCAGGCCCTTCCTAATAGTACCCCCAACAAAGTCTATTTCTCTATCTCTGTCCAAAATCACCTCCCCCTTTTTTGCCAGTCTGGGATTTTCACTTGGGGTCTGGGCACTGTCCCTGAGCTTCTTTTGCTAAAGGCTAGCACTCTACCACTTGAGTCACAGTGCCACTTTCAGCTTTTTCTGTTTGTGAGGCACTGAGGAATTGAACCTGGGGCTTCATGAGTGCCAAGCAAGCATTCTACCACTAAGCCACATTCCCAGACCTACTGTCCTCTTTTTGATCAATAGCTTTTACTGAGGTTCTTTATGATGTTATCACATATGTTTGCAATGTACTATAAAGCTATCCATCCTCCATATTATTTTCTGAAGTATAGTTTTGTGTGGGCATCAGAACCCAAACAAAACTAGCAGAAAGAATTCAAAACTAGCAGAGAGATTTCAGTGTTAGACCAAACTTCAGCTGAATATTAAGCAATGAAGATAGAGGGGGCATTCCTGGAAGCTAGGCTTAAAAAGAAAACATTTTAAGCAAGGAACCCAAGGATGGACATGCTACACATATTTAGTCCACCATAAAATTTGGACCTAATACACTGAAAAAAATATTTGATGATTCTGATTAGTAGCAGGTTGACCAAAATAAAAGCACTATTAAAATGACAGCATCATCTTTCCTGTTTTTACCCTATGGGTAATGTAGACATGAGCACTGTCATATTCAGTAAGAGATACCACCAGAGCTGGCCACTGGTGGCTCATGCCTGTAATCCCAGCTACTCAGGAAGCTAAGATCTGAGGATCAGTTTGAAGCCATTCCAGGCAAAAAGTCCATGAGACCCTTATCTCTAATTAACTACCAAAAAAGCCAGAAGTGGAGCTTTGGCTAAAGTGGTAGAGTGCTAGCCTTGAGCAAAAAAGTCCAGGGAGGGCTGGGAAGGTGGCTCAGTGGTAGAGCGCTTGCCTTGCATGCTTGAGGCCCTGGGTTCGATTCCTCAGCACCACATAAGCAAAAAGAAAAATGCTGGAAGTGGCGCTGTGGCTCAAGTGGTAGAGCGCTAGCCTTGAGCTGAAGAGTTAAGGGACAGCGTCCAGGCCCAGAGTTCAGGCCCCACAACTGGACCCCCCCAAAAAAAAGCCCAGGGACAGCACCCAGGCCTTGCTTTCAAGCCCCAGGACCAGAACACACAAAAAAGTCCCAGTACCCACACAAGAGAAAAAAAAAGAAAAATGAAGTGATGTCATTTGCAGAAAAATGGATGAAGTTGGAGAACATATATTGATTTTGATAAATTAAGCTGAAAACGCCAAATATTATATGTTTTCTCATATGTAGAAGCCAAACATAAAAGACACATACATACTCAAGGGCATGTACATCCATGTATATACCTATATACATATATGTAGAACATAGATTCTAAGTCTGATTCTAACATAGATTATAACTATGGACTACAAAGGATCATGAGCAGAGTAAGGAAAAAAGAAAGATGAATGTGGGTGGAGAAGGGAGGAGAGAATGAGTGAACATATGTAGGTAAAATGTAGGTAACTCCGCTGTATATCACCTCTAAAACAATAATGTAAATTAGAAAAATAGCAAGATGAAGGAGGAATAAATGAAATAAAATACAACTGTGTGTGAAGGCAGCATAAAGAACTTCAATGAAGCTGGGCATTGGTGGTTCATGCTTATAATCTAGTTACTCAGGAGGCTGAGATCTGTAGATCCCATTTCGAGGCCAGCCAGGGCAGAAAAGTCATGAGACTCTTATCTTCAATGAACTACTCAGAAAAATCCAGAAGTGGTGTTGTGGCTCAAATGGTAGAGCACTTGCTTTCAGTACCAAGAGGCTCAGGGACAGTGCCCAGACCTTGAGTTCAAACCCCAGGGCTGGCAAAACAAACAAAAACCTTCAATGAAAGCTGTTGATCAACAGGGGGTGGGAAGGATGAAGAAAGAAAGAGTAATAGGATTATTTTGAGTAAAGCACAATATATGCACATCAGAAATGCCCTTGGTGCAATTAATACACAATAAAGAAAGAAAAAAACCCAAATGACAGAAAAACAGAACAGGCTTGAATTGGAGGAAGTGAGCACTAGTAAGATGGGGGGAGGTCTAACAAAGATGGTAAATGATAGTGAACATGGTTGAACCCGTTTATTTGTATGTGTGTAAGTAGAACAAAAAACATGAAATTATTTTAGGACCAGGGAGTGGGAGAAAGTGATGGGGGAGGGTTGAGGTTGAGGTTGATTGGGGTACACTATATAAATGTGAGGAAATGGGACAGTGTAACTTTCCTTGTACAATAAATGTATACTGCTAATAAAAAGAGCTTCAAGCAGGGTCCTGATGGCTCACACCTGTAATCCTAGCTACTCAGAAGGCTGAGATCTGAGGACAGAACTCAAAGTCAGCCAGGGCAGGAAAGTCCAAGAGACTCATCTCCAATTAACCACCAAAAAAGTCAGAAGTGCAGCAGTGGTTCAAGTGGTAGAGCACTAGCCTTGAGCACAAAAGCTCAGGGACAGTACCCACGCCCTGAGTTCAAGACCCAGGACTAGAACACACAAGAAAAGCTTAGGAATTGGACATGGTTATGCATGTGTATATTCCTAGCACTCAGGAGGCTGTGGCAGGAGAACTATGTGTTCAACACCAGCCTTTGGTATATAGCAAAATCCCATTTCAAAGTCTCTCTCAAAAGTAAATAAAAATAATAACAGAAATAAAGAATATTTAAAACAGCAGAACAACTGGGAAAACTCAGAGCAGGAAAATAAAGGTAATGCCATACAGATTCCCTAAGATATTAAACAGATAATAATGAACAACTCTCTCTCTCTCTGTATATCTATATCTATCTATATATATATATCTATATCACAAAACAGGTGAAATGGAACAGTTTCTCCCAAAGCACAAAAACCCACCAACATGAAATATATACATTAAATATATAACCCGAAGATCTTCACTAGCCTTACAACAGACAAGGGTTTCATATCTAAAATATACCTGGAACTCAAAAAATTAAATCCTCCAACAACAAATCTTCAAAGAAACAACTGCCCAATAAGTAATTGGGCTAAAGACTTAAAGAGAAACTTCTCTGAAGAGGAAAGAAGGATGGTCAATAGACACATGCAGAAATGCTCAACCTCCCTAGCCATAAAAGAAATGCAAATCAAAACAACATTGAGATTCTACCTCACCCCAGTTAGAATGGCTATAATCAAGAACTCTAATAACAACAGATGCTGGAGGGGATGTGGACAGAAGGGAACCTTACTGCATTGTTGGTGGGAGTGTAAACTTGTTCAACCACTTTGGAAAGCAGTATGGAGGTTCCTCAAAAGACTCCACATAGGGCTGGGAAGGTGGCTCAGTGGTAGAGCGCTTGCTTTGCATGCACATGAGGCCCTGGGTTTAATTCCTCAGCACCACATAAGCAAAAAGAAAAAAAGCTGGAAGTGGTGCTGTGGCTCAAGTGGTAGAGCGCTAGCCTAGAGCTGAAGAGCTGAGGGACAGCGCCCATGCCCAGAGTTCAGGCCCCACGACCGGACCCAAAAAAAAAAATAGACTCCACATAGAGCTCCCCTATGACCCAGCAATCCCACTTTTGGGGATTGATCACCAACAAGGCCACACTAAAGCTACCAGCACAACTATGTTTATTGCAGCATTATTTACCATAGCTAAGATATGGAACCAACCCAGATGCCCCTCAGTAGATGAATGGATCAAGAAAATGTGGTATATATACACAATGGGATTCTATGCCTCCATCAGAAAGAATGACATTGCCCCATTTGTTAGGAAATGGAAAGACTTGGAAAAAATTATATTAAGTGAAGTAAGCCAGCCCAAAGAAACATAGGTCCCATGGTTTCCCTTATTTGCAATAACTAGTATATGTCTGAGTCAAGCAGAAAAGGTCAGATAAGTTGATGTTAGGGAAATGAACCCTAAGATATTTATTCAAATGTTTTTTTTCTTTCAGGTGATTGTTTCTAACACATTTATAAGATTATTTCTTTGTTGCTTTGTATGTCCCTCCCCCATGGTATAACCCCTGCTTTCACTGTATTTGAGGTTGGTATAATTTGTGGAGGGGAAGGGAAAAAACAAATTCTTTAAATAGGGATACAGGTGGATCCATTGCAACAATGAGATGTACAAGTCATTATGTTGAAAAACGAACTTTACAATTTTGGTGGGGGGGGGAGGAGAATTGGCGGGGGAGGGGGAGGATGGGAAGGGATGGGAAGGGGAAACAAAGGAGGAGGCTACAATGCTTGATAAGAAATGTACTCATTATCTTGCCCATGTAATTGTAACCCCTCTGTACAGTATTTTCACAATAAAAAAAAAAGAATTAAATTTGTAGTTAAAAACCTTCTTAGAAGGGGCTGGGAAGATGGCTCAGTGGTAGAGCACTTGCCTTGCATGCCTGAGGCCCTGGGTTCAATTCCTCAGCACCACATAAGCAAAAAGAAAAAAGCCGGAAGTGGTGCCGTGGCTCAAGTGGTGGAGCGCTAGCCTTGAGTTGAAGAGCTGAGGGACAGCGCCCAGGCCCAGCGTTCAGGCCCCACGACCAGACCCCCCCCCCAAAAAAAAACCTTCTCAGAAGAAAAATCTGAACTCAAATGATTTCACTGGAAAAAATTTTTGACACATTTAAAGAAGAAATAACACTAATTCAACATAGAGTCTTTTAGAAAGTAGAAGTTCAGACTCATTTCTAAAAATGCAGAGTAAGGGCCAGGAGTTGGTGGCCCATATCTGTAATCCTAGCTGAGATCTGAGGATTGAGGGTCATAGCCAACCTGGACAGGAAAGTCCATGAGACCCTATCTCCAATTAACTACCAAAAAAGCTGCATGTGGAGCTGTGGCTCAAGTAGTAGAGCACAGAGTCTTGGGCAAATATACCTTCAAGGACAGCACACAGATTGTTCAAGCCCCATGAACTGCACACAAGAATGCAGGTTAACTTGCTTGTCTTCTACAGCAATCCAAATATGGGCAAAACAATAGAAAGCTCTGATAATTACCCAATGCCATAAAACAAAATAAAATTCATCTGTAAATGACAAACAGCCAGTGCCTGTCACACTTAACCATGAGGCAACTCCCTTTTTTTCTTATCTATGTTTTGTGGTAGCTTAAAAGCTAGCAACAGTGCAGACAATGGAGAGATCAGACCTGTTTTGAGTGTCCTTAAATGTGCCATCCCCCAAGCATAGTCAGTATTTCACAGCATCTCAGAAAAAAAAAAAAAAACTCTTTCCAATAGTGTGATGCATATCTGCTTTCAATCCGGGCTTGGCTCTGCTGGCAATGGAGGAAAATGGTGGGTGAAAAATACAGAGAGCTACTTGCAGGACATCATTGAAAGCAAAGGAGTGTTGGAAACAACTCAGCTGCTTAAAGCTCTGAGTTGAGTTGGGAAAGACAATAACCTAGGCTGGAATTTAAAGGGAATTCTGGAAGACTTATATCAGCCTAGGAGACTTTGGAATCTTCTGACATATTCCTGGGAACAGAACTCGGGCATGACAAGAAAAAAGAGAAGGTACAAAACACAGTCTTACAATAGCATACAGAAAAATAAATGGAGCTTGGTGCAATTGGCTCATTTTTACAATCCTAGCTACTCAGGAAGGTGAGATCTCAAGATTGTGGTGTGAAGCCAGTCTTGGCAAGAAGATCCATGAGATTCTTATCTCCAATTAACCACCAAAAAGCCAGAAATGGAGCTGTGGTTTAAGTGGTAAAGCATACAAAAAGCTCAGGGACATTACCCAAGCTCTGAGTTCAAACCCCAGAACCAGAAATCACTCAATCCATCCATTAATTAATAAATTAAAATAAATAAATAAATAAATGGTTTTGGTAAACCTGGAGTTTTACGGTATGCTTTCTCATAGAGATTCTCTAATAAAGACATTCAAGCCACACTCTAGTGGCTCACACTTGTAATCCTAGCTATTCAGGAGGTTCATACCTGAGGATTGTAGTTCAAAGACAGCCTGGGCAGAAAAATCTGTATGACTTAGATCCAATTCATTACCAAAAATCCACAAGTGCACATGTGGCTCAGGTTTTAGAGTACAGCCTTGAGAGGAAAAGCCATGCTAAAGTTCAAGGCACTGAGTACAAGTCCTAGTATTAACACAGACACACACACACACACACACACACACACACACACACAATTCCAGGAAGAAACCTTTTTGTTTTTGTATGTTGGGGGGCTTGAACTCAGGGCCTGGCCACTGTCCCTGAGCTTTTTTGCTCAAGGCTAGTGCTCTGTCACTTATAGCCACAGCACTACTTCTGGTTTTCTGGTCCTTAATTGGTGATAAGAGTCTCACAGACTTTCATGCATGGCTAGCTTTGAACTGTGATCCTCAGATCTCAGCATCTGGAGTAGCTAGGATTAAAGGTTTGAGCCACCTGCACCTGGTTTTAATGAAGTCTTTCAATCAATCATTAACTCACAACCTAATGATACTGGCCCAGTAGTGAATCTTAGGAAACCAGGCTTAAAACTGAAAAAAAGGGAAAAATCTAGTACAAAAGAACCCACAATTAGGACTGGTAATGTGGCTTAGTGGTAGAGTGTTGCCTAGCATGCATGAAGCTCAGGGACAGGTGCCCAAGCCGTGAGTTCAAGCACCAGGACTAGCAAAAACAAAAATACACAATTAGTTCAGGAAAATAAATAACAAGTAAAAACTTCTTTTGCTCAAGGCTAGCACTCTACTACTTGACCACAGCGCCACTTCCTGCTTTTTCTGTGTATGTGGTACTGAGGAATCAAACCCAGGGCTTCATGCATGCTAGCCAAGCACTAAATCACATTCCCAGCCTTTGGTGTTCATTTTTACTGAAAGCACTGATTCTTCATTTGGGCCTACAAAAGTGTCTGGCAGTGAACTAAAACACAGTCGAACAAGTTTGGCTTCTTAGCTTTCATATTTTATCTGTCTCCTTTGTTACCTTAACCTTTGGGTTTGATTTCTGCTCAAAACTAAATATGGATGGGTTAGTCATTTGAGGAATGTTTGCTCTAAATTTACGCAATATCTCTCCTAAGATACATATCTCTAAGATGAACCAAGATGTTTTCAAGATAGTATGGGGCATTCTGACCTTGTACTCTTGTGTGTGTACCAACCACCAAGTTTCACAATGTCCCAACTGCTGACCATTGAAGAGGTGTCTAAAATTCTCTAGCCATCAGTCTATTCCTAACTTGATCCCTCCATTCCCCTTTGTCTAAGGATAAAAGGAGTTTAAACTTGTGCTTTGTTTATAATGGTTTTCCTTTTTCTTTCCTTTCTTTTGTTCCTGGTCCTGGGCTTGAACTCTGTACCTGGGTGCTGTCCCTCAGCTCCTTTTTGCTCAAGGCTAGAATTTCTACCACTTGAGCCAGAGTGCCACATGTGCCTTTTCTTTTCTTTTTCTTTCTTTCCTTTTAAAAAATTAATTGGAGGGGCTGGGAAGGTGGCTCAGTGGTAGAGTGCTTGCCTTGCATGCCTGAGGCCCTGGGTTCGATTCCTCAGCACTACATAAGCAAAAAGAAAAAAGCCGGAAGTGGCGCTGTGGCTCAAGTGGTAGAGCGCTAGCCTTGAGCTGAAGAGCTGA
>NW_012267437.1:365100-367075 GCF_000151885.1 Dipodomys ordii
CTTTTTGCTTATGTGGTGCTGAGGAATCGAACCCAGGGCCTCATGCATGCAAGGCAAGCTCTCTACCACTGAGCCACCTTCCCAGCCGGGAAAGAACTTTTTTAAGTGGAATTATAGTAGATCCTTTTACTTGCCCCTGATTGAATTTAAGATAGTTCTCTATATTCTTGTTTATGAAACAAATTCTATACATTGAAGTCTATACTATTACATACAAATTTTATTCAAATTCTGTACTAAAAATGAAAAATGAAAAATTTCTTAGTTAAATAAAACACTTTGAAATTAATCACTATTTGACCTACCTCACAAGAAATACTAAAGAGAACCCTTTTGTTTTTTTTTTCTTTTTTTTTTGCTTATGTGGTGCTGAGGAATCGAACCCAGGGCCTCATGCATGCAAGGCAATCGCTGTACCACTGAGCCACCTTCCCAGGCCCTAAAGAGAACCCTTTTGAATAAAATAAAGATGTAAGACAAAAGTCCACATTGAAGAAATAAAGCACACTGTGGAAGAAAACTGAATCAGTAAACACAATATTTGGCATAAGTATACTTTGTGTTTATAAAAGTTTTCTTCCTATTGGTTTCAAAGATGAGTAGAAAATATTAATTTATGAAACTATGTTGGTGGACTTATAACATAAAAATGTAATGCATATAACATCAGTACAAAGAAAGTGGGAGGGAACTCAAATAGAGATAAGTTTTGTATACCATTGAAATTAAATTAGTGTTAATCTGAACTAGATTGTTCTAAATTAAGAAGCTAATTTTAGGCTAGGTCTGGTGTCGTACAACTGCAACTCAGCTACTCATAAGGTGAAGATTGGGAGGGCTGAATTTTGGGGCAAAATGTTTGGAACCCCCTTTCAACCAATAAGACAGGTATGGTGGTGAGCAGGAAACATACACAGGAGGATTGTAGTCAAAGGCCACCCCTAGGCAAATGTGACCCTATCTAAAGTATAACTAAAGTAAAATAAGTGCTGGGCTTGTCCAAATGGTAGACCACCTGAATAATAAGTGTAACATTCTGAGTTAAAACCCTAATACCGAGTTCAAATCCTAAAAAAAAAAAATATATATATATATATATATATAATTTTTAATTATAATACCCATGACTACCAAAATAACCAAAAAATCAAAATAAATAAAACAAAGAAATTAAAACTCATAGTAGAAAATATAAAAAATATATAGAAAGGAAGGCAAAAATCAAGGAAGAGAACAAAGTTAAATGACATATGAAAACCCAAAAGCATAACAACAACAAACATATTCTACCTTATTTATTTTAAATTGTATTACATAGAAATGGTTTTTAGAGCCCAAGTAGAAGATAGAGATAGAATATGTTTCTTTTTTAAAAAATGGGCTAACTATATATAATATCCCTCATTAAGAATGATTGGATTAAAAAACACAAATCTGGCCAGGTGCTGGTGGCTCATACTTTTAATCCTAGCTATTCAGGAGGCTGAGATCTGAGGATCTCAGTTTGAAGCCAGTCTGGGCAGGAAAGTCCTTGAGACTATCTCCAATTAACCAGCAAAAAGCTATAAGTGGAGCTGTGGCTCAAAGTGGTACTGTGATAGCCTTGAGCACAAAAGCTCAGGGACAGAGAGAGCCCAGGCTCTGAGTTCAAGATGACTGACAAAAAAGAATGGGGGGTTGGGAATGTGGTTTAGTGGTAGAGTGCTTGCCTAGCATGCATGAAGCCCTGGGTTCCATTCCTCAGTACCGCATAAACCGAAAGAGTCAGAAGTGGCGCTGTGGCTCATATTGTAGAGTAGCCTTTAGCAAAAAAGAAGCTCAGGGACAGTGCTCAGGCCCTGAGTTCAAGTCTTAGGACAGACAAAAAAAGAATGGAGGGACTGGGAAGGTGGCTCAGTGGTAGAGTGCTTGCTTTGCATGCATGAGGCCCTGGGTTCGATTCCTCAGCACCACATAAGCAAAAAGAAAAAAGCCG
>NW_012267437.1:368665-375235 GCF_000151885.1 Dipodomys ordii
CCACTTCTGGCTTTTTTCTTTTTGCTTATGTGGTGCTGAGGAATTGAACCCAGGGCCTCAGGCATGCAAGGCAAGTGCTCTACCACTGAGCCACCCCAAAATTTTCTAAGTTCTATAGCCTGTGATCCCATTACTCAGGAGACTGAGACATGAGGATCACTTGAGCACAAGAGTTTTAAGGCCAGACTAGAAAACATAGAAAGGCTTTATTTAAAAATAAATAAACAAGCCATTTGGGGGACCACACATAATACAATGAAATATAACATTAGACTGAAGATCTTAGGAATTCAATTAAATCCTCACAGTTTCTTTCAATTCAAATATACCTTTATCTCTGACTTTAGGAAGATCAAAGTACAGGTTTTTGGTTTGCTGAGACAAGGTCTCCCTGTGGAACTCAGGCTAGCCTTGAACTTGCCACACATCTGCTGCAGCCTCCTCAATGCAGAGAATGCAGGAGTAAACCACCACATATGACTAGCTTGTATTTTTTTTTTGTCGGTTGTGGGGCTTGAACTCTGGACCTGGGCACTGTCCCTGAGCTCTTCAGCTCAAGGCTAGCACTCTACCATTTGAGCCACAGTGCCACTGGATCCAATGTTATCTTCCTTGCTTAAAGTTAGTTGATGAAGCTGGGCACCTGTGGCTCATGCCTGTAATCCTAGCTACTCAGGAGACTGAG
This sequence comes from Dipodomys ordii, assembly GCF_000151885.1. NCBI lineage: Eukaryota > Metazoa > Chordata > Mammalia > Rodentia > Heteromyidae > Dipodomys > Dipodomys ordii. The sequence goes on from NW_012267437.1 coordinate 369,351, forward strand.
ATCTGAGGATCATGGTTCAAAGACAGCCCAAGGAGGAAAGTCCGTGGGGCTCTTATCTCCAATAAACCACTATAAAACCGGAAGTGGCGCTCAAGCGGTAGAGGTAGAGAGCTCGCCTTGAGCTGAAGAGCTGAGGGACAGCGCCCAAGCCCAGAGTTCAAGCCCCAGGACAGACCAAAAAAAAAAAGTTAGTTGATGAGCTATTTAAATTCTACCTGCACTCTTAATTCTCCTTTACTATATAACTGTTCTACATATTTGCTCTTTAAGGAGCCATTACATTGTCCACTACAAGTTTTATTGAGATTTCACATATGTCTTAGAGTGTACCCTCAACCTAACCTGATTGAATATGGAACCAAAGAAATTTAACCTATTTTTTTTTTTTTTTGTCCCTGAGATCTTCAGCTCAAGGTGAGCACTCTACCATTTGAGCCATAGTGCCACTTCTGGTTTTCTGGCAGTTAATTGGAGATAAAAGTCTCATGGGCTTTCCTGCCTGGGCTGGCTTTGAACTTTGATCTCAGCCTCCTAAGTAGCTAGGATTACAGGCGAGAGAAATTAACTAAGTATATATTGACCCTTCTCTTTTCCAAGTAACATACTTTTAGCCAGTACTGGGGTTTGATCTCAGGACCTTGCACTTATTTGACTTGATCAATTAGTGCTCTCCCAGTTGAGCCCTGCTTCCAACCCAGCTTTTTGCTGGTTATTTTGGAAATAAAGTCTCTTAGATTTTTTTTAACTGTATTTTTTTTTGTCTTTTCTTTTTTGGTACTGGGGATCGAACCCAGGACGTTGCACTTGCTAGGCAAGCGCTTTGCCACTGAGCTACATCCCAGCTCAGTCTCTTAGATTTTTATGCCCAGGCTAGCTTCAAACTATAATCTTCCAAATGTCAGCCTCATGAATACCTAAAATTATAGGTATAAGACACTTTACCCAGCTACTAATATTCTCTCTTTCTCTCTCTCTCTCTTTCTTTCTTTCTTTCCTTCTTTTTTTCTATGTGGTACTGAGGAATCAAACCCAGGGTTTCACGCATGCTAGGCAAGCATTCTACCACTAAGCTACATTTCTAGCCCCTACTAATATTCTTATAGATAATACCAATGATCTCTTTTTTTCAGATAGCACGAGAATATTTGATGTGTGTGGCATTAAGAATCAAGTTAGTGGCTTTATGCATGTAAAACAAGCATTCTACCACTGAACCTCATCTCAATATTTTAAAGTTTATCTTTGTTATCAGTATACTCTCAATGTTAGAACAGCAATTGTCACTGACTGGTAAGATTTCCAAAACAATTCTGGGAAATTATATTGGTCTTCTAGTTTACCCAATGAAAAGATAAAACAAATTCAGCTGTTCTCCAAAAATCAATCTGTTATTTTCATTGTTATTTCATAAAACAACATTTATCATCAAAAGAATAGAAAAAAAATTTTAGAACAATGTGTACTTCTCTAAATCACTTTAGTCTAACAAAAACCAAATTATATTATCATTGTATTTCTAATTTTGCTAATCTTTTCCTAATGAATTTTTAGACAAAGTCTGTACTGCAGTTTAGGCTGGCCCTGAATTTGTGATCCCCCTGCCTCCAGGTCTCCAGTGATGAGTTCAGAGGCTCTGACAGATTTTTTAAAAAATTACTTTTATGATTGAGTTACCTTTTGTAACCATGCTATTGTCTGTATGTGTCAAGGACTGGGGACGGCTGCGAAGTTTACTTTTGAAAGATCTTGGCCGACGTGGTGATGTAGGTGGCAAAGGAATCTCTGAAGACTGGGCTTTGTTATCTTTAATGGATCGCAGGCGTTCATAGAGCTCCTGCAGCTCTTTATTCTGCTGGGTTTGCAGATTTACCACCTCCTGAATGTGTCTGGATGAAAAATTATACAAAAAACATTTCAATGACCATGGTCTTATAATGTTGAATCTAGAAACTATGCTAGTACAAGACAGTTTAACAAGAAATTGAGACTAAGAAAAGTGAAATTACAGAATATTTTCACAATTTTAGAATCAGAAATACCTTCCTAAGCAAGACATTAAACAAAGCAGTCATAGAAATATATGAACAAACTAATAAGGACAAATCTCTAAAATTTCAATATAGTGACACAGACAACTATAGCATATTTTTTTGCCAGTCCTGGACTTGAAATCTAGGCCTTGGTGCTGTCCCTCAACTCTAGCTCAAGGCTAGTGTTCTACCACTTGAGCCACAGCACCACTTCCATTTTCTGAGTGGTTTATTGGAGATAAGAGTCTCACAGACTTTCTGGAGATAAGAGTCTCACAGACTTTCTTACCCAGGCTGGCTTTGAACTATGATCCTCAGATCTCAGCCCCCTGAGTAACTAGGATTATGGGTGTAAACCACCAGCGACTGGCAGAAAGCAAATATTTTCAAGATATTGCAATGAGCTAAGGAAGTTTCAAGTGATATAGTGCTGGCCTTGAGTGAAAAAGCCAAGCAAAGTAGCTCTGAGTTCAAGCTTGGGTCCATTGTGTAAGCTTATGACTTTGTATGTAAACACACCTATGCAAAGGGTAAATAAGGTCATAAAACTCAATAAGAAATTAAGAAGCAACATAAAAAATGGGCAATGCCAGTCCAGCAGGAAAGTCTGTGAGACTTTTTTTTTTGGTCCGGTCGTGGGGCCTGAACTCTGGGCCTGGGCGCTGTCCCTCAGCTCTTCAGCTCAAGGCTAGCGCTCTACCACTTAAGCCACAGTGCCACTTCCGGCTTTTTTCCTTTTTGCTTATGTGGTGCTGAGGAATTGAACCCAGGGCCTCGGCATGCAAGGCAAGCGCTCTACCAGTAAGCCACTTTCTCAGCCTGAGACTTTTTTTTTTACTGGTACTAGGACTTGATTTACCTGATTGTTTTTGTTTGTTTTTTGTTTAGTTCATGGGGCTTGAACTAGGGTCTGGACACTGTCTCTAAGCTCCTTTTGATCGAGGCCAGCATTCTATCACTTGTGCTACAGTACTACTTCTGTTTTTTTTTTTCTGTGATTATTCAGATATAAGAGTCTCACAGACTTTCCTGCCTAGGCTGGCTTTGAACCATGATCCTCAGATCTCAGCATCCTGAGTAGCTAGGATTACAGGTATAAGCCACCAGTGCCTCTTATCTGCAATTAAACACCAAAAAGACAGAAGTGGAGTTGTAGCTCAAGTGGTAGAACACCACCTATGAGCAAAAAGCTAAGAAACAGTGCTTAGGGGCCCTGAATTCAAGCCCCAAACCAATACACACACATATAGAGCAAAGAATCTGAAAAGGTAATTCCAAAGAAGAAAAAATGCAAAATTTAAATAGTAACAAATATGAGATGATACATAATCTCAAAATTAAGCTGATGAACAAAATTAAATTAAAGAACTTGAGAGGCGACACCACACTTGACAATACTTTTGCCTCAGGTTTCCCAAATGGCTGGTATGTGCTACCATACCCAACTAATAAAACTAAAAAATAAATTCAATTTATTAGCATAAAATGAAAATCTTGGTAATATCCATTCAAGGACTATTAAGATGTGGGTAAATAAGCCCCCTTGTATATTTACTTGGAGTATAAAGTGGTATAGCTACAATGTGTTATTACAATGTTAACTATCAATTCAACTCAGCAATTGCACTTGTATATACCCTACAGAAGTAATCATATAAAGACGTAAAATTAGGAAAATGTTTAATTTAGTTTTGTCTTAAAAGCAAATTATGGGGAAGTGGCTCTGTGGCTCAAATGGTAGAGTGCTTGCCGTGAGCTGAAGAACTGAAGTGATAGCACCCAGACCCAAAGTTCAAGCCCCATGACTGAACCCCCCTACCAAAAAAAAAGCAAATTATGGGGGAAATCTAAATGTCTATGGAGAGAATAAATACTGAAATAGCATGCAGACACTATTTTATCCAAATTTCTTTTTTTTTTTTTTAATTTTGGCTAGTCCTGGGACCTAAACTCAGGGCCTGGGCACTATCCTTGAACTTTTGCTCAAGGCTACCACTCTACCACTTGAGCCACAGAGCCACTTCTGCCCTTTTCTGTTTATGTGGTACTGAGGAATTGAACCCAGGGCTTCACACATGCTAGGCAAGCACTCTACCACTAAGCCACATTCCCACGCCTTATCCGAATTTCTTTTTTTCTTCTTCTTCTTCTTTTTTTGTTTATGTGGTGCTGAGGAATCAAACCCAGGGCCTCATGCATGTAAGGCAAGTGCTCTTCTACCACTGAGCCACCTTCCCAGCCCCTATCCAAATTTCTATAGGCAACGATGTTTTAAAAAGTCAGGAACTAGAGGGCAAGGTTCAAGCTGTAGAGCACCAGTTGCAAATGAAAAAATTGTAAAATAACATGTATATGATAAACCTGCTTTTGTAAAACACAAAAAAACGTGTTTATAACCATCTGGCACCAAGAAATATACCAAATGGTTCCCAGAAATTTCCTCTTAAGAGGTAAGACACTATTTTGATTGCTTTTTCTCTACTATTTGAGTATGTTTCCATATATCAATTTTGGTGTGAATCCTCACTACTAGAGTTTATTCAAGATAAAAATTCAGCTCACTTTTGTGGTTCTATAGGATTTTAGGTCTTGAAAACACCATCCTGGTGTTTAAAGTTACTATCAAAAGAACATTGAAGCTGGGAGCTTGTGGCTCACATATGTAATCTTAACTACTTAGGAGGCTGAGATCTGTAGATCAAGATTCAAAGCCAGTCTAGGTAGGAAATTCCAAGAGATTCTGATCTCCAATTAACCACCAAAATGTTGGGAGTGGAGGTGTAACTCAAGTATTATAGTGCTAGCCCTAAGCATAAGAGCTAAGGGATAACATCCAGGCCCTGAGTTCAAAAGAGAATAGTTTTTTGTGGCATTATTGGGGCTTGAACTCAGGATGTTGTACTCTCCCACGTGAGTTAAGCCTTTAGCTCTTTTCATTTTTCAAACAGGGTCTTATATTTATGTCCAAGATGACCTGGATCATGGTCCTATTTATGTTTCTCATACAGCTGGGATGATAGGCATATGCCACCATGAACAAAATTTTATTTAGGATGAAGGTCCAGTAATGTTTATGACCAAGCTGGCCTTGAACCATGATCCTCTTGATGTCAACCTCCTGAGTAGCTAGATAGATCTAGGCATAGGCCACCAAACTTGGGAAGAGTATATTTTTTGGGTATTGGTCCTAGGGCATGAACTCAGAGCCCAAGTGCTATCCCTGAGTTGCTTTTACTCAAGGCAAGCACTCTATCACTTGAACCACGGTGTCACTTTCAGCTTTTTCTGTTTATGTGGTACTGAGGAATTGAACCCAGGGTTTCATGCATGCTAAGCAAGGACTCTACCATTAAGCTACAGTCCTAGACCTCTGAACTTTTTTTTTTTTCGGTTAGTCGTGGAGCTTCATCTCTGGGCTTGAGCAGTCCCTAAGCTCTTCAACACAATGCTAGCCCTCTACCACTTGAGCCACAGTGCCACTTCCGGTTTTCTGGTGGTTAATTGGAGATAAGAGTCTCATGGACTTTCCTGCCTGGGCTGGCTTTGAACCACAATCCTCAGATCTCAGCCTCCTGAGAAGCTAGGATTGCAGGTGTGAACCACTGGTGCCCAGCCCTCTGAGCTTTTTTACTCAAGTCTAACTCTTTACTACTTGAGCCACACAGCTCCTTCCCATTTTTTTTGGTGATTCATTGCAGTAAGAGTCTCATGGATTTTCCTGCCTGTGCTGGCTTTTTATTTTATTTGTGAAGATACTGTAGAGAGGGGTTACAATTACATGGGCAGGATAATGCGTACATTTCTTACCAAGCATTGCAGCCTCCTCCTTTGTTTACCCTTCACATCCCTTCCCAG
>NW_012267437.1:375865-395856 GCF_000151885.1 Dipodomys ordii
CCAGAAATGAACCTACAGACCTATAGCCATCTAATCTTCGATAAGGGAGCTAAAACAATAGAATGGAAGAAAGACAGCATCTTCAGTAAATGGCGATGGCAAAATTGGTTAACTACATGTAGAAAACTAAAGCTAGATCCTTATATATCACCCTGCACCAGAATCAACTCCAAATGGATTAAAGACCTTGAAGTCAAAGCAGATACCCTGTGCTGGCTTTGAACCATGATTCTCAGATGTCTGCCTCCTGAGTATCTAGGATTACAGGCCTGAGCCATTGATGCCCAGAGAATAGAATATTGTTTTAATTGTTATTATAAAGGTGATGTATAGAGGGGTTGCAGTTACATAAGTCAGGTAATGACTTTTTTTGAACAATGTTACTCCTTCCCTTGCAATAGAATATTCTTAAATACCCCTCCAGGTCTTGGTTTCTATGAAGTTATGAGAGAGAATCCAGGTCTCAAATTCAAAATCAAGTGCTCATACTCATTACTGACGACTACAAAAGCTAACAGCCTTTTGGGACTGGTTTAAAATATGTATTAAGGGGCTGGGAAGGTGGCTCAGTGGTAGAGTGCTTGCCTCACATGCAGGAGACCCTGGGTTCAATTCCTCAGTACCACATAAGCAGAAAAAGCCAGAAGTGGCACTGTAGCCCAAGTGGTAGAGCACTAAGCCTTGAGCTGAAGAGCTGAGGGACAGCGCCCAGGCCCAGAGTTCAGGCCCCACAATTAATAATAAAAAAAAAATAAGTCCTAACACTGAGGCAGTACAATCACAAGTTTGAAGCCCACCTAGGCTACATAAGACTGGGTTGCAAAAAAATATTGATTAACTTCTCAGGAGGCTGAGATCTGAGGATCATGGTTTGAAGCCAGCCCAGGCAGGAAAAGTCTGTGAGACTCTTATCTCCATTTTAACCACCCAAAGCCAGAAGTAGAGCTGTGGTTCATGTGGTAGAGTGCTAGCATTGCGGAAAAGAATAAGAAAAGCACAGAACAGTGCCTAGACCCTGAGTTCAAGCCTCAAGACTGGCACAAAAATGACTAAATACAGAATACCACTCTATGTGACAAAATATATTGGTAAAGTAATATAAAATGTAGTCAAGGGAAACACTATAGAACTGCAAAATAGAACAATGGGGCTCTTGAGCCTGCTAGCTTGATCCTATAATTTCCCTTGATGATATATTTCTTTTTCACTTTTTCTTTCTCTCTCTCTTAGTGATAAAATAAGTATATAGTATGTTACTATTTATAGGGGAACAAATAACATACACATGTATTTGTAATACATAGACTTTTGTGAATATACTAGAAACAGTATTATTTGCTTCTACTAAACTAACTGTGGGGTACAGGTTCAGTGGCAGGAAGGAGGCTAAATTCCTAATCTTTTTGTATCTTTTGAATTTGAGCCATGTTAATAGGATTAGAGAATTCATCAACTTAACACCAAGTTCTTAAAAATTTGACTAAATACAAAATACTACTCTGCATGCCAAAATATATGACTACAGTATCCTTAGACAAAGTTAATAAACTTCACCAGCAAAAATATTGACTAGCTGAAACTTAGATGAATGTTTGCCTTTTTAAAAAACTAAATAGTACTCTTAATTGAAAAAAAAACTTAGCTGGTTGCCAGTGGATAGCCTGGCTCCAGTGCCTCACACCTGTGATCCTAGTTACTCAGGAGGCTAAGACCTGAAGATAGTAGTTTGAAAGCAAGAAAGTCTGGGAGACTCTCTTATCTAATTAACTATCAAAACAGCCAGAAATGCTGTTGTGGCTAAAGTGATAGAGCTAGCCTTGAGCAAAAAAAGCTCTGGGATAGCACCCAGGCCCTGAATTCAATCCCCAGTACAAACACACACAAAAAATCAGTTGGTCTCATTCACCAAATAACAAGCTTGATCTTAGAAGGGTCTTACCTTTTCTTAAAGATGAACCACTATCTGACTATATGAATTAGATGTTTACTTATTACATTGCATTACAAAGGGGCTAGGAATGTGGCATATTGGTAGAGTGCTTGGCTAGCATGCATGAAGCCCTGGGTTCAGTTCCTCAGTACCACATACACAGAAAAAGTCAAAAGTAGGGTTCCAGCCTTGAGCAAAAAGAAGTCAGGGACAGGGCCCAGGCCCTGAAGGCAAAAAAAAATGCATACTGAGAATAGTTATAAAATCTTAATCTAAAAGTTCTAAAGGACTAGGATTGAAAAATTCAGCAAGAAGAATAATTAAAAGCACACTGGAAAATAAGGTGGAGCCTGTGGCTCACGCGTGTAATCCTAGCTACTCAAGAAGTTGAGATCTGAGGAAAGTCCATGAGACTCTTATCTTCAATTAACTACAAGAAAGTTGGAAGTGGTGCTGTGGCTCAAGTGGTACAACAGTAGCCTTGGCATTGATAGTGCCCAGACCCTGAGTTCAAGCCTCATGACCAACAAGGAAAAACACCAACATACTAGTAGATAATCAATTATAATTAGTCTTCAAATTACAAATATATATATTAAAAAAATTTTGGGGGGGTCCGGTCGTGGGGCCTGAACTCTGGGCCTGGGCGCTGTCCCTCAGCTCTTCAGCTCAAGGCTAGCGCTCTACCACTTGAGCCACAACGATACTTCCAGCCTTTTTTTTCTTTTTGCTTATGTGGTGCTGAGGAATCGAACCCAGGGCCTCATGCATGTAAGGCAAGCACTCTACCACTGAGCCACCTTCCCAGCCCTCAGGTCATCTTTGAAAACTGAAAGCTACAATAAAAATAACTCTCTTTACATTTATCAATTAACTTAAAAAGTTTACTGAAATCCCATGGGATTACAATGAACTGTCCATTATGCTACATAAGAAAATTATGCCTGACATATAGTAATCTGGAAAAACAAGGGTTTTTATTTTGCTTGTTTTGTCAGTAGTGGGGCTTGAACTCTGGGCCTGGGCACTGTCCCTCAGCTCTTAAGCTCAAGGCTAGTGCTCTACCACTTGAGTCACAACACCACTTTTGGCTTTTTCCATTTATGTGGTGCTGAGGAATCGAACTCAGGGCCTCATGCATGTGAGGCAAGCACTCTACCACTGAGTCACCTTCCCAGCCCAAAACAAGGTATTTTAAGGAGTTAAATGAGAGAAAAGTATTAGGAAATAAAAATTTTTTGCATAGAAATTTACATTATAATGAATAATTATTTAATCATGCTCTAAAATTTTTTACGTCAGGCAACACTAGCTAGAAAAACACTCTTTGCTTCTTGTCCTCTACAATGTCCCCTAAATAAAATGCAGAATTAGAAACTGTTATATCTAATTGAAAGCTTTAAAGACATATATAGGGGCTGGTGGCATGTCTCAAGTGCTATAAGATCTGCCTAGCTAGGAAACCCCTATACTTCCAAAAACAAGGAAAGATAAATTCTCTATAATAATTAATCCAAAAGTTTTATTTTTTGGGGGGGAGGGGTCCTGAACTCTGCCTGGACGCTGTCCCTCAGCTCTTCAGCTCAAGGCTAGTGCTCTACCACTTGAGCCACAGTACCACTTCCGGCTTTTTTATTCCTTTTTGCTTATGTGGTACTGAGGAATGGAACTCAGGGCCTCAGGCATGCAAGGCAAACGCTCTACCACTGAGCCACCTTCCAAGCCCTTAATCCAAAAGCTAATACACAGAATCACAAACACCCTGGGAAACAATAGAATGGTCATTACTAATCAAAATGGTTAAAAGCACAAAGAATGGGATTTAGCATTTGTATGGCCTACTGTCTTGGGTAAACATTGTTAGCATTTAGGGCAGAACAGAAGTTATCAAAATAAAAGTATGGTTGGCTAGCAGTGGCTTACACCTGTAATTCTAGGTACTTTGGATGCTGAGATCTGAGAATCAAGGTTTGAAGCCAGCCAGGGTAGAAAAGTTCATAAAACTGCATCTCCAATTAACCAGCAAAATGCCAGAATGGAGGCACGTCTGATGTGATATGTCATCTGTGAGCAAGAAAGCCATGTGATAGGCTTGATACCCCAAGTTCAAGTCCTAGTAATAGTACAAAAAAAGTAAAATCTGGAGCACTCAGCTTTTAGTTTCTAAAGTCCTATTCTGTATTAATAAATATACTACTTCAATGAGATAAAAAGAAGTATCTCAATAATATTACAATTTAAATTGGTCCAGGGATTTAAAATATGTAGTAAATAGTCAGAATGGCATATTAAAGTTACATCTTTCTTTTTTTGTGTTCTTTGTTGGTCATGGGGCTTGAAATCTGGGCCTGGGTGCTGTCCCTGAGCTCTTCAGCTCAAGGCGAGCGCTCTACCACTTGAACCACAGCACCACTTCCAGTTTTCTGGTGGTTAATTGGAGGTAAGAGTCTTGGGGCCTTTCCTGCCTGGGCTGGCTTTGAACCGTGATCCTCAAATCTCAGCCTCCTGAGTAGCTAGGATTACAGGTGTGAGCCACCAGTGTCTGGCAGTTGTAGCTTTCTTATTAATCCACATCCTTAGACACAATAGAAAATATTTAGACATAAATTATAAATGATTGAAGGAATAAAAAGTAGACCATGACATATGTAGAATCTGTTATTTATTTATTTATTATTGGTTGTGGGGCCTGAACTCTGGGCCTGGGCGCTGTCCCTCAGCTCTTCAGCTCAAGGCTAGAGCTCTACCACTTGAGCCACAGCGCTACTTCTGGCTTTTTCTGCTTATGTGGTGCTGAGGAATCGAACCCAGGGCCTCATGCATGCAAGGCAAGCACTCTACCACTGAGCCACCTTCCTAACCCTAGAAACACTACAAACAGCAGCCAAGTAACTCTCTTCATCCCCAACAAGAGTATAAAGAATGGCTCAAGGCCAAGAGACAGGGCAGTGAAGGAAGGGAAAACATCCAAAAGAATGGTGAGGGCTGGGAAGGTGGCTCAGTGGTACAATGCTTGCCTTGCATGCTTGAGGCCCTGGGTTCGATTCTTCAGCACCACATAAGCAAAAAGAAAAGAGCCGGAAGTGGCGCTGTGGCTCAAGTGGTAGAGAACTAGCCTTGAGCTGAAGAGCTGAGGGACAGCGCCCAGGCCCAGAGTTCAGGCCCATGACTGGACCCCCAAAAAAAGAAAAAAAAAGAATGGTAAGCCCTCCTGACTTTACGACTTAACTACTGAGCCATCCTCCAGACACATTAGGGAAATGTTGCAATATACAGTTCCAGAAAGCATGTTCCATGCCTTTCTCACAATAATGAAAGGGAGGCTACATTAATTACATATTGTACTTATAGACAAATGAACAAAGAATCTTACTAGGGAATAAAAAGGGAACATACTCTAAAATGCACCAAACATGTGTAGAAACCCAACAATGTAAGATCTTCTAGCCAGGTGCCAGTGACTCACGCCTGTTAATCCTAGTTATTCAGGAGGTTGAGATCTGAGGAGAGAGATTTGAAACCATCTCAGGCAGACAAATCTGAGACACTCTTATCTCCAATTAACCAGTAGAAAACTGGAAGTGGAGGTATGGCTCAGGTGGTAGAGCACCAGCCTTAAGCAAAAAAGCTAAGGAATGGAAGGCCCTGAGTCCAAGCCCCCATACTGATACAAAAAAGAGAAAGGAGCTGAGTGCTAGTAGCTCATGCTTATAATCCTAGCTACTCAGGAGGCTGAGATCTGAAGATCACAGTTCAAAGCCAGCCCAGGCAGAAAAGCCTGTGAGACTCATCTCCATTCAACTAACCGTCAGAAAACTGGAAGTGGAGCTGTGGCCCAAAGCAGTGGAGTGCTAGCCTTGAGCACAAGAGCAAAGGAACAGAGCCTAGCCCAGAGTTCAAGCCCACAACAATAAAGAAAAAGGAAAAAGAAAAAGGCATACTTAAATAACAGAAATAGCCAAGGACGTAACATTAATAATACAGAGAAAGATATCAGGCACTATAAATAAACATTTTTCTCAACAATAGATTTCATATAGAATTGTGGTCTTTTAAGATTATAATGGGAGGGGCTGGAAAGGTAGCTTAATGGTAGAGTGCTTGCCTTGCATGCATGAGGCCCTGGGTTTGATTCCTCCAGCACTACATAAGCAGAAAAGCTGGAAGTGCCGCTGTGGCTCAAGTGGTAGAGCGCTAGCCTTGAGCTGAAGAACTGAGGGACAGCGCCCAGGCCTAGAGTTCAGGCCCCACAACAGACACAAAAAAAGATTATAATGGTAGCAGAAAAATTCCTGTTGACTAGTATTTTGACCGTACCCTTTCCTAATTTTAGGCACACAAATAGAGTTGCCTATAGATTTTAGACAGTGACATGCTATATAGATTTGTAGCCTAGGAACAATAAGTTAAATCAGACAGCCTTACTGTATATTGTGATACCATCTAGATTTGTTCAAGCATACTCTATGATGTCCAGAAAATAAAAAGTTTAACAATACATTAATCAAAATATATCCCCATTGTTGACACTGCATCATAAGATAACAAATGAACAAAAGTTAATATAAATTTAAAAAATAATTATTTATGTAAAAGTGACTGAATAGGAGCTTGCAAATACAATATAAACTGAGCCATTCAGCTGGGCACCAGTGGCTTACACCTGTAATCCTAGCTACTCAGTAAGATGATGTCTGAGGATTGTGATTCAAAGCCAGCCTAGGCAGGAAAGTATATAGGATTCTTATTTCCAATTAACCACCAAAATTTTTTGTGGCTCAAGGGATAAAGCATCAACCTAGAGCAAAAAAGCTCAGGGACAGTACCTAGGCCTTGAGTTCAAGTCCCAGGACTGGCATAAAAAACATATTCAATTCTCCCTGTATAAAAGTTTCAGAAGGGGGGCTGGAAAGGTGGCTCAGTGGTAGAGTGCTTGCCTTGCATGCTCGAGGCCCTGGGTTTGATTCCTCAACACCACATAACCAAAAAGAAAAAAGCCAGAAGTGGCCCTGTGGCTCAAGTGGTAGAGCGCTAGCCTTGAGCTGAAGAGCTGAGGGACAGCGCCCAGGCCCAGAGTTCAGGCCCCATGACCGGACCCAAAAAAAAAAAAAGTTTCAGAAGGATAAAGAGGTGAAAATGATTATATGGAAAAATTAAAAGATAAGAAAAATAGGAAATGGCCGGGCGCTGGTGGCTCACGCCTGTAATCCTAGCTACTCAGGAGGCTGAGATCTGAGGATCACAGTTCAAAGCCAGCCCGGGCAGGAAAGACCGTGAGACTCCTATCTCCAATAAACCACCAGAATACCGGAAGTGGCGCTGTAGCTCAAGTGGTAGAGCGCTCGCCTTGAGCTGAAGAGCTGAGGGACAGCGCCCAGGCCCAGAGTTCAAGCCCCACGACCGCCAAAAAAAAAAAAAAAGAAAAGAAAAATAGGAAATGAATTAAGACTATGCCTAGTTACAGATAACCAAGTAGTTTATATAGAGAACATCGAACAATAAAAACTATTAGTGATAAACTCAGGAAAACTGAAGAATAGCCAGGCACTAATGGCTTACAACTGTAATCCTAGCTACTTAGGAGGCTGAGATCTGAGGATTGTGCTTTGATGCCAGCCTGGACAGGAAAGTCCATGAGATGACCTATAATAACTATCAAAAAGCTGGAGTGGAATTATAGCTAAAGTGGTAGAATGCTAGCCTTGATCGAAAGAAGCTCAGAAACAGCACCCAGACCCTGAATTCAAGCCCAAGCGCTGGCACCAAAAATCCCTGAAGAACTGAACCCCACAGCCCATACAAATCAATTTGAGTGGGTTGGAAATATGGCTCAGTGGTAGAGTGCTTGCCTAGCATGCATGAAGCCCTGGGTTTGATTCCTCAGTACCACATAAATAGAAAAAAGCCTGAAGTAGGGTTGTGGGTCAAGTGGTAGAGTGCTAGCCTTGAGCAAAAGAAGCTCAGAAGCAGTGCCCAGGCCCTGAGTTCAAGCGCCATGACAGGCAAAAAAAAAAAAAAATCAGTTTGATTTCTTGTCTTTTTCTTCCCCTAGTCTGACACCAGGACTCAACTGGGTACCTGCCAGTCTGACATCAGGACTCAACTTGGTACCTGATACTTCTGCTCACTGACTAGTGCTACCAACTTTTATTTTTCTGTACTAGCCATGAGAAACCAAAATTGTAATTTGAATGTCTATATCAAACTTTGTCGAAATTTAATTCTCCTTGTGAAGTACTGAGAAGGAGAAACAGGTAGAACCTTTAATAGATGATTAGATCATGAGGGCTCCACTGTACTGAATAGATTAATGCATTTATGGACAAATGGATTAGGATTAGAGAACTGATCAGTCATCATAAGAATAGCTTTCTTCTAAAAGCTTTTTTCTCACTAGGTGTGATAGTACCTACCTGTGACCCCAGTAATTGGTAGGCAAAAGTTGAAAGTTATATAGGGAAGACAAGTAGGGAAAATAAAAATAATTTCTTTATCCTCTATAGCAACTAGCCAATAGGTACTACATACAGATTACTAAATCAAGAAATGGACTAGTTAATATATTACTGACAAGTTACTAGTAGCAATGATTGCAAAATTTAGAACCAGAACCTTAACAGTGTTTAGAGTGGGAGGGAGTAACGTAACAGCTACTTTAAATTTGTTCTCATTCTGCATTGGTTTTAAGCATATATACTGGTTCTAAAATTTCAATTTTTGATTATCTAGTCAGAGAAAAATTATGTAGGTATCAAATAAAGTGAATATATGCATAATTGTGTGAATAGATACTCATTAATTATTTTTGATACTCATTAATTATTAGAAAAAAACAGAATAGCATACGTATTTAAAGAAGTATATTAGATAACTATAACATGAATTGAGCCTGGTGCTGGTGGCTCATGCCTGTAATCCTAGCTACTAAGAAGGCTGAGATCTGAGGAGAGCAGTTCAAAGCAAGCCTGGGCAGGAAAGCCCCTGAGACTCTTACCTCCAATTAACCATCAGAAAACTGGAAGTGGTGCTGTGGCTCAAGTGGCAGAGTGCTAGCCTTGAGCTGAAGATCTCAGGGACAACACCCAGGACCCAGAGTTCAAGCCCCGTGACCAACAACAACAAAAATAACATGAATTGATTTCTATATAAAAATATACAAAGAATTATGTTGGTGCATACAATATTAAAATTAAAACTACATCTAGCTATATTTAGCAAAATGTCTTTAAGTTTAGGGATATTATATTTTTCAATTTATACTCAAGTGTATATTCTTTCCACAGTAACAAGGACAAAGAAATACAGTGGTGAACATTTTAAAAGATGTCCATAACTTGAAGGTATGGGTGAGATAGGGAAAGATGAACAATGGAAGGGGTGACACTGATCAAGATACATTGTACTCATAATCTGATTTGTGGAATTAAAACCTCTTTGTAGTCAGGTGCCCAGTGGCTCACGCCTGTAATCTTAGCTACTCAGGAAGCTGAGATCTGAGGATTGCGGTTCAAAGCCAGCCCAGACAGGAAAGTCCGTGAGACTCATCTCCAATAAACTACCAGAAAACCAGAAGTGGTGCTGTAGCTCAAGTGGTAGAGCATAATCTTGAGCTGAAGAGCACAGGGACAGTGCCCAAGCCCAGAGTTCAAACCCCACAACCGACCAAAAAAACCAAAACCCTTTGTAAACTACTAAAATAAATACAAATAGAAAAAGATGTCCATGACATACTGTAAAATGAAAAACTTGAAGACCAATATGCATATAGTACAATTTTTTTTGTCAGTCGTGGGGCTTGAACTCTGGGCCTGGGTGCTGTCCCTCAGCTCTTCAGCTCAAGGCGAGCGCTCTACCGCTTGAACCAAGCACCATTTCCAGTTTTCTAGTGATTTATTGGAGGTAAGAGTCTCATGGACTTTCCTGCTGGGGCTGGCTTTGAACCGTGATCCTCAGATCTCAGTCTCCTGAGTAGCTAGGATTACAGGTATGAGCCACCAGTGCCCAGCTTTAGCACAATTTTTTGAAATGAAGATTGCGCTATGTATGGAAATAGATCTATATAAGCTTAAGAGAAATCTAGATGCAGTGGTTCACATGTAGAATCCCAGCTACTTGGGAGGTGATCAGAAGGATCACATCTTGAGGCCAGTCAAAAAAAAAGTTAATAAAACCTAATCTTAATCAGTAATCCTAATGTGGTCATGCATATGTGTCATCACAGATAAACAAAAGGCCATAGGTAGGAGGATCATAATCTGAGGCCTGCTCAGGCAAAAATGTGAAGCGCTACCTGAAAAATTGAATCTAAAGCAATAGAGGGTAAAGGTGAGGCTCAAGTGGTAGAGTGCCGACCTAGTGAGTTTGTGGCCTTGAGTTCAAACTCCAGTACTGTACTCCTCAAAAGAAATGTCAGGAAGGATTAAGCACCAAATTACTAGAGGTTATATTTATAATTTGAAGGGATAGAAAAGGGAAATTGTTTTGAAGGATTGCTTAGTAGTAGAATGCTTGCATGCGACATGGAGTTCAATCCTCAGCAAGAAAAATAAGAAAGAGAGCTGGGAAGGTAGCTTAGTGGTAGAGTGCTTGACTAGCATGCGTGAAGTCCTCAGCACCACATAAACAGAAAAAGCCAGAAGTGGTGCTGTGGCTCAAGTGGTACAGTGCTAGCCTTGAGCAAAAAAAGCTCAGGGACAGTGCCTAGGGCCCTCAGTTCAAGCCCCAGGACTGGCAATAAAATAAAAATTTAAAAAGGGAGATTAAGGTACATACATTATAGGGGAAGGGGAGAACATCCCTAATCTGAATATCTAGAATCTGAAACTAACATAATGGCACAAGTAGAAAATTCCACATATCAAGTAATGTGGTTGCAATTAAAACCTAAGTTCACTAAAAACATAAACTGCCCCTCGGGCTCTCTGCATAAGTCAATAAAACATAAAAGAATTTTATGTTTAGATTTGAGTCCAGTCCATAAGATATCTCATTATGTATTTACAAATATTCTAAAATTTGAAAGGCTCCACAATTCAAAACACTTCTAATCTCAAGGACTTCAGAGAAGGGGCTGAACGCTTGCCTTGCAATGCATGAGGCCCTGGGTTTGATTCTTTAGCACCACATAAGCAGGAAAAAAAAAGCTGGAAGTGGTGCTATGGCTCAAGTGGTAGCGTGCCAGCCTTGAGCTGAAGAGCTGAGGGACAGCGCCCAGGCCCAGAGTTCAGGCCCCACAACTGGACCCCCCCCAAAAAAAGAAGGACTTCAGAGAAATAGTTATTAAGATTTAATTTTTAAGGTAGCGCTTCACATTTTTGCCTGAGCAGGCCTCAGGTTATGATCCTCCTACTTATGGCCTCTTCTTTATCTGTGACTTGCATTATCTGGCGGGGGGTGGGGGTGGGGTGGGGGGGGGAGAGTCATGGGACTATATATGATTTTTACTTTCTTTTTGTTGAAGTAAATTAAATTCCCCAAGATATGATTAAATTAGTACTATAAAATATTCATGAAGAAACAGTTTCCTCTTAAATAGAAATCTATCCCCTATACAATCTATAAATCAATTTCTTTTCTGTTATTAATACAAATAGAAGCCAGGTGCTGGTGGCTCATGCCTGTAATCCTATATCTACTCAGGAGGCTAAGATCTGAGGATTGTGGTTTGAAGCCAGCCCAGGCAGAAAAGTCTGTGAGATTCTTATCTTCAATAAACCACCCAGAAGTGGTGTTGTGGCTCAAGTGGTAGAACCTAAGCTTTGAGCTGGAGAGCTGAGGGACAGTGCCTACACCCAGAGTTCAAGCCCCATGACCAACCAAAAAAAAAGGGGTATTTCCTTAAAAATCTTAAGTGGAGAATAAGGATTAAAAAGAATGATACTTACATGTAAACACAATTCGCTTGGTACAGAAGTAATCACATTCAGGTCCCTTTTGAACACTGATATATTAGCAGGCTGACTTGCAGCCACATTGGACAGAATCTTAGGGACTGTCTGTTGCAAGACAGGGGATTGTGCAGGGCTATCTTGAATTCCACAATGACTGATAGCAATGACTTCTGGCATTGGACAAGATAGTGTTTCTTCAGCAGAGGAAGAAAATGGAGAGTCGATGCTTTGGGTATCCTTCTGACTCTCTGGATAGACGCTAGAGATGCTGTGCTCCTGATAGAGCAAGTTTCTTAATTTTTCATCCAGTGTTTTGATTCGGTTGTCTGCAAACTCCATTTTTGGAGGTCTTTCCCCATCTGATTCCAGGACAGCAGTGGGTAGAAGAGTAGTTGGTTCAAGGCCAGGGGTCTGAGTGGGAATGACAGCCTTAGGAGAACTTGTATCAATGTTCACTGTTGCTTCTCCTTCTTGGGAAATAAACTCTGCATCCATAGTTGGCTGCTGTACTGGTAAGGACTGAGGTGTTCGATCAGATACAAATGCCAAAGTTGGAAGAGTATTACCAGCAACCGGAGTTGATTCACCAGGATGAGACATGAGTACATCAGGCTGGTTGGCAGTTGGTTGACATGGACACACAGGTATGAACATGCCTGCTTGGCTGACGAGTCCCTTACATTCAAGTGGAACTGCACACACCGAAGTAGCAGAATAATTGGGACTACTAGGAGTTGGTGCTATTATCTGCCTGTTATCTTCTCCTGGGTAAAGCATAGATGGCTGCTCAATTTCGACACTAGCACATTCAGAAATCTTACCATCAACCACATCCTTGTGATGTAAATTGGAGGTGAAAATTGCATGCTGGCATGAATGACTTTCTGTAGAGTACAGTGTATCCTTTGATATTTCCTTATTACTTGTGTTTCTTGAACCTGGAATAATAACAAAGGAATAGAATAGGTAAGTATGTACTGATGAATGAAATGGACTAGTTCCCAAACTAAAAAAGACAGGGAAAGCTAGATATAAATGAAAGTCAGTATGAGAATATACTTATAAATAAGACTCAAGGAAGTGGCGCTGTGGCTCAAGTGGTAGAGCGCTTGCTTTGAGCTGAAGAGCTGAGGGACAGCACCCAGGCCCAGAGTTCAAGCCCCACGACTGACAAAAAAAAAAGAA
This sequence comes from Dipodomys ordii, assembly GCF_000151885.1. Lineage (NCBI taxonomy): Eukaryota > Metazoa > Chordata > Mammalia > Rodentia > Heteromyidae > Dipodomys > Dipodomys ordii. The sequence goes on from NW_012267437.1 coordinate 388,871, forward strand.
TAAATAAGACTCAAAACATCACAGTAAGATGGGCACTGGCGACTCACACCTTTAATCCTAGCTACTCAGGAGGGCTGAGCGCTGAATATCACAGTTCGAAGCCAGCCCCGGTAGAAAAGTCCCTGTGAAACTCTTATCTCCAATTAACTACTCAAAAACTGGAAGTGGCACTGTGGCTCAAAGTGGTAGAGCACTAGCCTTGCGCAAAAGAACTCCAGAACAGTGCCCAGGCCCTGCATTCAAGCCCCACACCTGACCAAAAACAAAAACAAAACAACAAAAAGGGGGGGGGGGAGAGATGGGAAGGGATGGCAAGGGGAAACAAAGGAGGAGGCAACAATGCTTGATAAGAAATGTAGTCATTACCTTGCCCATGTAATTGTAACCCCTCTGTATGGTATTTTCACAATAAAAAAAAGAAACAACAAAACACAATATCTAGTCAAGAAAAAGCATTTTTCTATCTTCATAAGTATTCAATAAATACTACTGACCGTGTATATTAATATTGTCATTAAAATTCCTATGAAAACTATCATAAACATTAAACTAAAAATATGACATAAAATGAACTCCAGCAAATGAAAACAAGATTTTTTTAGTGCTTTTGTTTTCTTTTTGTTCTGTTTGTTCATTTATGTTTCATTGGGATTGCAAGGGTAGACAGAGAAATGGAGGGACAAAGGGTAAACAAATGCAGCAATGGTACTCACTGAACACTATGTTGAAAATCAACTATACAATTTGTGAGTGGGGACGGGAGGGGAACAACTGGGAGAAAGCAAGTGAAGAGAAGGGAAGGGATGACATTGTCAAGAAAGAAATGTACTCTTTACCTGATGTATGTAACTTAACCCCTCTGTATATCACCTTTATAATATCAATAAAAATATGGTGGTTCATGCTGTAATCCCATATACTCAGGAGGCTGGCATCTGAGGATCATAGCTCAAAGCCATCCTGGGCAGGAAGGTCCATGAAATGCTCATCTCCAGTTAAGCACCAAAAAAGCTAGAATTGGAGCTATGGCTCAAATAGCAAAGCACTAGCCTTGAGCAAAAAAGCTCAGCATAGTAACCAGACTCTGAGTTTAAGCCATAGGACTGTCATAAAAAAATATGGTATACATTTTACATCCATATCTTCCAACTCTGGACAAACCTGGCTAAGAATAAAAACGTACTAGGAAATGGATATAGCCCAGCAATCATAGCCACGGAAGGCTGGAGAGAAGGAGGAGACTGAGCCTCACGGTTTCTTATTGTTTGATTGATACAGAATCGCCATCGACCAACTGGGGATGATTGAGGAGCAGATTCATCTGTAGAAAGAATTAGCAAAAAATTAATATCCTGCCCAGCACTGGTGGCTCATGTCTTTAATCCTAGCTATTCAGGAGGCTGTGATCTGAGGATCGTGGTTCAAAGCCAGTCTGGGCAAGGAAAGTCCAAGAGACTTTTATCTCCAATTAATCACCTGAAAACTGGAAGTGGAGCTGTGGTGCAAAATGGTAGAGTGCTAGTCTTGAACAAAAAGAGTTCAAGAATAGTATCCAGGCCATGAGTTCAAGGCCTATGATCAACAAAAAAGTATTATTCTAGCAATGGTCAATTTGTTCACTGACTAAGGAAACCAGGTTAAAAAGCCAATTTATGTTACATCTCTATTTCAAACTATGCTAAGATAATTATGAATATTAAAAACAGATCTTCCAATCCTGAAAAACAGTCTGAAGATGTAAACACTAGATACGTATTAATAGTATATACAACCAAGGCACTAATTTTCAATTAATGGAAATGCATGTTTCCCACTAAAACTTACTTTCTGCATTCTGATTATGGTGGTCCTTAAGTAGTAATTATGGTGGTATAAATTTATAAAAGAATTAATATTTGCAGCATTTTTCGACCAAAGAAAAAAGTCAATTTTACTGTATGATAATATAAAAATAAAGTAAAAGCTGGGTCCAATAGCTCATGCCTATAATTCTAGCTACTCAGCTGGTTGGGAGATCATGGTTTCAAGCCAGCCCCAGCAGGAAAATCTGTGATACTCTTATCTCCAATAAACTACTCAGAAAAGGCCAGAAGTGGAGCCTTGGCTCAAGTGGTAGAGTGCTAGCCTTGAGCACAAAGTGGCTCAGGGACAACACCCAGGCCTGAGTTCAAGCCCCAGGACTGGGGGGAAAAAAGATTAAGACAACAAAAACCCATGGCATCTTAAAACAGTGAAATCAAATTTCAGGATATTATCTGGTTCAATTACTCCCACACTTTTGTTGTTGTTCTTGTAGTTGTTGTTGCTTCCACCCCTTTCCCACAACTTTAAAACAATTTCTTTTGGTGCTGGTCATGGGGCTTGAACCCAGGGCTCAGGCACTGTCTGTAAGCTCTTCTTGCTCAAGCCTACATTTTTACTCAAGGCTAGAACTCAACTACTTGAGTCACAGCTCCACTTCTAGTTTTTCACTTGGTAGTTAATTGGAGATAACAATTTCAGAGTTTTCTATCCTGTCTGGCTTTGAATCTCTGGCTTTGAATCCTGATCCTCAGATCTCAGCCTCAAGAGCAGGTAGGATTACAGGCGTGAGCCACAGGCACCCAGCATCCTACCCATTCTTTTTTTTTTTAATTATCTTCAAGTAGTTGTACAAAGGAGTTGCCACTTAACAAAGCAGTTTATGAATAAAATGCATCTTGATCAGTGTTAACCCTTTCAACATTCTCATCCATCTCCTCCTGACCTACCTCCTTCCTTTACTTTTCTTAATTTTGTAGTCTATACATAAAACTCGTGACAGCATTCTCCACCCCTTCTCCTCTTCATTCATCTTCACTTGGAAAAAATTATATTAAGTGAACTAAGTCAGACACAGCAAGACAAAGGGTGCATGATATCCCTTATCTGTGGAAGCTAGAATTGGTCTTTAAACTTACAAGTTGCATACCACATACTTGTGGCATGCAAGTGGTTACAAATGTATTAACTGAAATATGGCAAATTCAAAGGAGAACTCAAGTAGTGTAACTCCTTAGAAAGGCAACGTCAATGCCTATGCATTCATTTTTTTTTTGTCATGGGGCTTGAGCTCTAGGTCTGGGCGCTGTCCCTGAGCTCTTCAGCTTAAGGCTGGTGCTCTACCACTTGAGCCACAGTGCCACTTCCAGCTTTTTCTGTTTATGTGGTGCTGAGGAATCAAACCCAGGGCCTCATGCATATGAGACGAGCACTCTACCGCTGAGCCAACTTCTCAGATAAAATTGTCAAAAAAGAAAACAGAACTCTAGCTTTAGACTGAACGTTTACCTTATTATCTGATTTATAAAAAACAACTGTTAGTGATCAGAGCTGAAGTATATCATCAGAGGAGAGAATCAAGACATAAATGACTATTAAAACAAAATACAAAACTTTCTAGCAAGTTGCCAGTGGCACCTGTGTGTCATCCTAGCTATTTAGGAGGCTGAGATCTGAGGGTTGCAGTTCAAAGCCAGCCTGGGCTTTGAGTCTCATGGGGCAGTTCCCATGAGACTCTTAACTCCAATTAACCACTCAAAAACTTGAAGTGGCAGGCACCATGGCTCAAGTGGTAGAGTGCTAGCCTTGAACACAAGGAGGTTTAGGGATAGGCTGTGAGTTCAAGCCCCACAATCACTCAAAAAAAAAAACCCCAAAACCAAAAGAGGCACACTTAGATCATAATGGTTTTAGTTAAGAAACTTATATCTCATATCAGAATAAACAACTTACCAGTTAAGTTTAGGCTATTAAATGTCATCAGTATTGTGTCTGCTTTCTGGCAACATATCATATAACAACTGAGAAGTAAATTCATCATATAAAGAACTAGCACTTTGGATTTTTATCTCTGAGTTAGAAGTCCTTTTTTAATGTACGGGAAAATCCCAACTAGTCAAATCACTTTATTGGCTAATATCTTTCTCAGTCAAAGTATATAAAGTTTCCAAATGCCATGTTTCAAAAGCCCAATGGTAAATTTTATTAAATATACTCACTGCTGGTTTGAGTAGATGCAGAATTTATCTGTACTTGTTCAGATGATCCTGTCTAAATTAAAAAATGAATAGATAAATAAAGATGTCCAGGCTATATATCCAAAAAGACCTACTTGCTAAACAATTGGTCTTACTTGGTTATTATTGGATTCCAAGGTAACAGAGTCAACACCAGCGGCCTTTTCTGCAGCAGAATGGACATGAAGGATCTCTTGAGCTTGACCTACTATAACTCTCAATTCTTCTACAAATTTTTCTTTCTCATTTTCCAGCACAAAATTATCTTCAACCTGCCCCAAAATAGTCAGTTTATTCACAAAAATGAATTGTTTCTTCAAAATTATAATACTGTGTTAATGGTTAAAAAAAGAAAATAAAACTGAGTATAAACCTAATTGTTTCAAGAGATTAGTAAAATAATAAATATGACCAATGCTACATAGTACATTGAATTATACTGTTTTGAAGCCATACATTTTTTTCCTGCCAATCCTAGGGCTTGAACTCTGGGCCTGGGTTCTGTCCCTGAGCTTTTATGCTCAAGGCCAGTGCCACTTGAGCCACACCTCCATTCCCAGATTTTTGTTGTTAATTGGAGATAAGAGTCTCAGAATGTCCTTCCCAGGCTGTTAACAAAGCACTCTACTCAGATCTCAGCCTCATGAATAGCTAGGATTATAGGTGTGAGCTCCCTATGCCTGGGTAGTCACTGATATTTTTCAGATTGAAACTACCTATTAGAGAAAAAAGGCAATATATTCCAAAATATTGGAGCTATATAAATCTGTTAATTGAGAATGTAACTGAGGTGATACTTAAAACTAGGATGTCCAGCTGGTCACCGGGATCTCACAGCTGTAATTCTAGCTACTAAGGAAGCTAAAATCTGATGGTCGTGGTTCAAAGCCAGCCTAGGCAGGAAAGTCTGTGAAACTCTTATTCTAGTTAACCACTCCCCTAAAAACCCAAAATCCTAAAGTGGAGTTGTGGCTCAAACAGTAGAGCTAGCCTTGAGCACAAAAGCTCCAAGACAGTGCTCAGGCCCTGAGTTCAAGCCCCAGGGCTGGCCAAAAAAGTCCCAAGAATGTCCAATCCTAAAAGCTTTAAATCACAAGTGAAAAATGAAACATCTCCAAAGACAACAAATGGCCACAGATCTTCATTCAGGCTAACCGTGAATGAAATGAAATAGACACATTTCAGAACATAATATATTAAACTAGAAACAAAACTGACAAAACTACTGACTTAAATCATTTACTTCTACTTTAGCCACAAATGCATATACAAAAGCATTATGTATTGTATTTGCCACCCTAGTCCCATCCCCATGAAAAATCTGAAAATATACTAACTTAAAGCTGGGCGCTAGTGGCTTAAGCTATAATCGTAGCTAGGAGGCAGAGATCTGAGAATCCAAGTTGGAAACCAGCCCAGGTAAAAAAAATCTGTGACACTTATCTCCAATTAACCACCAAAAAGCTGGAAGTGCACTGTGGCTCAAGTGATAGAGTGCTATCCTTGAGCACAAAAGCTCAGGAACAGTGCCCAGGCCCTGGGTTCAAGCCCCAGAACTGGCTCTCCCCCCAAAAATATTAAGTTTAAAAATTCAAAGAATATCTAAAGGACTAAAAATATACTAAGGAACATAACCTGAACACTTAGATGCAAGACATTAGATCAGTGACTAACACATTAGAATTGCCAGGGTACCTTTGCAAACTATTGATACTTAGGTTTCACCTTTAAAGATACTGATTCAATTAAAGCACATGCAACAAACTGTTTTTTCTAAACTCATCAGATATATATCATAGAGCTAAGGATGAACAGACATTTATCTACAATAAAATCCTCTCATATTTCTCCAGATGAATATACAGAAAGCAGAGAAGATACAGTGACTAATCTCTGATCATCAACAATTTAGCTCTGTACAGATTTTAAAAACTAATTGCATCCTTTAAAAAGAGATAATTCTAAATAAGTGAAGAATTAGGGAGAAAAAGAGACAGAGAAAACTAAAGAGAAAATAATTTTGTTGTACTACACTTACCATATAGTCTGCAATATCCTCTGGTGCATCACCATCAACATCAAACTTGAAGGTAACCATTTTGCTGTTGTGTGTCTCTAACTGACACTCCACCATATTGTCTCCAGAAGTTGACACCTAAATACATATATTTTTATCAGTTTAAGAGTCACTGTCTTCTTTTTGTAAATTACACAGGGACTATATAGATAAGGCTATATATAATACATATGAAAAATTATTGAAATATTTCAGAATGTAAGAAAATTCCATTTTCCCTTGGTGAAACACCATCAAAACAGCCATTCTATGACCAATCTGACAAACACACATTACTGAGTAAAAGATAACTTAAAACTATAATTCAATGGGAAAGAAAATGAAACTTGTATACACATTTTTTAATATAAAGCAAAAATACCAAAAGTCACTATGTCTATCTGCAATGTAATGCCTAAATTCAGTCATTTGTTTGCAAAAATCTGTTACTCTAGCAACATGTAATTGGAAACTTTCAAAATCATTATAATTTTAGTTAAGGTTCTGGAGACTAAACCTAGGACCTTGTATATGGTAAATATCTACTCTATCACTGACTATGCCTCTAGCCCCCAAATTTTCATACACCAACCAATTCTACTTTGGGTATCTATCCTAAGCAAATACCTAGGGGAAGATACACAGATCTGTGTTCTAAGTTGTTAGAGATAAAAGAATAGATGAGAGAATAGAAAATAGAGAGGAGGAGGGAGAATGAAGGGACAGGAGGAAAAGGAAAAAGAAAAGGAAGAGAAGGAAGAGGTGAAGGAGGAGGAGGAGGAAGAAAAGACTAGCAGAAAGAATAAATCTGAATCTAAATGAAAAAGGAGAGAAGGAATGATTCATTTATAAAGTCTGATCTGGGGGGCTGAGAAGGTGGCTCAGTGGTAGAG
>NW_012267437.1:397721-400669 GCF_000151885.1 Dipodomys ordii
TCAGGCCCCACGACTGGACCCCCCCAAAAAAATTACCTTTCCAGTCATATTAAAATTGTATTTGAATACAAGTATTCAAATAATATAACAGAATGAGTTTTCTTTAGCATATATATTAGTATCTTTCTAACAATAAACACAAATTTATGAATAAAAATGTTATGATTGTATAACTGTGAATGTTCTAAATGCCACTGAATCATAGTTAAATGGTGTGTTGTAGGATATGCAAATTATATTTCAACAAAGCAGTTTTTCAAGTTCTGAAAAAATTGAGATTATAGTCTATATTTTCTACATTTTCTTAACAATAATAGGAATGAAAGAAAAATGTTATCAGTGATAGACCAATTGTAGAGCCTTTTATTAGAGGATGCTCTTAATAAATTTTATCTTATTTGTTTGGATGTCATTTTACCAATATGTTCAAATAAAACTTCTAAAATAAGCTGGGCACAGGTGGCTCACACTTGTAATCCTAGCTACTCAGGAGGCTGAGATCTGAGGATCGTAGTTCAAATCCAGCCTGGGCAGGAAAGTCCCTGGGACTCTTTTTTTTTTGGGGGTCCAGTCATGGGGCCTGAACTCTGGGCCAGGGCACTGTCCCTCAGCTCTTCAGCTCAAGGCTAGTGCTCTACCACTTGAGCCCCAGCGCCACTTCCGGCTTTTTAATTTTTGCTTATGTGGTGCTGAGGAATCAAACCCAGGGCCTCATGCATGCAAGGCAAGCGCTCTACCACTGAGCCACCTTCCCAGCCCGTCCCTGGGACTCTTATCTCCAATAAACCACTCAGAAAACTGGAAGTGGTGCTGTGGCTCAAGTGGTAGAGCATTTGCCTTGAGCTAAAGAGCTGAGGGACAGCTTCCAGGCCTAGAGTTCAAGCCCCATGATCAAACAAACAAAAAAAAAAAACAATTCTAAAATAAAAAGTTCTCACTCAAAATGGGGGATATACTACCAAGTGCCTCAATGGTTTATGGCTGTAATTCTAGCTATGCAGGAGTATGGTTTCAAGGCAGTTTGGAGAGACAAATCTTAGAGACTATTAAGAGAGTCTTACCTCCAATTAACTAGCAAAAAGCCAGACATAAGGTTATAGCTCAAGTGGCACAGTGCCCAGACTTGGGTGAGAAGCCACATACACTCATCATAAGCACACACTATGGAATATTACATAATCAAAAAGAAAAGTGAAATCATATCATTTGCAGAAAAATACATGGTACTGGGGGACGTCACATTGAGTGAGACAAACCAAGACCACAAAAACCAAATTATGTTTTCAGCTCACAGGTGAGAGCTAGACCTAGAAGACATACATATTTATTGACTATATATGTGAATACATATATAAAAAGATAAACAGCACATGAATCTAAGGGATGACTTACGAGGGGAAGGGCACAAGGGAAGGAAGAGGGGAAAAAGATAGAAGATGTATAATTTTGTAATACATTGCAAAAATCATAAGGAACCTCAACTGAAAGCTATTGATCAATAAGAGCATAAGGAGTGGGAAAAATACATTCTATGGTGTGTGAGTTCAAGTGGGAATATGTTGGGATAACAAAGATTACAGAGGTTCAATATGATCCAAATAGATCATTTGCAACTATGAAAACAGAGCATTGAAACCTACTGACATAGTCTTGGGAAGTCCTCTATTGATCAACAGCTTTCATTGAGGTTCCTTATGATTTTTGCAATGTATTACAAAATTATACACCTTCTAATGATTCAATGAGTAATTACAAATATAAAAAAAATACATGACAATTAGGGTATGGGTAGGGCTGGAAAAGATGGGGAAGAATTATGAAAGGGGTAGCATAGATTAAGATGCATTATACTCATAAACTGACATGTTTAATTGAAACTCTGTACAGGTACTTCAAGATAACAAAAAAAATTAAAAACAGATGACAAAAACAAAATCAATAGAAAAAAGAAAATATTAGAAAAAGAACCTAATGGCCCAGTGCCAGGCTCATGCCTGTAATCCTAGCCACTCAGAAGGCTGAGATCTGAGAATTGTGGTTCAAAGCCAGCTCAGAGACAGTACCCAGGCCAGGACTGGTACCAAAAAGAACTAAACATACAACTACAGAAATAAAAGTCAATGCATGGGCAAAACAATAGAATAACTCAGGACACAGAAATCAGTGAACTTGAAGATACAAGTACACAAATTATCCAATATATACATCATATAGAAAAATAGTTTATAACTATCAAGTAATTATAATTATATATCTAATTATAACTTATATCTTGAGATTTTTGGAATTTTACTCTAAATTATATTTTTCTCATTTCTCTTAAGCTTTTTAAAAACAGCACACTAATACTAAATAATAGAAATAAATGGTACTAAAATTCTAATAAACACAATAAAATATTCAATACTTTCACACTGTATGATTGCTATAAACACAAAAAGAGTAAAAATAATTCCTCCAATTTTTATTAAACCTACACACTAAAACAAGAATACAATGCTTCTCTTGCTAAGATATATTAATTATCTAATTACTGCATATGATTGAACATACCCTCATTGTTTTCATGGTACTAATTTGATAATACTTACCTTCGAACTACATCTGGTTTTTGAATAGCTACTTGCTCAGCTCCAGCTGGTTGGGATATAGGCTGCAAATAGTATAGAAATAAAGTGTGTTATGATAATGGCAAAATTCAAGCTAAAGATACAATTTCAGAAAGCATGATTGCTACATTTCATATTTTAGTTTATCTTGCAAATCAAGTAGAATGTCTCTTGTTATTGTCTATACCAATCAAATTATTGACATTATTTCATCAAGTACATCTTATTCATTAAGATTTGGGGGGGGCTGGGAAGGTGTCTCAGTGGTAGAGTGCTTGCCTTGCATGCCTGAGGCCCTGGGTTCGATTCCTCAGCACCACATAAGCAAAAAGAAAAAAG
>NW_012267437.1:401364-436102 GCF_000151885.1 Dipodomys ordii
GTGTGTGTGTGTGTGTGTGTGTGTGTGTGTGTGTGTATTTAATTATAGAGATAAGAGTCTCATAGACTTTCCTGTTTGGGCTGGCTTTGAACTGTGATCCTCAGATCTCAGTCTCCTGAGTAGCTAGGATCACAGGCATGAGCCACCCCATACCACTTAATAAATTTAACACTTAACATTCTTTTGTTTCTGTTGTCTTAACAAGCAAGCATTATTATTGAACTTACAGTCATGAATATAAAACTACTACTTACTATAGTGCCATTCCAAGCAGATAAGCCAATGACTCATTTTCCACTAAAAAGGCAAATATCAATCGTGTTGGAAAATAATTTAAAAAAATTACTGACCCCATCATCTATGCAGTGCTACTGGTGGCAACAAAAAGAGACTTTGGGTGAAAACTAACAAAAGTCATTTTCCTACCCAGTTAAACCCTGTATGATGGATCCACATTCTCTAAAAGGTTAGATTCCTTGAAACAAGACATCAAATCTGCTGTGAATTGGTCAAGACTGATTCTGTAGCTTGAATCCATAGCACATTGGAGCTCCTCTGCATGAGTTGGGGTCTTCCATGTACTATGACTCTAGTTATATTTTTCTACCTCCCTTGATTATTTCAATCCCTCTTCAGTCCTGTCCACTAGCAACAGTAGAAACAGGTGGGCCTCATCACCCCATACCACCCATGGGTAACAGCAGTTAGCAAAATCTCTCTGTACTAGCAACAATTTGTGCAATAGAAAGAACTCACACAAACTACAGGCAATAACTTTTGCAACAAAGTGTTGCAAACTTGGGGCGATAACTACAATGAAAGCTGGGCTAATAATAGGCCTGATGTGCACACAGAAAGAATAACCTGATTCACACCACCCCTTAGACAAAACAGCAGCAGTGAGGTCAATCAGCAGATCAAGAGTGGCTGGGGCTGAGAAGGTGGCTCAGTGGTAGAGCGCTTGCCTTGCATGCATGAGGCCCTGGGTTTGATTCCTCAGCACCACATAAGCAAAAAGAAAAAAGCCTGAAGTGGTGCCGTGGCTCAAGTGGTAGAGTGCTAGCCTTGAGCTGAAGAGCTGAAGGATAGTGCCCAGGCCCAGAGTTCAGGCCCCACAACCGGAACCCCTCCCTCCTCCAAAAAAAAAAGAGTGGCAATCCCACCTACCACAGCTAAGCAATAGGTATAGGGTTGATTTTCCCGTAAGAGTAACAAGGAACCTGAAGCAGATTGATAAATCCTCATTCATCACCAGACAACAGCAAGAGGGGGGTGGTTGGCATTCATATAGGGGATGCCAGCAGGCCTATTATTTCCTAGCCCTTAATTTAGCAGCAGACAATGACTAAGGGCCAGCATCTACAAGTTTTCACCTGACAGCACAAAACCTCTCAGACCTAGGAAACTACTGGGGCTCCACTAAGAAGAGTAAAAGATACAAGCCAGGAATCTCCTGATCCTTCTTCACCAAAGAGAAGATAGCAATCTAGGCCATTATGTACTGGTCATCTACCCAGTGGCAGAGAGTTATATAGACCTCAAAACTCCTAGCATTCTTCTTGACAGTGGCCAAGTAAGTATTCATATACGCTAGAAGAACCAGCAGTGACAGATATAAAGGACATCAGCACCCCTTATCCCTCATCTAACAACATTTGCCAGCATCAGGAAACACTTTTAACTCTATAGGTAGCACCAGCAGAGACCAAGTATAAGATAAACCAGAGCGAGAAAACTAAGCAGAAATGGATAAAGCTAAAAAAGAAGATTTAAGTATATTTGAGTCTTAGCCGGGCACTGGTGGCTCAAGCCTGTAATTCCAGATACTTAGGAGATTGAGATCTGAGGACTGTGGTTTGAAGCCAGCCCAGACAGGAAAGTCTGTGAGACTCTTTTATTTTTGTCAGTCCTGGGGCTTGAACTCTGGACCTGGGTGTTGTCCCTCAGCTCTTCAGCTCAAAGCTAGTACTCTACCACTTGAGCCACAGCCACTTGAGAGACAGTGCCACTTACGGCTTTCTGAGTGGTTTACTGGAGATAAGAGTTTCACGGACTTTACTAGACTTTCCTATCCAAGCTGGCTTTGAACCCTGATCCTCAGATCTCAACCTCTGAGTAGCTAGGATTACAAGCATCAGCAACCAGTGCACAGCTGGGAGACTCTTTTTATTTTTTAGATAAGGTTTTTATTGTGAAAACACCATACAGAGGGGTTACAATTACATGAGCAAGGTGATGAGTACATTTCCCTTTTATCTCCAATTAATCATCAAAAATCTAGAAGTGGAGCTGTGGCTCCAGAGGTACAGCATAAGCCTTAAGCAAAAAAAAGCTAAGTTACATAACCCAGGCCCTGAGTTCAAGCCCCAGTAGTGGCACACAGAAAATATTTGAGTCTCCAAACATAATATCAAAGAATTCTAGTACAATAGAAATCACTCATGATAATAGAACAAGAAAAATCACAACTCAAATGAGGAAAGACAATCAAATCACACTAATACAAGATGAATCAAGATCTGAGAAGGACTTTAAAGCAGCCATCATAAAAAGATCCTCACAAAGCAATTATGTTTATCTGAAACCATAAAAAACTTCAGGAAATAAATTATAACTTTTAAAAGCATATGAAAATTATAATATAATAATCTCAATTAAAAAACTAGTAAGATGGGCTAAATAATGAACTAGATGTGAACGAAAATAGAATCTGTGAACTTGTGAACAGAGTAGTAAAAATTTACTTAATTTGACTATGGAATCAGCTTAGGTGTCTATTAACTGATGAATCGACAAAGAAAATGTGGCACATATACACAATAGAGTATTTTTCAGCCCTAAAGAAAAATGAATATTATGTTCTTTTCTTTTTTTCAGTCATGGGGATTGAACTTTGGGCCTGGGCACTGTCCCTCAGCTCTTGAGGTCAAGGTTAGCACTCTACCACTTGTGCCACAGCACCATTTCCAGTTTTCTGAGTAGTTTATTGGAGATAAGAGTCTCATGGACTTCCCTACTCGGGCTGGGCTGGATTTGAACCACAATCCTCAGATCTCAGCCTCCTGAGTAGCTAGGATCACAGGCATAAGCCACCGGTGCAAATTATATCATTTTCAAGATGAATGGAACTGAAAAACATCATGTTAAGCATATTAAATTGGACTAAGAAAGACAAATACTGCATATTCTCCCCCACATGTAGAATCTAGTGGTAAAAAGATAAAGGAGCTAGGTGCTGGTGGCTCATGCCTATAATCCTAGCTACTCAGGAGGCTGAAATCTGAGCATCAGACAGGAAAATCCTTAGACTCTTATCTACAATAAACTACTCAGAAAAAGCCAGAAGTGTTGCTGTGGCTCAAGTGGGAGTCTAGGCTTTGAATTGAAGCCCCTGGACCAGCAAAACAATAAAACAACAACAACAACAAAACTCCACGGTGTAGTGAAGCAGCACTATGTGAACCGTGATTAGCGAGGGATGACTATTTTGGGGGTATTAGTCCATTGTCTGCCATATAGCTCACAAAAATCTCCCATTCTATATGTAGGCTTTTTAGCTTGTTGCGTATGTCCTTTGCTGTGCAGAAACTTTTTAGTTTGACACAGTGCTATCTATCAAGTCTTTTTCTTTGATTTGTTGTGCTTCTGGATCTTTACTCAAAAAGTCTCTACCTCTGCCCAGGAGCCCTAATGTTCCCCCTATTCTTTCCTGTAATAGTTTCATGGTATCAGGTCTTATATTGAGATCTTTAATCCATTTGGGAAGTGATGTTTATTGCAACACTATTCACTATGGTGAAAGTATGGAATCAGCCCAGATGTTCCTCAATGGACTAGATCAAGAAAATGTTGTATACATACACAATGGGTACTCATTCATTAGAAAGAATGATACAATACCATTCATGTAGAATGTAAAGAAATGGAAAGACTTGGGAAAAAATGTTAAGTGAAGTAAGTCAGGCCCAGAAAGATAAAGGATCCATGTTTTCCCTTATATGAAGAAACTAGATTTAGCTTACAAACTCATAAGTAAATATATTGGGTAGTATGCAAGTGTATACAAAGTATACTGTATACAAATGTATACTGAAATATGGTAGATTCAAATGAGATCCAAATAGCATAAATCCTTAGAAAGCCAAAATCAAACTTCAGCAACATGCAATAACAAGAAGTGGGTGCTCAAAAGGAGTAAGTGGGGTTGAGGGGAAAAGGGTAGACAAATGATGAGAAGAAGACTAGGACAATGTAGACAAGAATCCAATGTACATCCCACAAAATTAAGAAAAGGGAAAGAAGGTCTGAGTAGAAGAGGGATGGGTGAAAATATTGAAAAGGGTGACGGATCAAGATATGTTGTATTTATATAACTGCTTTATTAAATGGCAATTCCCTTGTATAACTACTTAATAATAATTTTTTTGGGTCAGTCGTGGGGCTTGAACTATGGGCTTGGGCGCTGTCCCTCAGCTCTTCAGCTCATGGCGAGCACTCTACCGCTTGAGCCACAGCGCCACTTCCGGTTTTCTAGTGGTTTATTGGGGATAAGAGTCTCAAGGACTTTCCTGCCCTAGTTGGCTTTGAACTGCGATCCTCAGATCTCAGCCTCCTGAGCAGCTAGGATTATAGACATGAGCCACCGCCACCGGCGCCCGGCTATAATAATATTTAAAAAAATAAAATAAAATAGGACATTGGAATGGAGGGAACATTTTTTTTTTGGTGAGGGAACATTTTTAAAAAGCAACAATATACATGTAACTCAGCAGTACAGTGCTTGTCTACCATGCATAAGGTCTTAGAATTGATCTCTAGCACTGAAAAAAAGCACATAATTAGAGCAGTAGAAAGAGATAACAAAAACATAGAAACAAAAAAAAAATTCAAAAAAGTGATGGGTGAAAACATCCCAAATTTGGCTAAGGATATAAAACACAAATCCATGACGCTGAGTGAACTTCAAAAGATATACACTGGTATAAGGTCATTTTTTTTGTGGGTCATGGGGCTCGAACTCAGGACCTGAGCACTGTCCTGAGCTTTTTTGCTCAAGGCTAGTGCTCTACCACTTTGACTCACAGCTCCACTTCCGGTTTTCTGGTAGTTAAGTGAAGACTAGAATCTCAAAGACTTTCCTGCAGGTGTTAGCTTTGAACATCAATCCTCAGATCTCAGCATCCTGAGTAGCTAGGATTTACAGGCATGAGCCAACGATGCCTAGCTTAGGAGGTCAATTTTAATGACAGCAAATTTCTCATCTGTAAATGAATCTGTAAATCTGTAAACAACTGTAAATGACAAAATCTATAACCAGGAAGAGAAATCTTCAGAATGAAGGAGAAAAACTCAGATGAAAAACAAAAGTGAACCTGTCTTTATCAGATGTATTAAAGAATGAAAAAAGGAAGCTCTATAAAGGAAAAAAAAACGAGTATGTTTTGAATTTCAGAAAGGAAATAACAATTCATGGATTAAAATAACGGTGAATAAAGCCCTGTGCCAGTAGCTCACACCCATAATCTTAGCTACTCAGGAGGCTAAAATCTGAGAATCAAGGTTCAAAAACAGCCTGGGCAGGGAAGTCTAGGAGAGTCTTATCTCCAATTGCAAAAAACGGGGGTGGGGGGGTGGGGACGGGAGATGGGAGGGCAATGGTAAAGGGAAACAAAGGAGGAGGCATTAATGCTTGATAAGAAATGTATTCAATACCTTGCTCATGTAATTGTAACCCCTCTGTGTAATATTTTCACAATAAAAAAACTTATTAATAAAAAAAAAACAGAAGTGGAGCTCAACTGGTACAGTACCAGACTTGAGTGAAAAAGCTAAAGGAGAATGCCCTAACCTTGGGTTTAAACACAAGTTCTGCTTTGTTGCTTTGTATGTCCCTCCCCCACAGTATAACCCCTGCTTTCACTATATTTGATGTCAGTATAACTTGTGGAGGAGATGGGGGAAAACAAGTCGTTTAAGGATACAGGTGGACCTGTTGCAACAATGAGAAGTACAAGTTGTCATGTCCAAAACGAGCTTTATAACGTCGGTGTGTGGGGGGGGAAGGGGGGAAGGAGAAGGATTGGGATTGGGGGGGAGGGGGGAGGCTGGGAAGGGATGTGAAGGGTAAACAAAGGAGGAGGCTGCAATGCTTGGTAAGAAATGTACGCATTATCCTGCCCATGTAATTGTAACTCCTCTGTACAGCATGTTCACAAATAAAATAAAATTTAAAAAAAAAAGGAAAGAAAAAAAACTATACCATGTCATATCACTACATGCACAAATTGACTAAAGTATTGTATACAAAGGGTACAATTCCAATGGTGTTCAATTTACTATTTATAATCTAACAAAATAAATACCAGGAAACTGAAACATGATTTATCACAGGGAGATGGGATTCAAGGGGAGAGGGGAAAACAAATGGAGAGAGGAATAATTAGCAAATATATAACAGGAGAATTACCTAAATCTATAATTCTACTCAGGAACCTCAGTACCCTACTCTCAATGTACAAATGTGAAAATGGATCTGGGTAACTTAAGTAGATAGATGGGGTTGGTAGAGATGAGGGAGAATGATGGAAGGGGTGACATTGTTGAAGATGTGCTCATAAACTGATGTGTTGAATTGAAAAAATACGGAAGAATACATAATTCTTCTCGTGATTATCTTAAATTAATGGTTGAGAGCTGGGCACCAGTGGATCACACCTGTAATCCTAGCTACTCAGGAAGCTGAGATCTGAGGATGTGGTTCAAGGATGCAGTAAAGTCTTTGAGACGCTTATCTCCAATTAACCACCAGAAAACTGGAAGTAGCACTGTGGTTCAAGTGGTAGAGTGCTAGCCTTGAGCTGAAGAGCTGAGGGACAGTGCCCAGACCCAGAGTTCAGGCCCCATGACTGACAAAAAAAATAATGTTTGATATATAATTTATAACAACATCTGGAAGTATGAGCTGTGGCTCAAGTGGTAGAGTGCAAGCTTTGAGTACAAAAACACTGATACACCAAGGCCCCAAGGCCAAGCCCCAGTACCATCACAAAAAAAGGATCTATTATGATGCGCATATATGTGCAGGAAATATTTGAAACAATTATACAGAAAAAATGTGAGCTGAAAAGCAGTTTAAATGTAAAAAAGTTTCAATGCTCCACCTAAAAAATAAAGTATCATTAGGGTAGAATATACACATGTACACACATACACACACATATGTAACATACACACATATATATATTTGGTACCATCAAACAACTAATGAAAACTATATAATTATACTCCAAAAAATATAAATAAAACAAGAAAAACGTCCTGCAAAAATTTTAAGTAGCCCACAGGCAGACATGAAAAGAGAAATAGAGAAGGGAAATTCATAGAAAAAAAATTAAACACAGAAATGTTAGGCATAAGTCCTAACATATAAATACTTACTTCAAATGGAAATGGTCTTAATAAACAAATTAACAAGTGCTGGTAGAATGGATAAAAATATGAATTAAAAACATCTATAGCTGGGCATCAGTGGCTCACACCTGTAATCCTAGCTACTCAGGAGGCTGAGATCTGAGGATCATGGTTCAAAGCCAGCCTAGGCAGGAAAGTCCATGAGACTCTTACCTCCAATTAGTCACCAGAAAAGCAGAAGCGGTGCTGTGGCTAAAGTTGTAGAGCACTCACCTTTAGCTGAAGAGCTCAGAGATAGTGCCTAGGCCTAGAGTTCAAGCCCTATGACCAACAAAAAAAATAATCTATATAGGGGCTGGGAAAGTGGCTTAGTGGATGAGTGCTTACCTAGCATGCATGAAGCCCTGGGTTAGATTTCTCAGTACCACATAAAGACAAAAAGCTAGAAATGGCACTGTGGCTCAAGTGGTAGAACACTAGCCTTGAGTAAAAGAAGCTCAGAGACAGTGCCCAGACCCTGAGTTCAAGCCCGAGGACAGGCAAAAACATGTTCTTAGAGATGGATCACAAAGGCTCAATTGCCTATGTGCCTGTGATCACATAAATATTTATTGAAATAAACTCCAGTCAATGGAAACAAGAGGTTTTTTTCTTTGCTCTTTTTTTTCTCTTTTTTAAAACTTGTTTATCTGTCTTTAGGAGGGTAAATGGGGGCACAGAAATGGAGGGACAAATGGTGAACAAATAAATACAGCAGTGGTACTCAGTAGATACTACGTTGGAAATGAACTATACAACTTGTGGGTGGGGATAGGAGGGAAAAACTTGGAAAGAGCAAGGGAAGGGGTGACATTGTCCAAAAAGAAATGTACTTATTACCTGACTCATGTAACTGTAACCCCTCTGTACATCACCTTTATACTAACAATTAAAAAAAAACCAACTATATGCTTTCTGCAAGAAACTCACCTTAAACACAAGACAGGTTGGAAGGACAGAAAAGGATGTGTCATGCTGATATTACTCAAAAGAAAGCAAGAGTGCAATTGTACCATCAGATAAAGTAGACTTTACAGGAAAGAAAATTACTAGATGTGAAAAGGGACATAACAGTAAAAAAAAAAAAATCAATCCACCATCTTGTTCATGTAACTAACAAGAGAGTTTCAAAAGAGATAGAAAAAAATGACTAAGCTAACAGGAGAACTACATGAATCTATAATTTTACTTAGGGATAGTAGTACCCTATACTCAGCACCTGATTGACTCTGTAGAAGTGAATATCACAATAATATCTCTCACAAACTTAAAATACAAAAATCTTTAACAAAAAATTAGCAAATTAATCCAACAATGTATAAAAATATAATATGACATGAACAAGTAAGTTTATTCTAAGAATGCAAGACTGTTTTAATACTTGAAATCAGTGTAATCTAATATATATCAATAGGAAAAAAATCAAGCTGGGTGCTGGTGGCTCATGCCTGTAATTCTAGCTAGAGGAAGGTACTGATTCATATAACACAACATGGATCGATCTCAAAAACATGTTCAATGACAGAAGCTTACCCAAGAGTATACATTGTTATGATTTCATTTACATGAATATCCAGAATAAGCTGAGCTACATCCATCTCTCTCTGTCCCTCTCTGTCTCTCTCTCTCAGGTTTGCATATTGGAATATTGTGGGGAAGACAGACTACAGGGATTGAAGGGCACGAAGGAATTTTTTTTTTTGGGGTCCGGTCGTGGGGCCTGAACTCTGGGCCTGGGCGCTGTCCCTCAGCTCTTCAGCTCAAGGCTAGCGCTCTACCACTTGAGCCACAGCGCCACTTCTGGCTTTTTTCTTTTTGCTTATGTGGTGCTGGGAATCGAACCCAGGGCCTCAGGCATGCAAGGCAAGCGCTCTACCACTGAGCCACCTTCCCAGCCCCGCACCAAGGAATTTTATTTTTGGTGGGGCTGGAGTTTGAACTCAGGACCTTGACATTGCTAGGCAGATGTTCTATCCACCTGAGGTGGGTTTTCAGCCCAATAGGGACCTTGGTAGTAATAGCAATATTCTCAATCATAGTGGCAAGTTATACCCTATAGGACAAATTTGGTGCACACCTGTTTTTGTTAACAAAGCTTTACTGGAACCCAGCAAGCCTATTTGTCACAAACTTTCTATGCTTTTTCATGCATATAATAGCACAGCTGGGGCTAAGTATGTGGCTTACTGGTAGAATGCATGCCTAGCATGCATGAAGCCCTTGATTCTATTCCTCAGTACCACATAAACAAAAAGCAGGAAGTGGCGCTGTGGCTCGAGTGGTAGAATACTAGCCTTGATCTGAAGAACTCAGGGACAGTGCCCAGGCTCAGAGCTCAAGCCCCACGATGACCAACAAAATAGCACAGTTGACTATTTGCAATATATTTTATGGTTAGCACCTGATAAATTTTAACAATTTTTTATATACAACTGTAAACATTAGTCAAAACTCAAAATTATAGTCTGTGCATTTTACTGGGTATGAATTTGAACAAAATATTCAAAGAAAATACTGAATTCTAGTCAAGAATATGTATGCTAAAAGTGTTATGGATACTGGTGTCAGAAAATTAAGCTTTGGGGCTGGGAAGGTGGTTCAGTGGTAGAGCTGAGGGACAGCGCCCAGGGCCAGAGTTCAGGCCCCACGACCGGACCCCCCCCCCAAAAAAAAGAAAATTAAGCTTTGAAATGCATTAGAAAAGCAAGATAGATTAATAGAGATAAACAACAGTCTGTCAATATTCTGTGTCAGGTGGGTAAACAACAGCCTGAAGAGCTCAATATCAGTATCAATATTGATCAATATAGCAAAAGCTAAGAAACAAGGGTGTTCATGCTACAATATTTTTCAACTATTAGGTGCATCTGAAATCTCAAATAGTGTGTGTGTGTGTGTGTGTTGGTAGTGTGTCTTGAACTCAGAGCCTAGATACTGTCTCTGAGCTTTTTGGTTCATGGCTTGAGCCACAGTTCCACTTCTACCCAGGCTGCTCTTGAATGTTGATACTTGGATCTCAGCCTCCTCAGAGCTAGGATTACAGGTGTGAGCTACTGGTTACCAGCTTGAACTTTTTTTTTACTTACATAAGGGAAGTATGCATAAAACTTGCCCACAGAATTGGATATTCTGATTTGTAAAAAACCTTTGTGCTTTGTAAAAACTTATTCCACAGAAATAAACCCTGAGTAAAGAAATTTAGGCTACAAAGATAGTTATCTTTGCTTAGTCTTGCTAGGAGTCAGCACGCACATAATACAATGCTTGGAATTCATTAAAATTTATGCCCTTCATGAACAGTAAATGTTATAAAAATAAGTAATATCTGAAGTATGTGCTTTTTGGAATAGTAATATATCACCACCAGAAAATAACTCTTATAAGCAAGGCATTGGAGGTTTATGCTTATAATCCTAGCTATTCAGGAGGCTGAGATTTGAGGATCACAGTTCAAAGCCAGCTGGAACAGACAAGTTCCAGAGGCAATTATCTCCAATAAACCACCAAAAAGCCAGAAGTGGGTATGCCAAGTGTTAGAGCACCAGCCTTCAGCAAAAAAAAAAAAGCTAAAGAACAGTTGCCTAGGCCCTGACTTCAAGCCTCAGTACTCGCATATGAAAAATAATAACTCTTGCTGAGTGCCAGTGGCTCATGCCTGTAATCCTAGTTACTCAGGAGGGTAAAGTCTGAAGATTATAGCTTAAAGCCAGTTTCAGCAGGAAAGTCCCTGAGAATCTTATCTCCAATTAACCAACAAGAATCTAAACTATGGCTCAAGTGGTATAGTGCTAGCCTTGCACACAGAAGCTCAGGGACAGTCCCCAGACCCTGAGTTCAAGTCCCACGACCAGCACAGACACAAAAATAACTCTTAAAATACAGCATATCTTTTATGTATGGATCTCAAAAGATTTTATTAGCCAAACTCAAACTTTAGTCTTTCAGATATATCTAAATGTCAAAGAGGGAAAAACAAAGAACTAGATTGTCCGTTCTTTCTTTTAACTAATTTAATTAATTCCATGAGCTAAAAGTAAATCTCACAAAAGTTATCATGCCCTTTTGTTCCAATTCTAGCAAGAGGAGTTATGTAGTATAATGACTGAACTCACAGCCTCTAGAGGAAGTTTGTCTCTCCTTTTCTGTGTGTGTGCTGGTCTTGGGGCTTGAATTCAGGGCCTGGACACTGTCCTTGAACTTTTTTTTGCAAGGCTAGTACTCTACCACTTGAGCCACACCTCCACTTCTGGAATTTTGCTGTTTAATTGGATATGAGAGTCTCACAGACTTTCCTGATCAGGCTGGCTTCTAACTACGAGACTCAGATCTCACTCTCCTTAGTAGCTAAGATTACAGGGCATGAGACATGGGTGCCCAGCTTGTCTTTCCTTTTATTTTGACAGACCTGGGGCTTGAACTAAAGGCCTGGACACTGTCCCTGAGCTTCTTTTGCTCAAAACTAGCACTCTACCACTTGAGCCATAACACCATTTCTAGCCTTTTCTGTTTATGTGGTACTGAGGAATCAAACCCAGGGCTTCATGCTTGCTAGCCAAGCACTCAACCACTAAGCCACATTCCCAGCCCATCTCTCCTTTTTGATACTGAAAAAATTACTCCAGCCAGGCGCTGGTGGCTCACGCCTGTAATCCTAGCTACTCAGGAGGTTGAGATCTGAGGATCATGGTTCAAAGCCAGCCCGGGCAGGAGAGACTGTGAGACTCCTATCTCCAATAAACCACCAGAAAATTGGAAGTGGCGCTGTAGCTCAAGTGGTAGAGCACTCGCCTTGAGCTGAAGAGCTGAGGGACAGCGCCCAGGCCCAGACTTCAAGTCCCATGACTGACAAAAAAAAATTACTCCACCTCTGTGATCCTCACCTTCCTTACCCATGGAGCAAGGACTCTGACCACAGGACTGATATGAGGCATCATATACAATGCCTTTATAGTAGTGTTTGGGGATCTGGGGCCACAATTCAGCAGCAATACATTTACCAAGATATGTGCAACCTCAATCTCTCTCTCTCTCCCCTTCTCTCCCTCTCTCTCTTTCTCTCTCATACACACACACACACACACACACACACACACACACACACACACACACAAAACATACAACATTTGGCACTTAGGAGTCACTCCATAGTGTTAATTTCCATCCCACCAAGGCAAGTGTTTTATTATAAATCTAGAATAAGAGAAGCATAGCCACCTAGCATTTTAGAACCAAAAGATTGTAAACAGCTACACTGAACTCTTTGTTAAAACTTCAAATATGCCAGACACATTCCTCCCTTAATTCCTTGGCACCTATATTCCCTCTGCCTAGAACATACATTCTTGATTCTTACCTAATTCTACTGTTTGATTAGATGTTATTTTCTCAATGATACCTACCCTGATGGCTACTTTAAAACTATAGCCCACTTTCTAATTTCTTCCCCAGCAAATTTTGTACTGTATAATTTAATTTTTATAATGGCTATCATCTGTATTTCATATAGACAACAAAACTCAGTGGTAGAAGGAATTCTTATATTTTATTCATTTCTAGATATCAAACAGGTGCTCATTTTTGTTGATGCAATTTGGCCTAATTCTTTTTTACTTTAGAATCATGGAAACTTAGAAAAGACTTAATTCAGGGTCTCCCAGTGAATAAGGAAATAGGCCAGGAATAGTGACTGTGAATCCCAGCCAAGGGTTCTGTTAACTAGAGCTCACTCTCTCTCTGATCCTGGAACACAACAGAAAAAAAATTAGCAATGTGCATTGTTCCCCAAGGAGGATTTACCTTCAGAATTTCTTGGCCTTGTAAATGTTGCTGTGTTTGTAACACAGAAATGTTCTGACAGGTACTGGAAGCCTCGAATGCTCAGAAAGAAGGTAAACAAAAGATGACATCTGATTTTGAAGTGCTATCCCAGAGTTTTGATAGAGGATCTGTTGTTGTAATTGTGGCTCTGAGAAGCCAGGAACAGATGCTAACCTAGAAAATGGCTGCCACTGTGGGCTAGCCAGCCCACTGCTGCTGGAGGCATGCTGGCTGGTGCTGCACTGGTTTTTATGGTGGGGGAAAAGTCTTACTACTGTTTAATGCCTGAAATACTTGAGGCTGCTCTAAAGGTTGTATTTTATATTGCTGTTCTACTGCCACTGGCAGCAACTGTTGTTACAAGGGAGGTAAAATCTGGAGTGTGTTTGGAATGGTCTATGGAATACCTGGTAATGGCTGAACTTGGATAGGTGCCTGCCAAACAGGTATCTGCTGCTGCTGTGAAGCAGAAGAATGTTGGCTACAAACACTGCTGCTTATTTATGGAACTTTCTTGAGTAGGCAACTGATGAATCTTCTGTGCTTGTCTATGAGATGAATGAGTCATCTGCTGATGCTGAATGAAAGCTGAGTGAGAAACCTGGCTTGGCATTAAATGTGATTGGGATAGCTGTGGGGGGAAATGAGGGGGCTGGAACTGGGCCTGTGAAGAGGTCTGCTGAATGAAGGTCAAGGTATTGAATTTTTCCTCTACTTCCCCCTGAGATGTAATGCTAAATGACTGGGCTTGAGATTTTTTTTTTAAAATACTAAAGGTGTGTTTATTTGTTTTTGTTTTTGTTTTTGTTTTTTTTTTTTGTCAGTCGTGGGGCTTGAACTCTGGGCCTGGGCGCTGTCCTTCAGCTCTTCAACTCAAGGCGAGCGCTCTACCACTTGAGCTACAGCGCCACTTCCTGGGCTTGAGATTTTAGTTGCTGGTATCCCAAACTGACATTTGCTTGGGATGTAGACACTAAATGTTGAACACCAAATAAAGGCACAGTAGAATGTGTCTATGCACTTGAGGGTGGTATCAAGTACATCTTTTGCTCCAATGTTAAAGAAGTACTGTCTTTGAGTTGTATCAAATAGGTTTCTTGTTCAGAAGTCCGTGTTACACAAGATGGTACAGAGTTTAACTTCTCAGTTGCAGTGTTTGTAATATGTATGTGTTTACTCTCTGGAGGGTTTACTGTGTATACTTGCCAGGTTATGAAGGTTGTCTGTTCAGTTACCTGGATGGTGTAAACAGTCTGTTCTGAGTAAAAGACACGTTCAATAGGCAGTGTCTGAGAAGCAGGCTGATTCATAGGCTTCCTAGGGTGAACTGACCGGATTGCATATGCCAGTTAGTCTGTCTGCACAAGACAAGTGGACTGTACTGAAGGTGGGCCTGGTTAAGAAGTCTGCATGGAGTTGGCTGACTGGGATTGTATAGTGTCATGTAGATAGATGCTCTGGGGCTAGCAGTGAAGTCATAGGCTGTACTGCAGCTGGCCTTGGGTAAGTTGACTGTGGGGAATAAAAAAGTTTGTTTCTGGGATGTGTCACAAAGGACAGCTGCTCAGGAGCCTTCAGTGGGAAAGGTGGTAGTTCTGTGAATGGGCCTGGATAAGTGTGGTCAACAGAGTAAGATGGCTGTTCCCTGGACTGAGTCACACTTTCAATACCAACCTTTGGTTGCTGCTGACTTATAAGGGCTTCATACTCCTGCAGAATACAGTCCTGCTGAAGATTTTGCTGTGGAGCTAACATAATCTTAGGTTGTAAAAATAATGGCTGCTGCAGAACAGAGGCTTGGAAGTAAGGCTCCTTCAAATGCACAATCTGGTTTAGTGGCACTGAAAAACTTGGAGTTGTTCATTTCTGATGTATCACTGGTATGGCTGTGATATTAAGTATACCTATGATGAAGGCTGAAAGACCCATGAATGCCCCACAATTGAATCAGAAGGAAGCTGAACAATGCAAGCTGCATTCTGTGCACTGCTAATATACTGGGCAGAAGAATGATTCAACAAAGCTCGAGAGTGAATAACCGGGAAGGAACTAGAAGGCTGATTGGCATCTGGTGCTTTAGTTAATGCCTGATTCCCATGTGGGGCCAGGCTCAAGTTGAAGACCAACTGTTGGATGCTGGAGAGTCATCTGTGAAGTAGGCAATGTCTGAGGAAAAACAGCAGAAGGGATTGGTTGTGGAATTTCAGTAATGGACAAGTCTAAAGTCATGTGTTGGGTTGAAGTTTGTTCATCTGCTCCAAGGGCCAGCTGCAGTTCCTAGTGTTGGTGCAAGGAAAATTCAAATTACAAATGCACATACCGTGCCCATTTAATGGGACTGTTCCAAACAGACTGATAAAATAGTGCTGTATTTTAAAATGTTCCTCAAATTACCCAAAAGGTGATATAGCATTAGGTTTATAAAATTCCATGAGTAAATGTGAGTTGAATACATGAAGCATCTGAGAGTAGTCCCAGCAATATACTGCTCATGCTTTCTTGTTTATTGTACTTACCACATTTAACTCACTGAAACTCTGACACAGATTAAAAGAACTGGTTATCTTCACATACAAGCCAGTAAAAGTCCTAAGAGAAAACTCAAAGGGTTTCAATACTGTAAAATGAACATAAGTGTTCTCTCAGAAAGTCAGGAGAGGACTGATTAATAAATGTACATTGTCTGTAATGACTCCTAGAGCTTGGGCCACCATGTTCAGAAAAGGCCAAATGTCAAATGATTGCTTAGGTGCTTTTTACATAGTAGTTGATAAGGACAGACTACCAAAAATACCAGTACAATAGAAATTTGTGTCTATAAAATCATGTATTTTATAGAGAAAAGAGAAATCCAAAGGCTATATCCTCAAACACTAACAGTAAGCGATCTCTAATAAGAGGGATAACAGGTAATTGTCACTTCTTCCTAATTTTATGGGCATCATTTTAAAGTTATTTGTTATTATTACCACTTTTTTTAAAGATGGGGTCTCACTATGCAGCCCAAACTGACCTGGTACTCTCTATGTAGCTCAGGCTGGCCTCAAAATTACAATCCTCTTGTCTCAGCCTCCCAACTTTTAAGATTTCAGATGAATGCCACCATACCTGACACAGGCATTATTTTTCAATAAGCAAAAAAAATATTCCAGAACAGTCTTGTAAACTTCTTTAAATTCTGGAACCAAGACTTAATTAAATACACGTCTCTATACATATGTGGCTAAACCTAAATTAAATCCAGGCATCCATTCAACATACTTTACAGTATATTTGTAGAAAAAGATAAATCAACCACACATTCATCTCAATTATAGATACTTACCATATCACTCATAAACGCTTTCCAAATACTAGGCACACTCAATTATATCAGACTAAATCTACTTCCAGCAGACTGTAGGCATTTGCCAAGTATGTGTATGCTTTCTCCTATAAGATTGTGACCTCTTTGAGGGCAAGGATCATATCATAATTTTTTTTCCAGGGCTGAGGACCAAACCCAGGGCCTTGTGTGCGCCTGGTGGGCACCCTTCCGCTGGGCTAAACCCCCAGCCCCTCATATCATAAGTTTTTTTTTTATAACCCCAGAAGCTAGCAATCATTAAAAGTTTGTTGCTTAACTAGAACCGACTATACATCAATCTCATAAAAAGAAACCAGCTGGTAGACACTGAGAAAGGCTTAGACCATCTGACTCCCACACAGGAAAGGCACATTCAGGAAATGGTAACGAGGTGTGTGGAGAGGCAGAAAATTAGTAACAGCAAAGAAAAGCCCAATCATGTGTTCAGAGTCCATAACTTAGGCAACCAGGACACAATGTGAATACATGAACTCAAAGACTGTTTACTCATTGTCAGAAGTGAGTAATACTGACTTCATGAGTTTGAAAGTCAAAACGTTTTTCCTTATTTCTCCAATAGAAATAAACACGAACCAAAATTAAGCCAAGAATGTAGAGGAATGTGCTAAAAATATGAAGGTCTATGAGAAACAACTTCTAATTAAGTGCAACACATAGACCTCACCTCTACTGTCAAGCTGGAAAAGGACAATATGAAGAAAAACACTATTTAACAAAGAAAAAGAAATTTGAGCTCTAAATAGATCTTTTGTCTACATACTGAGTTTGTTGTTTCTTCTCTAATTATACAAGTAGTGCTTCTAGATTCTACTTATACTACATTAGGTGCATCCTCAAGAGAAATGTCTTGAATGCAAGAATGCATAAACTAACTTTTAGCGCTCGGTAACCTTTATCTAAACTATGATAACTTTTTTTGGGGGGACCAGTCATGGGGCCTGAACTCTGGGCCTGGGCACTGTCCCTCAGCTCTTCAGGTCAAGGCTAGTGCTCTAGCACTTGAGCCACAGCGCCACTTCCAGCTTTTTGTTTATGTGGTGCTGAGGAATCGAACCCAGGGCCTCAGGCATGCAAGGCAAGCGCTCTACCACTGAGCCACCTTCCCAGCCCAACATTTTTTTTTTTGTTGGTCGTGGGGCTTGAACTCTGGGCTTGGGCGCTGTCATTATGCTCTTCAGCTCAAGGAGAGCGCTCTACCGCTTGAGCCATAGCACCACTTCCGGTTTTCTAGCGGTTTATTGGAGATAGGAGTCTCACGGACTTTCCTGCCCGGGCTGGCTTTGAACCGCGATCCTCAGATCTCAGCTTCCTGAGTAGCTAGGATTACAGGCGTGAGCCACCGGCGCCGGGCACTATGATAAATTTAGGAAAGAGAATCTTTGCTTGTCAGAAAAATCTAGACAGGGGCACTAGTAGACCAGGCCTGTAATCCTAGGTACTCAGGAGACAGTGAAATCTGAGGATCATGGTTCACAGACAGCCTATGGAGACAAAAATGAGAGACTCTTACCTCCAATTAACCAGTAAAAATATAATCTGGAAGTACAGGTGTGTCTCAAGTGGTGGAGTGCCAGCCTTGAGCAAAAATGCTAAGCAAGAGTGTGAAGCCCTGAGTTCAAGGCCCAGTATCAGCACAAAAAAGAAAAGAAACATCTAGGCAGTATTATATTTGTTTAAATTAATATATAGCTTATAAAAACAGGTATTACATTTACCTGTGAGATCTTCTGGGTAGATAATGGAGAAACTTGTGGCTGTGAAACAACTGTAGGTCCAACAACTTGTACAGGCAAAACAGAAGACTGACCTTGAACCACAGGTAAAACTTGGGGCTGAGTTAGGTTTGGTTGCATCGGCAACTGTGAAATAAGGGGGAAAACATTAAGAATAAACTTTTCCATTTTAGGAAATATATGATTGTATATTAAAAATCTAATATTTCACCTCACCCCTGAAATTTGCTGGCAATGTCCTACTAATTGCTGAGATGGATAAATTAGCCCTGGAACATTTATATCAGCCTGTGGGATGTTAGAAACCAGTTGGGAGCCAATTGGCTGGTTTGATGAATAGGCTATATTGGGCTGACTTGAAGTTTCTGAAGGCATAACTGATCCAGATCCTGTGTCAGGCAAATTGTCACCTATAACAAAGAGAACAAGCAACAGGTAAAAAGAAAAACTTCAAGCAGAATGTCCAAATGCTATAAATAAGTAGCAGTAAGCAGTAAGTGTTGCTTTAATGTCTTTTCTACTATACAACCAGACAGCTCAAATAACATATATATATATATATATATATATATACACACACACACATATATACATGTGTATATACATATATCCTATATATACCTCATATATTTATATATTGATATATTTTATATTTATATGTATTTTCTCTATATAAAACCTAAAAGAGGGCTGGGAAGGTGGCTCAGTGGTAGAGTGCTTGCCTTGCATGCATGAGGCCCTGGGTTCGATTCCTCAGCACCACATAAGCCAAAAAGGAAAAGAAAGCCGGAAGTGGCACTGTGGTTCAAGTGGTAGAGTGCTCGCCTTGAGCTGAAGAGCTGAGGGACAGCGCCCAGGCCCAGAGTTCAAGCCCCACGAGTGAAGGAAAAAAAAAAAACACCATGTAAACTCTATGAATCAATGAAATGTCAATAGAGTGGCATAACCAAAAATTTCTCCTCTTTTTTATTGTTTTTTTAAATACAACCTAGGGCTTCATACATGACAAATATGTACTCTACACTGAGTGAATTTCTAGTCTTAAAAAACAGGTCAAGCCGGGCGCTGGTGGCTCATGCCTGTAATCCTAGCTACTCAGGAGGCTGAGATCTGAGGATCGCGGTTCAAAGCCAGCCCGGGCAGGAGAGACCTTGAGACTCCTATCTCCAATAAACCACCAGAAAACCAGAAAGTGGTGCTGTAGCTCAAGTGGTAGAGCGCTCGCCTTGAGCTGAAGAGCTGAGGGACAGCGCCCAGGCCCAGAGTTCAAGCCCCACGGCCGGCAAAAAAAAAAAAAAAAAAAAAAAAAAAAAAAAAA
Source organism: Dipodomys ordii (assembly GCF_000151885.1). Lineage (NCBI taxonomy): Eukaryota > Metazoa > Chordata > Mammalia > Rodentia > Heteromyidae > Dipodomys > Dipodomys ordii. The sequence goes on from NW_012267437.1 coordinate 421,049, forward strand.
AAAAACAGGTCGGGGAGGCTGTGAGACAAGGTCTTGGTGTATAGCCAGGCTAGCCTCAAACTCTCAGTGCTCTTGTTTCAGCCTCCCCAAAGCTGGGATTCTAGGCAAACAATACCATACCTATCTTCCCCAGCTTTAATTTTTTCTTTAAAAAACAAACCTAAATACAAGCACATAAAAATCAACTTCATAATCTGGAGGCATGGCTCAAGAGGTACAGTATACAGGGTAAGCTGAGAAATCAAGCCAAGTGTGCTGGAGGCCCTAAGTTCAAACTCCAGTTACTGCAAAAAAAAAAAAAAAGAAAAAAAATCAACCCCAGGATTGGTGATATAGCTCAGTGATCAATTGCTTGTCTAACATGTGCAAGGCCCTGGATTAGACCAATGGCCACATACGCATATACACATACACGCACACAGATCTCATGTGGGGCACCACTGGTTCACGCCTATAATCCCGGCTAGTCCTAGTTACTCTAGAGGCTGAGATCTAAGGATCATGGTTCAAAGCCAGCTGAGGCAGGATAGTACCTGAGGCTCATCTCTAACCACTAAGATGTTGAAAGTAGAGAGGTGATTCAAGTGGTAGAGTACCAACCTTGAGTGGAAAAATGTAAAGGATAGTGCCTAGGACCTGAATTCAAGCTCCAATACCTACCCCATACACAAAGATTTTTTTTTTAATGTAAGTGTCATATTCTCTTCTAGAAATGGAAGAAAAATACTATTTTTGCAAAAAGAATTGATTATTTTCTATGTAAGTACTATGTCTTTTTTTGGGGGGTGGGGGGTCCTGTCGTGGGGCCTGAATTCTGGGCCTGGGCACTGTCCCTCAGCTCTTCAGGTCAAGGCTAGCGCTCTACCACTTGAGCCACAGTGCCACTTCCGGCTTTTTTCTTTTTTTGCTTATGTGGTGCTAAGGAATCGAACCCAGGGCCTCAGGCATGCAAGGCAAGCGCTCTACCACTGAGCCACCTTCCCAGCCCCAAGTACTATGTCTTTACACAGTCAATTACAGCAAAAAACTAGGGATTTTATGTTTATAACACTGCCTAAAATGCTAATTGTTTCAACATCTAGAAAATTCTTTCTCGATAAATAATTTTTTTGTTGTTGTTGGTCGTGGGGCCTAAACTCTGGGCCTGGGCACTGTCCCTCAGCTCTTCAGCTCAAGGCTAGCGCTCTACCACTTGAGCCACAATGCCACTTCTGGATTTTTCTGCTCATGTGGTACTGAAGAATTTAACCCAGGGCCTCATGCATGCAAGGCAAGCGCTCTACCACTGAGCCACCTTCCCAGCCTGAGAAATAAATTTTATCTTTAGTTCTAAATTATCTTTGTTAAAAGATGTATATTACTCAGGGTGTCGGTGGCTCATGCTTGTAATCCTAGCTACTCAGGAGGCTGAGATCTAAGGATGGCGGTTCAAAGCCAGCCTGGGCAGTAAAGTCCGTGAGACTCTTATCTGCAATTAACTACCAGAAAACCGGAAATGGTGCTGTGGCTCAAGTGGTAGAGCACTAGCCTTGGGCTGAAGAGCTGAGGGACAGTGCCCAAGCCCAGAGTTCAAGCCCCACGACCAACAACAACAACAACAAAAAAGATTTCTGTTAGCCGGGCGCTGGTGGCTCACACCTGTAATCCTAGCTACTCAGCAGGCTGAGATCTGAGGATCTTGGTTCAAAGCCAGCCCAGGCAGGAAAGTCTATGAAACTCTTCTCCCTAATAAAACAGCAGAAAACCGGAAGGGGTGCTGTGGCTCAAGAGGTAGAGTGCTTGAGTTCAAGAGCTGAGAGACAGCGCCCAGGCCCAGAGTTCAAGCCCTACAACCAACCAAAAAAAAGGATTTATGTTAGGCTATTTATTTTGTGCTGGTTCTGAGGATTCAACTTCAGGGCTTGGGCACTGTTACTGAGCTTTTTTGCTCAAGGCTAGAAAGCTCCAATTCCGGCTTTGTGGTGCTTAATTGGAGATGAGTCACAAAAACTTTCCTTTGTCAACTGGCTTCAAACTACAATCCTCAGATCTCAGCATCCTGAGTATCAGAGCCATGAACAACTAAAATTTTGCAAGACTCTTAACTTGTTAGCAAGGTCATTTTTTTTCTGTGAACAAAACTAGTTGGCACAGTATAATCCTCCTACAACTAACACATTAGACAGTCATTGACAGACGTTCCACTTAATTTTAAAAAGGGGATAGAACTGGATGCCAGTGGCTCATACCTGTAATCCTAGCTACTCAGGTAGGTACTTAGGAGGCTGAGAGCTGGCGATCACAGTTTAAAGTCAGCCTGGCCAAGAAAGTCTGTAAGACTCTTATTTCCAATTAACCACCAAAAGAGCTGGAAGTGTAGCTGTGGCAAATGGTAGTGTGCTAGCTTTGAGCAAAGCTCAGGAACAGGAGGGAGAGTGGGGAGAACAAACTCCCTGGTGTCTACTTCTGGGGCTTTGTAAAAGGCTAGATAAAATAATAGATCGCCAAAGGCTCTGAAAAGCACACACATGCCATTTAAAAATAAGGGAATATAACTGGACCTTCATTTGTTTTTATGAAGTGTAACTGTTTTACCTCTAACAGAGAAGCAGGGCTGCTGTGGATTTCTCTGGAGAAGTTGCTGTCGAACATGTTGATCAACTTCTGTTTCTTCACTTTCAGCCCCATTGTGCTGAACAGGAGCAGGTGGCAAAGTTGCAGTCTGTTGCTGAGGGAGTACATTCCCTGTAGACTTGCACTGAGAATCCCGGCGTTCTTCAGAACAGCTAGCAGGCTTCTTCTCCCTTGTCTTTTTAATCAGGGTCACTCGATCTCTAATAGATTTAGCAACAGCTTTGGAATCACTTTCATGGAAGAATCCAGACTTGACCTACAAACAAAACACAATAAATAAACTATTTACCTAACATTAAACACTGGATCTTTCTTTTAATGCCCATCATTATTTTATAACTCAACTCCCAAATGCTATTAAATAATAGCTAATTTGTTTCTAAAATCCTTAATCAAAGACATAAGTACATGTGATAGCCTGTAATGTAGATGTAAGTAAAGCAAGAAGGGCATGGTGGTTCATACCTATAATGCCAGCACTTGGGAAAGTAAGGCAAAAGGATTGGGAATTACAGGCTATCCCAGGCTTCATAGTGAGAAATTATAGCATTATCACGCATTACTGAAATACTTCAGGTTTAGGCAGGATATAATGGCATATGCCTATAATCCCAATATGTGGAAAGAGGATCTCAAGATAGAGGTGAGCCTACATAGCAAATTCAGAGCCTGAAGTGAGACTTTTTGAAAGAAATTAAAGGAAGAAGTTCGAGGGAAAGAGGGAGGGAGGGAGAAAAAGAGTTTCATGGTTCTAGAACAACCCAGGCAAAAAAAGTTTCACATTTCATCTAAAAAAAAAGAGTTGGAGAGCTGGGAATATGAGCATTATGCCCACCTTTGGTCCCCAGCTCCACCCAGACCTCCTCTCTGCCCAGGAGTTCCGGCACTACAGTTGGCCCCTCTCTCTCTCCTCCCAGACCACCTGAGGTCCCATCTACCTCACTTCCTACCCCCAGACTCTTCCTGCTACCTGGATGGATGCCATATGCTCCCTCTTGGGGGAAATATGGCTCCCCTAAAAAACTTTACAATAATCTTTTTTAAAAAAGAGTTGAGTGTGGTGGTATGTACTGTTTGAACTGAAGAGCTCAGGGACAGTGCCCAAACCCAGAGTTCAAGCCCCACAACCAATAAAAAAAAAACCCTAAAGAGTACAGAAAGCATAAATAGGATGACTGCAGTTAAGGGCAGCTGGGGGGGGAAAGCTGGTAGTTCATGCTTACAATCCTAGCTACTCAGGAAGCTGAGGCTGGTTCAAAGCCAGCCTGGGCAATAAAGTCCTTAAGACTCTTATTTCCAACTCTAATAACAACAGATGCTGGAGGGGATGTGGACAGAAGGGAAACTTCCTGCATTGTTGGTGGGAGTGTAAACTTGTTCTACCACTTTGGGAAGTAGTACCAGCACAACTATGTTTATTGCAGCATTATTTACCATAGCTAAGATATGGAACCAACCCAGATGCCCCTCAGTAGATGAATGGATCAAGAAAATGTGGTATATATACACAATGGAATTCTATGCCTCCATCAGAAAGAATGTCATTATCCCATTTGTTAGGAAATGGAAAGAGTTGGAAAAAATTATATTAAGTGAAGTAAGCCAGGCCCAAAGAAACATAGGTCCCATGGTTTCCCTTATTTGCAATTACTAGTATATGTCTGAGACAAGTAGAAATGGTCAGATAAGTTGATGTTAGGCAAAATGAACCACAAGGTAAGGACCCAAGTGGTTTTTTTCTTACTATTGTATTTATAAGGTGATTTTTTTTATTGCTTTATATGTCTCTCCCCCACGGTATAACCCCTGTTTCCACTGTATTTGATGTTGGTATAATTTGGGGAGGGGAAGGGAAAAAACAAATTGTTTAAATACGTATACAGGTGGACTCATTGCAACAATGAGATGTACAAGACACTGTCGAAAATGAACTTTACAACTTTGGCGGGGGGGGGGTGGATGTAGTCGTGGAGATGGGACGGCAGGGATGGTGGGGGAAAAACAAAGGAGGAGACAACAATGCTTGATAAGAAATGTACTCATTACATTGCTCATGTAATTGTAATGCCTCTGTATGGTGTTATCACAATAAAAAACCTATTTTTTAAAAAAGACTCTTGTTTCCAATTAACCACCCATAAGCTGGAAGTGGAGCTGTGTGGTTCAAGCAGTAGAGCCTTGAGCACAAAAATTCAGAGACTGCACCCAGGCTCTGAGTTTAAGCCTCAGGAACAGCACAAAAAAAATAAATAGCCAAAAAATAAATAAATAAATAGCCAGAACAAAAAAGTGCTGGTCACATGGTATGTACAAACCACAATACAGGAACACATACACACACACACACACACACACTAACTTGATAAAGGTTTGAGGTTGCACCTATGAGAACAAAGATGTCTACTTAAAAGGGGAACAGACAAAATTTTTAAAAGATTTTTGAAGTTCAAATAAATGATAGCACGCAGCATTATTCACTGTAGCTAAGATATGGAACCAACCCAGATGCTCCTCAGTAGATGAATGGACCAAAAAAATGTGGTGTATATATAATGGAATTCTATGCCTCCATCAGAAAGAATGATACCACTCCATATGTTAGGAAATGGAAAGACTTGGAAAAAATTATAGTAAGTGAAATAAGCCAGAACCAAAGAAACATAGGTCCCATGGTTTCTCTTATTTGCAATAACTAGTATACATCTAGGATAATCTTACCAGATAAGTAGAAAAAGTCAAAAGCTATATACATATGATCATATAACCTGATTCTAAGTGAAATTAATCCCAAAATTGGGACAAAAGAGGCTCTTTGTTGCTGTTGTTTTTAATGTACTTATAATGTACTATGTGAATTTTTTGTTTCTTTTGTATGTTCTTCCCTCATGGTATAACCCCTGTTTTCACTGTATTTGATTCTGGTACCCTGCACCTTGTATATACATTTTCTAATTTGGGGAGGGGAAGGGATATAACAAAATGCTGAAACAAGGATACATGGTGACCCATTGTAACAATGAGAAATAGAAGATGCTATGTTGAAAACGAACCTTACAACTTGGGGAGGGGGAGGGAGGAGTTGGGGAGGGGTAGGGAGGAGTTGGGGAGGTGGGGAAAGAAGAGATGGTAGGGGAAAAACAAAGGAGGGGGGAACAATACTCAAAAGGAAATGTACTCATTATCTTACTCATGTAACTATAACTCCTCTGTAAGGTATCTTTACAATAAAATATATATATTAAAATATATGATAGCAGAAATGAAAACTCAAAGAAGGGATAGAAACTAAAGCTGATATTATCTTCCAGGGTAGAGAATGAAAAACCAAGGAAGCTGGGCATTGGTGGCTAAGGTCTAAATCCTTGCTACTCCGAAGGCTGAGATCAGATCACGGTTTAAAGCTAGCCCAAGCAGGAAAGTCCATGAGACTCTTATTTTCAACTAACCACCAGAAAAACTGAAAGTGGCACTGTAGTTCAAGTAGTAGAGTACTTAGCCTGAGCAGAAGAGCTCAGGGACAGTGCCCAGGCCCAAGTTCAAGCTCCACGACAAACAGACCAAGGAATAGAAAGTAGAAAAGATATGAATATTGGAGCAACAGTCTAAAAGATCCACCATCCAAATTAGCAGTAGTTCCAGAAACAGAAGACAAAGAAGAAAGTATCAACAAACTACTTTAACTTTCTTAGAAACCAAAATACTTGGGTTAACAAGTTGATGTGGTCTAGATTAAGAAACATTAAACCATGACATATCAAACCAAGGTACATCATTGTGAAATTTTAGAACACTAAGAAAATGAAGATACAAACTTTTACAGATGAGAAATAAATGGATCCCTAATGAAAACTTGAGAGCTAGAACGAATCCCCTTTTTTAAAAAAAAAAAAGTTGGCAGAAAACACTGTACAGTCAGTATTTACTGTGATTTTTCTCTCTCTGCATATTGGTAGGATTGAGGATGTATTTTATTCCTTTTTAATCTCATATTCCTTTTAAATCTTAATTGAAATCATTTTACCTTGTTTTTATTTATTCTGAAACACTATGTTCATGAAAATAATTTAAATAATATAAAAGTATGTAACATACAATTTCAAAAAGCTGGAAGAGGGCTGGAGGCATGGCTCAAATGGTAGAATGATTGTACAGCAAGCAAGAGATGAACTCAAGTCCTAGTATTGCAATAAAAATAATAATAACAACCCAAGCACTGGTGGCTCATGCCTGTAATCCTAGCTATTATGAGGCTTAGATCTGAAGATCAAAGTTTGAAACCACCCCAAGAAGGAAAGTTTGTGAGACTCTTGTATTTCCAATTAACCACCCAAAACTGAAAGTAAAGCTGTGGATCAAGTGGTAGAGAGCTAGCCTTGAGCAAAAAGGCTCAGTTATGGTGCCCAGGTCCCAAGATCACCCCCAGCAAGTACTGACACCCAGGACCAACACACACACACACACACATGCGTACACACACACACAGAGAAAAAATAACAATAACATAAAAACAATGCAAGAGAAAGTGTGTTCTAAAGCAAAAAGATAAGTCAGGAAAGAGAGATGGAATTTAGGAAACATAAAACCCAATATAGGACTGAAGCTAAGAGAAGTATAAGAAAACATTAAATAAAACTCCCAGATCATAGTTACATACCAGAGACATAAGATAATAATTATAGATTAAAATAGTGTGACTAGAATGGCAGTCATGTTCGGGGCTATCATCATCAAGATCCAACTGTCATTGTCCCAGTCCCACCTGTCCTTAAAGTCAGGAGTCAAAGCAGCTCAGACAGGACCCAGCTGGTCTTGCCTACCCCTCCCAGGAGCACTACAGCTGCAGGGAGCAGGTGTGGACAGGCATTTTACCCCTCAGTACTTTTCTTCTGTGAGCTACTGAGGGTGGGGGCTGGGTATGGAGAGATTAGAAACAAAAATATCAGAATACCCTCACGCCCCTGCTCCTATTCCCCATCCAATCATTAGCAGACTACTTATTTCTAGTCCATACAAAAGCCTTGCCAGTGCCCAGTCATGAGCTTCTTTCCCTACACTCACTGGTGACCTTAGGCTTTAATTTCCCCAGAAACTGTTCTTGTACACCCTTAGGGAAGCTGAAGCCAGACAATGACCCAGAAACTCTGAGAAGCTTATTCTCCCCAGGAACTCTTTATCTAATCATCCAATATTTCCCCTTGGGTAAAGAACAGATACATTCTTTATATTTAGGTTTTCAAAACAGAACAATATATTCCACTTTGATAAACTACAAGGAAAAACAAAAGGAAGGAGTAAGGAGAAAGTCAGGGCAAATATTGCCTGCTATGATGAGGGATGAGATACAGCTGGGAAGGACATGAAAGTGGTTACTAAGGCAATGAACGTTCTGTTTTCTAAGTAGTATTTTATGTTTCTTTGTCTTATACATACAAATTTAATATACTGTTGTTAATATATACTTCATAATAGCAAAATAATTTAAATTACAACAAAAGGAGACCAGAACTGGTGGCTCACATCTGTAACCCTAGCTACTCAGAAAGCTGGGATCTGAGGATCTCAGTTCAAAGCCAGATCAGGCAGAAAAGTCCATGAGACTTTTAGGTACCACAAAGCCAGAAGTAGAGCTGTGGCTCAAGTGGTAGAACACTACTGATGAGCATAAAGAAGCTCAGGGTCAGTGCCCAGGCCCAGAGTTCAAGCCCAGAACAGGCCCAGAATGAATGAATGAATGAATGAACGAACAAACAAATAAGCCAGGGACTGGTAGCTATATAATCCTAATTACTCAGGTGGCTGAGATCTAAGGATTGAAATTCAAATGGTAGCGCATTAGACTTGACCAAAAAATTCAGGGACACTGTCCAGGCCCTGAGTTCAAGCCCCAAGTCTGGCACAAAAAGAAAAGAAAAAAGGAGAAAAGAGGGAAAAGGAGAAAGGAATCAGTCCTGATACCACAAGAAATGGGGCCAAGAACAGTAAGATTTACTTACCATTTCATATGCTACTTCTTCAGGTGTATCTGTTTCCAAATTGAAGCTGAATTCAATAGCTTCATTATCTTTGTGTTTTCCTTTCAATTTCTTAGGGTCTTCGACCCATAGCCTTAGAGCCAGGGATGAATTTGAGCAATCATCTTCCTCTGCTAACTCCACCCTAAGTCCTGTGTCCTCAGCAAAAAATGCATGGTTTAAAAGATCTCTGATAGACAACCTAATAAACAAAGCATACATCTTGTTATCAGTTTTTCTGTTACAAGATGAAAATCATTTAATAAACATTAAACCCAAAAAAGATAAAAAAAAGAAAAAAATAAACATTAAACCCTAGCTACTCAGGAAGATCATGTAATGAGGCCAGCCCAGGCAAAAAGTAAAACCTTATCTTACAAATAATCAATGTGCTAAGATGTACTGCCTGCCTAATAAGCATGAAGATCTGAGTTTGAACCCTAGCACCACCAGGATGAAATCTATAAAGTGGTGCAGGTGCAGTGATAACAATTTGGCAGTTCTTCAAATAGTTAAACACAGAATTGTCGGGGCTGGGAAGGTGGCTCAGTGGTAGAGTGCTTGCCTTGCATGCATGAGGCCCTGGGTTCAATTCCTCAGCACTACATAAGCAGAAAAAGCCAGAATGGTGCTGTGGCTCAAGTGGTAGAGTGATAGCCTTGAGCTGAAGAGTTGAGGGACAGCATCCAGGCCCAGAGTTCAGGCCCCACAACTGACAAAAAAAATAAATAAAAACATATAATTGTCATATAATCCAGGAATTCCACTCTTGGGTATATATTCAAAAAATCTGACAGCAGGAACTTAGCCATATACCAACATTTGTAAAGCAAAACACATAGTAATCAAAAGGTAAAAATAACCTAAATGTCTATCAACAAATGAATTTATAAACAAAATGTAGCCTATTCATATAATTGGGCAATTATTCAGTCTTAAAAAGGGGGAACTGGACGCTAGTGGCTTATGCAATATATTCCTACCTATTCAAGAGGCTGAGACCTAAGGATTCCAGTTCAAAGCCAGTGCACAGGAGAGTCCATGAGAGTCTTATGTCAAATTAACTACCATAAAGTTGGAAGTAGATTAAGTGAAGTAAGCCAGGCCTAAAGAAACATAGGTCACATGGTTTCCCTTATCTGCAATAACTAGTATACGTCTAAGACAAGCACAAGTGGTCAAAAGCTATGTACATATGACCATATAACCTGATGCTAAGCGAAATGAACCCCAAGATAGGGACACAAGAGGTTTTATCTTTGTTGCTGCTGTTTTCAATGTACTTATAATGTACTGTGTGATTTTTTTTGTTTCTTTGTATGTTCTTTCCCCATGGTACTGTTGTCACTGTATTTGATGCCAGTGTCCTACATCTTGTATATACATTATTCTAATATGGGGAGGGTAAGGGAAATAAATAAGGATACAGGATGACCCACTGTAACAATGGGATGTACAAGACAATATGTGAAAATGAACTTTACAACTTTGGGGGGGGAGGGGGTATGGAGGAGTTGGGGAGGTGGGGAGGAAAGGGATGGTAGGGGAAAAACAAAGGAGGGTGTAACAATGCTCATTACATTGCTCACGTAACTGTAACCTCTCTGTACAGTATCTTTACAATAAAAAATATATATTTTAAGAAAAAAAGTGGAAGTGGAGGTATGGCTCAAGCAGTACAGCACCAACCTTAGCCAAAAAGCTAAGGGATAGCAACCAGGCTCTGAATTCAAGCCCCAGTACTGGCACAAAATAAAGGAGGAAAACTCTAATATGTACTACAATGGGAATCAACCTTGAAAAAAAATCTGTGTTAGATTAAATAAAGTCAACACAAATGAACAAACACTGTTTGGTTCACTTATGTGAGGATCCTAAAACAGGCATATCCACAGGGTTAGAAGGGAGAACAGAGAAGAAATGGGGAGTTGAGGTTTAGTGCATATGAAGTTTTACTTTGGAATGATGAGAAAATTCTGGAGCTGATAGTGGTAATGATTGTATACAAAGGAATGTACTTAATGCCACTGAATTATACACTTCAAATGACTAAAATAGTATATCTTAAGTTAATTTCACTAAAATTAATAATCATCTTTTTGTACAAACACTAAAAATGTTTTATAATAAAGCCAATATTAAATAGGTCTTTCTTTAGTGGTTTTATACAACCTGAGATATGCAACTCTGAAATTGGGTAGACACTATTAAAAACAGGGAGAAACTGGGCGTCAGTGGCTCATGCTATAATCCTATCCACTCAAGAGGCTGAGATCTGAGGATTGAGGTTCTAAACTAGCCTGACCAGGAAAGTCTGTGACAAACTATTATCTCTAGTTAGCCACCAGAAAGCCAGAAGGGCAGTTGTGACTCAAGTGGTAAACTGCTATCCTTGAGCACCTAGGTATAGCACCAAGGACCTGAGTTCAAGCCCCAAGAACACACATACACACACACACACAAAACAAAACAGCCAGGCACAAGTGTCTCACGCCTGTAATCCTAGCTTCTCAGGAGGCTGGAATCTGAGGATTGTGTTTTGAAGCCAGCATGAGCAGGAAAGTCCTTGAGACTCTTATTTCCAATTAATCACAGAAAAAGCCAAAAGTAGCACTGTGGGTCAAGTGGTAGGGTGTTAGCTTTAAGCAAAAGAAGCCCAGGGATAAGGCCCAGGCCCAGAGTTCAAGCTCCAGGACTGGCAAGAAACAAAAACAAGGGGCTGGGAATGTGGTTTAATGGTAGAGTACTTGCCTAGCATGCATGAAGCCCTGGGTTCAATTCCTCAGACCACATAAACAGAAAAGGCTGGAAGTGGTGCTGCGGCTCAACTAGTAGAATACTAGCCTTGAGCAAAAGAAGCTCAGGGACAGTGCCCAGGCCCTGAGTGCAAGCCCCAAGCTTGGCAACAAAAACAAACAAACAAACAAACAGGGAGAGTCAATGACATACTCATGGAATTATTCTATAGGATAGATCATCTTTACTAATCATCATTAATGTGGAGGTGAAAAACAAAAGATGAACCTACCAGCTTGTAAGCAATTGTCCAAGATTCAAATTAAAGGGAAGACAAAATTAACACTAAAAAAGAGTCTACAGAAAAACACAAATTGTGATATAAATAAACCTACAATAATGCTTTTTGAACAAAAGTATTCATCTTAGCTTCCCATTGTTTTTGACACAAGATATATGATCAAATATATAAGTTTAGTCTCAATTATTTGCTAACTTGTGAGGGCCAACTAACTATTAAACTGATAGCTAATGATGATGAAAGTTTATCACAACATATATATAGAAAGACAACCTAAATGTTATTTTAAGGATAATTCAGCATATGATATTAAAGTCTAAAATGGCAAGCATGCCTCTGGGCATTTTTCAAACTATAAAGCACTTGCCTAATATGTAAGAAGCCCTGGATTCAATCCCTAGTACTGAAAAGATACAGCAGCATTTCTAAACCAGCAAACACATTCACTGATACACTGCTCTACACAGTTTGGCTCCCACTCAAAGGTCAAACTCATTACAAAGGAAAAGCATGAGGTCAAAAAAATGACTCAGGGGCTGGGAAGGTGGCTCAGTGGTAGAGCGCTTGCCTTGCATGCCTGAGGCCCTGGGTTCGATTCCTCAGTACCACATAAGCAAAAAGAAAAAAAGCCGGAAGTGGTGCACTGGCTCAAGTGGTAGAGCCCTAGCCTTGAGCTGAAGAGCTGAGGGACAGCGCCCAGGCCCAGAGTTCGGACCCAAAAAAAAAAAAAAAAAAGACTCAGTACAAAGTAAGAGAAAAATGCAACCATTACTTTACATCATTTCCCTACACTACACCTACCTTTCAGATTTGTTTTGACGAATACATCCTTCAATGATTTCTTTTACTTCTGGATCAGTGACTTTATTGAAGCTGGCTGGTTTTATACCCTGGGAGAGGAAAAATGATTTCTTATCATTAATAAAGTCTTTGAAACCCCAAGTCAGCACATTAATTAAACATTTTTAGTAGTTCGTTATAGGAGTTTGAACTCAGAGACTTGTACTTGCTAGGCAGACACTCTACTGCTGGCCCACATTTCCAGCTAAACATTATTTTTTTTTATCACAAAACCACATTCAAGTATTACAAGAGATAAATACATGCACATAAGTTCCTCAAAAAAGATGTTGCTGGCTGGGAATGTGCCTTCGTGGTGGAGTGCTTGCCTAGCATGCATGAAGCCCTGGGTTCGATTCCTCAGTGCCACATAAACAGAAAAAGACAGAAATGGTGCTGAGGCTCAAGTGGTAGAGTGCTAGCCTTGAGCAAAAGAAGATCAGGGACAGTGCCCATGCCCTGAGTTCAAGCCCCAGGACTGATTTAAAAAAAGACATTGGCTGAGAATGTGCTTTCGTGGTAGAATGCTTGCCTAGCATGCATGAAGTCCTGGGTTCGATTCCTCAGTATCACATAAACAGAAAAAGCCAGAAGTGGTGCTGTGGCTCAAGTGGTAGAGTGCTAGCCTTGAACAAAAAGAAGCTCAGCGACAGTGCCCAGGCCTTGAGTTCAAGCCCCAGGACCGGCAAAATCAAAAAAGATGTTGCGATTTGTAAATAATCTAAATCTCCCAACAAAGGCAAATTTATACATTATATTTTATTTATGTGATCATAAACAGGTACTAAAAATAATCCCAATGATATAGACAATGCTGATACTATAAAAGAGGGGAACATGTACAATCCTGAAATACGCATATAGCATAACAATTAGGTTTTTGAATTAGAAAAAAATATCTTGTTTGTTTGCTTGGAGACAGAGTGCCTGGCCTGGCCTCAAACTTAGGATCCTCCTGCCAGAAACCCCCTAAATAACTGATATTATACAGGTATACAACACTATACCCTCTGTAACCTTTCCATTGACATCTTACCCATGTTCCAGCCTTGAGTAAATAGAATGTCTTTCTCTCCTCCTAAATGAAAACAGTTGGTGTACTGTAACTTACAAATCAAGTACAAAACACTTGTATTTATGACTCTCCATGTTAAAAGCAAAAACAGGGGCTGGGAAGGTAGCTCAGAGGTAGGATGCTTGCCTTGCATGCCTGAGGCCCTGGGTTCAATTCCTCAGCACTACATAAGCAAAAAAAAATAACTGGAAGTGGCGTTGTGGCTCAAGTGGTAGAGCACTAGCCTTGAGTTAAAGAGCTGAGAGACAGTGCTCAGGCCCAGAGTTCAGGCCTCATGAACAACAACAAAAAAGACATTATAGCTTTTTTTTGCCTTTTATAGAAACGTTGAAACTTAATAAAAAGTAGAATCATATAATAAATCCCATATAACCATGACCACCTTCAATAGCAATCATCATTGTAAACCTTGTTTCAGCTATCTACTCCCACATCTTTCACATCTTGTAATATTTTAAAGTATATTTAAGGCATCACATAGGACCTTTTTTGTTTGCTTGTTGGTACTATGGCTTTAACTCATGGTCCCTTAGCTTTTTTCACTCAAGGATGGTGCTTTACCAGTTGACCTCCACTTTTGGCTTTTACTGGTTAGCTGGAGACTTTCCTACCCAAACTGGCTTTGAACCATATTCTTCTTATAACAGCCTCCTGAAGAGTTTTAATAATCCTCCTGAAGAGGATTATAATCATGAGCCACCAGCACCTGGCCAGGACCTTTTCTTTTCTTCTTTCCTTTTTTAAATAACTCAGGCTATTAAGCCAGACACAGTGGTGCAAACCTGTAATCTTAACTACTTGAGAGCTGGAATCAGAAAATTGTGGTTTAAAGCCAGCCTGAGCATAGTTCACAATCAATAGCTAGACATAATGCTGCACACCTAACACTCCAGTGACAAAGAGAAACACAATAGGAAGATCACAGACCCTATCTCAATGCAAAAAGGGACTAATAGAGTGGTCAGGTGATAGAATGCCTGCATATTTATGCATTTGAGGTTTATAGCTATTGAGTATATGTAGTGGAAGTACCAAAGAATGAATGTCATTGTACATTTCTTCCCAACTTAGCATTCACTGAGGTCATACTGGTAACCTGAAATTATCAATTGTAGGAGCATTTACACTACAAAAATCAGCAAATACTAGAAATCAGTGTTTTCTTTTCCACAAGAGAATTTGGTGTTAAACATTTACTACCACAACACTCCTCTAAAGTCTCTTATATTCAGCAAAAGCTTCTCTCCTTTTTACCATGAAATTAATTTGTTGAGAGCCGGGCGCTGGTGGCTCACGCCTGTAATCCTAGCTACTCAGGAGGCTGAGATCTGAGGGTCGCGGTTCAAAGCCAGCCCGGGCAGGAAAGACTGTGAGACTCCTATCTCCAATAAAACCACCAGAAAACTGGAAGTGGCGCTGTAGCTCAAGTGGTAGAGCGCTCGCCTTGAGCTGAAGAGCTGAGGGACAGTGCCCAGGCC
>NW_012267437.1:437052-474053 GCF_000151885.1 Dipodomys ordii
AAGAAAGAAAGGAAGGAAGGAAGGAAGGAAGGAAGGAAGAGAGAAGACAGAAAGACAAAGAAAGAAAAAGAAAGAAAGAAAGAAAGAGAAAAGGAAAGACAGAAAGAAAGAAAGAGAGAGAAAGAGAAAGAAAGAAAGAAAGAAAGAAAGAAAGAAAGAAAGAAAGAAAGAAAAGAAAGGGAACCTTTGACTGGGGATATTGCTTGATAGTAAAGCATATATAGGAAGAGGAAGGCCGGGAATGTGACTTAGTGATAGAGTAGTTGCCTAGCATGCATGAAGCCTTGGGTTCAGTTCCTCAATACCACAAAAAGCCAGAAATAGCAATGTGGCTCAAGTGGTAGAGTGCTAGCCTTGGGCAAAAGAAGCTCAGGAACAGTGCCCAGGCCCTGTGTTCAAGTCCCCAGACTGGCAAAAAAAAGAATCCCCGTATACTGTTGGAGGAAATGTACATTATTACAACTATTATGACAAATGGAAACTCCTCAACAAAAGCTAAAAACATGGAACATGTTGAAGGACTATCTGTACTGTTATGATGATTGCTGCAGCATTATCCTCAATAGTCAAGCTATGGAAACAACTTAATTGTCCACCAATCAATAAAAATATAAAGAAATTATGTAATTTTAAATATTATGGAATTTTAAATACATGCCTTAAACATACTGGGCAAATATTCTATCACTGGGCCACAGCACTAGCCCCAAAGTACATTAGACTAAATCAGGTTTACTAGCTTCAACCTAAAATGTAGCAATTTGTGAAGTAAAAGAATAAAGTTATACCTACACTGGTTACTTTACGGTATATTTGAGCTGCATTCTGGCACTCAGAGTAAGGGTACTCTGAAGTAGCCATTTCCAACATGCACATGCCAAAAGCATAGACATCTACGGATTCATCATAGTGTTCTTCATACATCTCTGGAGCCATAAATTCTGGAGTTCCTACAATATACCACAACCACATTTTCAATAAGCAATACATATCATCCAAAGTTCCTTTTCCCATAGAAATTAACTATGCCAATTTCTGCTCCCCAACATAAGTTCATAAATTTAAAATTTGTATTATCTATACAAAATACTTAAAGAATCTCCTTACTTTTCCATATTGATATAATTTCTAATACACAAGACTAGGTTTTAATCTTTCAAACCTGATTTTATTTATGTCCTTATTGGTTCAATTTTTTTCTGGATTAACTTAGTAAACTTCCTTAAATCCTCAGAACCTTTCAATAATCCAGACATATATCTTACAAAAGAAATATAGATGTCCGTGAAATAAATGAACATATAATAGCTATTTCAAAACAAATTCACAATCAAGACCAGTAACGGTAAATTTTTCTGTGAAGTATCAGATAGTAAATATTTTAGACTTTGCAGTTCATATGGACTATGCAACTATTTACTTCTATAGTGGATAAACAGCTACAGACAACCTGTAAATGAATGGGTGTAGCTGTGTTCTGATCAAACTTGATTCATAAAAATAAGCAGTGGACCAAATTTGGCCCATGAGCCAGAGTTGACTCACCTCTGTTCTAGACCTATACAACTGAGAAATCTCTCAAATACCCAATCAGTAAACTGTAAAATATTAATCACCAATGACACTTTTAGCAAATGATGTGCGCATTAGGGTGGCCAGTCCTAGATCCCCAATCTTCACAGATCCGGTGGGTCCTGTGATGAAAATGTTGTCACACTTCAGATCTCGATGGATAATAGGAGGAGTCCTCGTGTGCAAGAACTGTAACCCCTTTAAAATTTGTCTGCACCAGCTCCTTAAGACCTTTGGTTTCATGACTTTAAATCGTTTTAAGTACCTATACAAAGAGATAAAAGACTAGGCATGAGCAAATATATCCAGATTACTATATGAACATATTAGTGAGCTGAACATTTATGCACTATGCTCGTTATCCTTGGGTTGTTTTCTATTATCTGGTATGGCAAAACAATTTAAATCAAAGACAACATTATTAGATGAGATTTCCAAACTTTCAATAACTGCAAGGCTCAACTCCTCTAGATTCACTTCCCAGTTCTTCAATAAAAGTATTTGAGCTGGGCACTGGTGGCTCACGTCTCTAATCCTAGCTACTCAGAAAGCTGAGATCTGAGATCTTGGTTCAAAGCCAGCCCAGGCAGGAAAAGTCCATGAGACTCTTATCTCCAAGAAACCACTCAGAAAACCAAAGTGGCACTGTGGCTCAAGTGGTGGAGTGCTAGCCTTGAGCTGAATTGCTCAGGAACAGTGCCCAGGCGCAGAGTTCAAGCCCCATGACCAACCAAAAAAAAAACATGTATTTGAAAGCCAAGTACTACTGGCTTACACCTATAATCTTAGCTCTTTGAAAGGCTGAGATTTGAGAAAAAAAGCCAGTCAGGACAATAAAATCCATGAGACTCTTATCTCCAATTAATCAGCAAAAAAATGGAAATGGAGCTGTGGCTCGATTGGTAAATCACACTAGCCTTGAGTGGAAAAAAAAACAAGTGAAAGCCCAAAGCTGTGAGTCAAAAAGTCCTAATACCAACACACACACACACACACACAAACACACACACACACACACACACACACACACACACACACACAGAGTATTTTACCTTCCCTCCACAAAAAAAGATGTCCTACTGAGTATAGGATTTTTGTTTTTGTCTTTGTTTTGTTCCTTTGGTGGTAACTGGGGTTTAAATTCAGGGACTTTGCACTTGCAAAGCAAGTGTTCTATCCTTTAATCCAAACCTCCAGATCCTAAGCATACCGTTTTTAATTAAAAAAAAAAAAAAGAAGAATTATGCCAGAGTGGCCTTTGGGAACAGAAGCACAACTTAAAAAGAAACGTAGGGGCTAGAAGCTGGTGGCTCATGCATCTAATCCTAGACACTCACGAAGCTGAGAGCTGAGTATTGCGGATCATATAGTCAAATGGTAGTCCAGGAAAAACCACAAGACCCTATCTGAAAAAAATAACTAAAGCAAAAAGGACTGTACCTGTGGTTCAAGTAGTAGAGCACTTGCCAAACAAGAATGAGGCCCCTAACTATATTATGTCCTTTACAACACAGACATGAAATGATCTAGCACCACTAAAAAAGACTTTCTCTACTTCCTAATAATTATATAGTCTCCAGAGGATATGATCATATGTTTACATATTTAGTGTAAAAGTTCTAGGAAAAATATATTCCATACTTAATTATATACAGTAGATTTTACTAGCAAAAATCACAATTAGAATCAAAGCTTCATCATTAGTATATTGTGTGTGTGTGTGTGTGTGTGTGTGTGTGTGTGTGTGTGCGCGCGCACGCGCGCACTGTCCATAAGCTTTTTGCTCAAAGCTAGCACTCTACCACTTGAGCCACAACTCCATTTCCTGCCATTTTTTGGGTAGTTAACTGGAGAGAAGAGTCTCATGGATTTTTCTGCTGGGGCTGGCTTTGAATAAACATCCTCAGATCTCAGTCTCTTAAGTAAGTAGAATTATAGGAATGAGCCACCAGCATCCGGCTCTGTAATTATTATTTATTGCTGACTAGTACTATAAATTTGGCCAAACTCCTAATCATTTTATTTTACAATATGACATTATATTCTCTGTATAATGATTTAATTGTAAAATTCCATGCTGTTTTCAAATTTTTAATTTCTTTTAATCTACTCTAAAACACATTCTAAATTTTAATCAAGTAATATTTTATAGGCCTAGAAGTATGAGTCAAGAGGTAGATCTTCTGAGTATGACGCACAAGGCTCTGAGTTTAAACTTCTGTACTACCACAAAAAGTTACATTTGTTTCTTTGCTCTGCTTTGCTTTCCATTTCTTTTCTTTTGTGCCCTTTTTTCCTGGGACTTAACCTCAGGACCTGGGCTTTGTCCCTAAGTTCTTTTGCTCAAGGCTAGGGCTCCACCACTGGAACCACAGCTCCACTTCAGCTGTTTTGGTGCTTTGATCCAGGATCCTCAGATCTCAGACTTCTGAGTAACTAGGATTACGAGCGTGAGCCACTAGCACCCATCCCAAAAAGTTACTTCATTTATAAACCACTTTTATGACTCCTGAGGATTATTTCTTTTTTTTTTGTTTGAAGTCAATAAATTTTTATTTGATCATTTTCACATGTTGTAATTTCTTCACTGCCCATCAAAGTGAAGTTCAAGATTTCTCTTGAAATCTAAAGCAGCCCTTTTTGAAGAAAACAATTCAAGCCATACCACTGCCCAGGAGGTTGAGATCTTAGGACTGACTGGTTGCTATGTCCAAATGACAACAAAAAGCTGAAACTAATGTGGAAAAGCACCAGGTCTAGAGTTCAACCTCCAGTGCAGGCACACCCAACAAGAACTCATCAGCAATGCCACAAATCTTTTATTTGGGCTTCTTTTAGCACCATTATAGAATTATTGATGACACCACATCTAAAATCTTTGAAATGTCATTCCGCAAGCAAATTTTGGGATCACTTTTAAGGTAAGTCCAACAGCTTGATTCAACTCCTGACCGCCCGCGCAGTTCTCTTATGCATAAATCATCAGCATAGTAATTTCTCTGAGGATTATTTCAAATAAAACTTGGTTGGCTCTACCAGAGTCAACTTACGTCTTTAAGGTTCCTGATGTCATTAGTTCAGTCACTAATACAATACATTTCTTTCCTTTCAATATTGATTCCCAGGAATCATAAAATCGAACTATATTTGGATGTTGTAGACCTTTCAACATCTCTGCTTCTTCCTTGAACCTTTGTTGCTCAGCTTTGGTTAACTTCCGGTCCTGAAATGTAAGAACAAGCTCCAAATTAAAGTCATAGAAATTGTTATGCACATGCCTAAATACCTTTAGTGTGTTTTATTCTAGGTGTGTGTGTGTGTGTGTGAGTGTGTGTGTGTGTGTGTGTGTGTGTATACCTTCTACTTTTTTCTCAAAATCTATATAATCACTGATAACCTTTAACTCACCCTATGAGGCTGAGCAATAATCGTTATATTTTATAACTATGTTATAAACTCACTTACATAACCTATCAATAGCCTCTGTTGGATGTGGGGTATCAGAAGAAGGAGGGTCATGCCCTGAGCCATTAGCTAGGTTTCAAACAAAATATCCAGTTTTATCTCAGGCCAGCCAGGATAGCAATCCTATTTAAGCCTCCCTTGGGGATGGAGTTTCAATGTGTAACCTCACCCTTGGGTCATAAATTGAGATGGTGGTTTTGCTAACTTTTTGCACAGACTCTCTCAAAATAAGATTCTCCTGATCACCACCTCCCACAAACTCAACTAAAGACCTGAGTCACAACACTTGGCCATCGTTTAGCATTTTACTAGTGGTTTACAGCCTTTTACTGATGATACTCAAAAGCAAAACCATATTTCTCATAAGTAAGCAAATCATCCATTTATTCTCCCTAGTAAACAGCCCTCACTCACTGAAAATACATAATTTAAAATATTAATGAGCCATGTAGAAGACTTAATCAATCCCACTCTGTACATTCCCACACAACTGCTACTCCCTCGACTCAAGTTTTGTTAAAACAATATATCCCTGTATTATGTATTATAAATTCCCTGCATTTGGTCCCCCCTTTTCTCTTGACAGTAGTGGGGCTTGAACTCAGGGCCTAAGCTCTGTCCCTGAGCTTCTTTTGCTCAAGGCTAGAATTCTACCACTTGAGCCACAGTGCCATTTCTAGCCTTTTCTGTTTATGTGGTACTGAGGAATTGAATCCAAGGCTTCATGCTAGGCAATCACTCTACCACTAAACCACATTCCCAGCCTCGTTTAGTCCCTTTTAACTACAGTCTTAGGTTTTTTGTAGTGATGGGGATGTAAACCAGGGACTTTCATACACTAGGCAAGTGTTCGATTATTCTACCAGTCCTGGGACTTGAACTCAAGAGTCTGGGCACGGTGCCTAAGCGTTTTTGCTCAAGGCTAGTACTCTAATACTTAAGCCAAAGTTCCACTTCTGGCTTTTTGGTGATTAATTGGAGGTAAGAGTCCCACAGACATTTGTGCCAGAGCTAGATTCAAACTCTGATCCTCAGATCTCAGCCTCTTGAGTAGCTAGGATTTCAGGGATGAACTACCAACACCCAGCCCTTTTAGTACTTTTATCAATACTCTATCCATCTAATGTCTACATGTTAGTTACCGAGATTTCAGAGATTTATTTTTTTCTTTGTAACTGTTGCATAGTTTTCTGAACTATGGTCTTTATATGTCCAGGAATATGCTTCACCCTTGCAGATGAAAGATATTTTACATGGTTTGAGATTATGGGGTGGTAAAATCTCTTCCCCTTTAATGATCTGCATTCCACCATCTTTTAGCTTCTAGCACTGAAAATAAGAAGTCATATACAATACAATTCCTTTGCTTCAGTGTCTTTATTTACTGGTTTTACTTAAATAGCTACTTTAGATACTCTTTCTACTTGATTACTCAGGTTAATAACTACAGTCTTAAAAGTGACTATTTCGTCCTTATGCTCAATTGCCCTTTTGTGAGTCCCCTTGATTGCCTTATGTGATGACAATATTGTAAGTGATCAAGAAATAGATACCCTTCCAATACAGTCAACTCTGTGCTAACACATTATTAGACATCAGGGTGGTTTCTTTGTTCCCTATGCACTTAAACTGTAAAATCTCTTTCCCGCTCTTCTCCCTCCATCTCCCTCTCCTTCTCCGTGCCTCTCTTCTTTCTTTCTAGACTAAAAATGAATCCGTCTACCAGGCTTCTAGCACCACTCACACAGTTGAGGAATTAGAAATAGGCAAGAAAGTCAACAAGACTTCCTATGTTGTGGATTGAAACTTTGTGCCTCTCCCCAGGACCTAACATTTACATACTGAAACTTTAATTGCCAATCTAACTACATTTGGACATAGAGTCTTTATAGAGGCAATTAAAGTTAAATAATATCATATGAGTGGGGCCCTAACGCATTATGATTTAGTACCCTTATAAAAGGAAATATCTGGGGCTGGGAAGGTGGCTCAGTGGTTGCCTTGCATGCTTAAGGCCCTGGGTTCGATTCCTCAACACCACATAAGCAGGAAAAAAAAGCCCGAAGTGGCGCTGTGGCTCAAGTGGTAGAGTGTTAGCCTTGAGCTGAAATGCTGAGGGGCAGCACCCAGACCAAGAGTTCAGGCCCCACGACAGGACCCAAAAAAAATAAAATAAAATAAAAGGAAATATCTGGGAGCAGGACTTAGAGTAGTAGCAGAGACCCAGGTTACTCAGAGAATAGGAAATCAGTAAGGACTCTCCTTTGAGAAAAGAAGCCAGTGGAACGCTGTGTGCAGAGGAATAACAGGGTTCTGACTTATGTTCAGAAAAGAATTACTTTGGCTGCTGTGTCTAAATAGAATTATGTCAACTTGAAAAATACCTTGATATAATTTAAATACTAAAAAAAATAAAAATAAAAAATAAAAGGAAATATCTCCATACCAGCAAGCCAGGAAGTGACCATGGCAGACCTTGATCTTCCATAAAAGATGTTCAGCATTAGTAGTCATTAGAGATATGACTAATCAAAATAAGAATGAGACACTACGGCATACTCATTATGATGGCAAAAAATAAATAAATAAACAAACAAAAAGTTGGCAATGGTGTGAGAAAACTGAAAAAAACTGCTGGCCGAAATGTAAAATGGTGCAATTACTGTGGAAAGAAGTGTACCAGTTATTCAAAATATTAACACAGAATTACCATAGATGCCTACATTTCTAAGTATATACTCAAAAGAACTGAAAGTAAGAAGTCAAATAGAAATTTTTACACCGTGTTCACAGCAGTGCTATTCACAAGAGCCAACAGGTAGAAATAACCCAAATACCTAACAACAAATAAATGGATAAACAAAATGGTATATGCACACAATAGAAAGCTATGAAGCTTTCACAGACATAAAATTCTGACACATAGCTGGGTGCTGGTGGCTTACTTGTAATCCTAGCTACTCAGGAGCCTGAGATCTGAGGATCATGGCTGAAAGCCAGCCCAGGAAGTGAAGTCCGAGACTCTTATCTCCAGTTAATCTCCAAAAAGCCAAAAACAGAATTGTAGCTCAACAGTAATGCACTAGCATTGATCAAACAAAGCTCAGGAACAGCACCCAAGCCCTGAATTCAAGCCTCAAGACAAACAAACAAATTTTGACACATGATATAATACTCATTAATCTGGAAAATATGCTAAGTGGAAAACAAAAACAGACACAAAAGAACATTTTACCACTTCACTGAGATTCCTAGAAGGGGTAAATTCAGAGGTAGATAGGAAGAAAGAAAGAAAGAGGGAGAGAGGGAGAGAGAGAGAGGGACGGAGGTAGGGAAGGAAGGAAGGAAGGAAGGAAGGAAGGAAGGAAGGGAAAGGAAAGAAAGAAAGAAAGAGAAAGAAAAGGTAAAGGGATTCAAAGAAAAAAAGTAGGCAATGCAAACCTTAAAAGGCACCTGGAAACAAGTAAAATGTTTATGCTTTTCTGCCTTACCTAAGATAACTAATAAATCCTAAATGCCCCTATAATTAAGTAGATGTCATCCATATCTGATAGATCAGCAGATTTACTCTGAAGAATGAAGAAATTTTTCAGCCTCCTGATTAAGTTAGTAGAACACAAGGTTTTCATGTGTCAAACTACCCTACTTCATCCTTTGATCCTACAGATTTAAACTAGTCAGCATTAGGAGTAAACAACGTTACAAAATTACAACTGCTTCCCTAGACATATTGCTAGAGGTAAAGTCCACTAAAAAGATACAGCCAAGACCATTAAAACTCTACCTCTAATTCAGGGAGTGGAAAGTAAGCCTGTCAAACTAGGATGAAAATCCAGAGGGATGTACTTAAGAGTAGAGCTTTCAGCTACAATTGCAATCCTCTTTTAATCTCAAACACACACAGAGACATACACAATATTATAGCAATGATAACTACTTTGACAGAATAACTTTCACATATCATCCACAGAGTTCTTACGCAAGAAAGGAAAGATAAGCTACACAAAGCAAACTAGAGAGGAGCGATTGCTAATGGAGTTGACATAGTCAGAAACCATAAAATTTCTAGACTATTAAAGTGATGATCCCTATATTTTGCTTTCTCAAGGTAAGATCACCAAAAAAGCATGAAACAGAATTTCAGTGTCATAAATATTAATTTTTATGTCTGAAGGTATTAAATGCAAATATACCAAATAGATTTCTGTTACTCCATGCTAGTTTAAAAAGAAATAATGTCCATTTATAAATGCTAGCTAAACATTTAATCTATTTTAATGTGTGGAATAGTAAAAGTGTACACAAAACCTTTCCTGAGACATGACATAATACCAACATGACTATATGTATTTATTCAGGCATATGTATTTGTTCAAGATAACCAACATTTCATGTCTAAAAAGTAAACTATTGCTTTATCAGCAATGTCTGTTAATGCAAACACCAACAATGAACAAGGTCAGAGGCTGCATAAATGTTTCTGCAAATGTGAAAGACAGAAGAAATGCTATAGAAGCTATATTACAATGCCAGGCACCAGTGCCTCATACCTGTAATCCTAGCTACTCAAGAGGCTGAGACCTAGAGGTGGTTCATGTCTGTAGAATTCCTTCTCCAATTAACCAACAAAATGCCAGACTAGAGATATGAATCAAGTTGTAGAACACCAGCTGTGAGCAAGAAAGCCAAGCAAGAGCAAACAGTCCTGAGTTCAAGCCCTGGTACTGTTATGAGAAAAAAAACAGCTTTATTATACAATAACTTGTTCGATTCAGTACAAATAATACAAAGGCTTTGAAATGATGCTTAAATTACAAAACACTCTATGAATAAATATTCTTTGTGGGTGTGTATGTGAGCCCTCGGGCTTGAACTCAGGGCCTGGGTGCTGTCCCTGAGCTTTTTTGCTCAAGGCTAGTGCTCTACCACTAGCTCTATTTCTAGCTCTTTGGGTAGTTAATTGGAGGTAAGAGCCTCATGGACTTTCCTGCCTGGGCTGACTTTGAACCATGATCCTCAGATCTCTGCCTCCTCACAGCTAGGATTACAGGTGTGAGCCATTGATGCCTGACTATTAACGAATAATCTTGATGAACATAAGATTGCTCAGTATTGGGCTGGGAAGGTGGCTCAGTGGTAGAGCGCTTGCCTTGCATGCCTGAGGCCCTGGGTTCGATTCCTCAGCACCACATAAGCAAAAAGAAAAAAGCCGGAAGTTGGCGCTGTGGCTCAAGTTGTAGAGTGCTAGCCTTGAGCTGAAGAGCTGATGGACAGCGCCCAGGCCCAGAGTTCAGGCCCCACGACTGGACCCAAAAAAAAAAAAAAGATTGCTCAGTATTTTATCATTGGCACTTATTGAACACTCAAACATAATGTCATGTGATTAAGATGAATTATCTTTAATCCTCACTGTTATATTTCTTAAGCTAAGTAATAGATACATAATTCCCAATTTATTACTAAGGATCCAAAATGTTATATTGCTTGGCTTGTCCAAGCTTCCTAAGTGGTTGATTCAACACTGGCCTGATACATTCAACAGTGAATCCTAAGTGCTTTCTAATTCATCACTTTGTCTCTCTATATAGATCACTCCCAAACCACTTTCTGTAGAGAAATGGTGTAACACAGAATTAAAGTTAGACATACACTAGCGAAATATTTTTTTTGTTAGTGGTAGGGTTTGAACTCTGGACCTGGGCACTGTCATTGATCCTTTCAGCTCAAGGCAAGCACTCTACCACTTGAGCCACAGCGCCACTTCCAGTTTTCTGGTGGTTAATTGTAGATAAGAGTCTCACGGACTTTCCTGCCTGGGCTGGCTTTGAACCCACAATCCTCAGATCTCAGCATCCTGGGTAGCTAGGATTACAGGCATGAGCCACCAGTGCCTGGCTTTAGGGTCATAATTTTTAAATGGTGATATCAAAGAATCACAAGAAATCAAGATATAACAGTCACAGTCTAGTCACATTAGTACATTAAAGCTTTGAAACAGTAATGGTCAAATAAAAGTACCCATCAAAAGTGGTCAAAAACTGGGGCTGGGAAGGTGGCTCAATGGTAGAGCACATGCCTTGCATGCCAGAGGCCCTGGGTTTGATTCCTCAGCACCACATAAGCAAAAAGAAAAAAAGCCGGAAGTGGTGCTGTGGCTCAAGTGGTAGAGCGCTAGCCTTGAGCTGAAGAGCTGACCCAGGCCCAGAGTTCAGGCCCCATGACCAGACCCTAAAAAAAAAGTGGTCAAAAACTATTTATCCAAGAGTTAAGGCTTGCAGGGTGCTGGTAGCTCCTGCCTATAATCCTAGCTACTCAGAAAGCTGAGATCTGAGGATTGTGGTTCCACTCCGGCCCAAGCAGCAAAGTCTATGAGACTTTTATCTCCAATTAGCCACCAAAAAGCTGGAAGTAGAACTGTGGCTCAAGTGGTAGAGTGCTAGCCTTGAGCAAAAAAGCTTGGGAACAGTGTCCAGGCCCTGACTTTAAGTCCCAAGAGCTGGGCTGTGATGTAGCTCAGTGGCAAAGCACTTGCCTAGCAAGTGCAACATCCTGGGTTCGATGCCCAGTACCAAAAAAGAAAAGACAAAAAAATACAGTTAAAAAAAGAGCTAGGGCTATAGTGGTAGAGCACTTGCTTAGCATATTGGAAGTCCTGGATTTGATCTCCAGTACCAGCACCCCCCCCCCAAAAAAAGAGAATCTACAGCCAGGCACCAGTGGCTCACACCTGTAATCCTATCTACTCCAGAGGCTGAGATCTGAGGATCAAGGATCAAAGCCAGCCCAGGAAGGAAAGTCCGTGAAACTCTTACCTCCAATAAACCACCAGAAAACCGGAAGTGGAGCTGTGGTCAAGTGATAGAGTGCTTGCATTGAGCTGAAGAGCTCAGGAACAGCGCCAAGGCCCAGAGTTCAAGTCCCACAAGTGCAGAGAGACAGGGAGACAGAGAGAGAGAGAGAGAGACAGAGAGAGAGAGAGAGAATCAACATACAGAACCTGTCTTCCAAAACCACTGAACATAGAGCTTGCCCTCATCCAGAAGTAAATATCTAGGTTTTTTATTTTCACTACATTCACCACAGCAGATTCTTATTATAGTTTAGCTTCTCATTTATCTAGCCTACAAATCACATAGAGCATTATACCTAAGACAACAGTCCTCATTCTAAATCAATAAGCTTGTGCCCTACATTTAAAAGCCAACCTCCCCCACAAAGGAAGAGGTGACACTAATCAAAATTAATTGTACTTTTAAACTGATATGTTGAATTGAAACCCCTATGTACAACTACTTAAAGATAATTTTAAAAATATAAAGAAAGAAGCTGGGTGCTGGTGGCTCATGACTGTAGTCCTGGCTATTCAGGAGGCTGAGATCTGAGGATCACAGTTCAAAGCCAGCCCAGGCAGGAAAATCTATGAGAATCTTATCTCCAATTAATCACCTGGAAACTGGCAGGCAGAGCACTAGCTTTGAGCAAAAGAGCTCAGAGACTGTGCCCAGACCCTGAGTTCAAGCCCCATGACCAACAAAAATTTTAAAAGGAAGTTAATTTCCCCATGTGTCTGACTACTTCTGGACAATGAAGGCCACAAAGTTATTATTACCATGATATATACCATCAATATGTGCACATGCTGTGATGATATTCTTACCAAAAATGCACAGTCTAACTCTAATCATGAGAAAACAAAATGAACTCAAATTGATGGACTAGCTATAAAATAACCCATAACAGACTTCTATTGAAGGTTCAAGGATGGACTGAAAAACTTTCATAGCTTGAAAGAGACACATGTAAGACCATGGATGGAATCACAGAACTGAAAAATGATTATCCATAGGAGAATTGATAAATTCTACATAAATTCTATACTTAAGATAGTAGTAAAGAATAAGGTTAATTTCTTAGTTCTGACAAATGTTCTCAGATTAATACGTTAACCAGAAGAGACAGAGGTGACTAGATGAACAGCATTCTATACTCTCTTTGCAACTTTTCTCTAAGTAGAAAATCATCTCAAAATATTAAAAAAAAAGAAGTAGCAAAGTCCAGCCCCACTGCTTTCTAGCTCAACCCTATCATTCCTTTAAACAAACCTATATTTAACAGCCCTTTCATCTTTTCACTAACTCCAATCTTATTACTGACTATAAACTCCCACTACCGTAAACTTTCTGAAATCAGGGCCTATGTCTGCTTTTTCACCCCATTGTGTCCCTAGTCCTTAGTACAGATCTGGCACATTGCAATGACTATTTATTTGCTGAATAAAAAAATGGCAGTTGCAGTATAGTGTATTCCTATTGCTACAATAAAAAATTAGCATACATTTAGTGGACTGAAATATAAATCTATTACCTTCCAGTTCTGGGGATCATAAGCTTACAATAAACCTCACTAGTCTGAAATTAAGATACCAGTAGGGCTGCATTCCTTCTAGGAACTCTTAGGAACAATCTGTTTCCTTGCTTTTTCTAACTTTCTAGAAGATACCGACATTCCTTGGCTCTCTGGACATCCAGCAGCAGCATCACTTCAACTTCTGTTTCCATTCATAGACCTTTCTCTATAGCCAACCAGTGTCGTTCTTACAAGGACCACTGTGATCACAGTGGTCTACTCAGATGATGCAAGGTCATCTCTATATCTTTAATGTAGTCTCATTTGCAATTTGAGGAATATTCACAGATGCCAGAGATTAAGATATGGACATCTTTGGAATGTCCTTATTCAGCTTACTACATTTATCATTTTGTCTCTTTTTCTTTTAGCTTATCCAGTAAATAAATCAAAGTAACTGATTGAATTAACTGGAAAAATTAATCCTATTTACTAGACTGAAGCTGTCACTTCTCACCTCCATCCTTTAACAGTTTTGTAAAATAATTTGCCTTTGGGGCTGGGAATGTAGCTTAGTGGTAGTGTGTTTGGTAGTGGGGCTGGACAGGTGGCTCAATGGTAGAGTGCTTGCCTTGCATGCATGAAGCCCTGGATTCAATTCCTCAATACCACATAAATGGAAAAAGCTGGAAGTGGCACTGTGGCTCAAGTGGTAGAGTGCTAGCTACCCTTAAGCAAAAGAAACTCAAGGACATTGTCCAAGCCCTGATTTCAAGCCCTAGTACTTGCAAAAAAAAAAGCATTTTCTTTGGTTTAGACAATAAAGTTATATTAACAGTGGTTAAAAATATATATATATAATACGTGAACTTAACCAGACTTTATTTTTCTTTCAACAAAAATTCCTTGCTGATCAGTATGTTCTACTTCTAAAATTGAGATGAGGACAGTAGAAAAATCAAACTAGATAATATTATTTGAGGCGTGTTTTTATTGTAACTACAATTTTCATTTTCCTGTGTGACTCAAACAGAACCTAGAAACATTTCTAAGACAGCTATAAAAATAAATATATAGCACATTTTCTTTTCTTTTCTTTTTTCTTTTTTTGGTCAGTCATGGGGATTGAACTTTGGGCCTGGGCGCTGTCCCTCAGCTCTTCAGCTCAAGGCTAGCACTCTACCACTCGAGCCACAGTGCCACTTCCAGATTTTTCTGCTTATGTGGCGCTGAGGAATCAAACCTAGGGCTTCATGCATGGGAGGCAAGCACTCTACCACTGAGCCACCTGTCCAGCCCCATAGCACACTTTCTTTAGCCACTCATCAGTAAGTGGGTACCTGGGCTGATTCCATGATTTGGCTACTGTGAATATGTTTCTATAAAGATGAGGGTTCAGATAGCTCAATGGTAGCAGAGTACTATCCAGGCCAAAAAAAAGAAGCAAATGATGTTATTTGCAGGCTACAGCATAGAACTAGAGATCATCATGTTAAATGAAGCCAGACAGAAAATGGCAAAAAATCACATGTTCTCTCTTTCATATGCAGATATAACCCTTAAAAAGGTGAATGACAGGGGCTGGGAATGTGGCTTGGTGGTAGAGTGATTGCCTAGCATGCATGAAGCCTTGGGTTCCATTCCTCAGTACCACATAAACAGAAAAAGCTGGAAGTGGCGCTGTGGCTCAAGTGGTAGAATGCTAGCTTTGAGCAAAAGCAGCTAAGGGACAGTGCCCAGACCCTGAATTCAAGCCCCAAAACTGGCAAAAAAAAAAAAAAGTGCATGAGAAACTAGGTACTGGTGACTCACACCTATAATCCTAGCTACTCAGGAGGCTGAAATATGAGGATCCAGGTTTAAAACCAGCCTGGGCAGGAAAATCTGTGAGATTTTTATCTCCAAGCCTGTGGCTCAAGTAGCAGTATTCTAGCTTTGAGCACAAAGTGGCTCAGAGATAGCTCCTAAGTCCTAAATTTAAGCCCCAGGACCAGCAAAAAGAAAAAAAAATAGTGAATGAGAGGAATATAAAACAGGGACTACTGGGCTGGGAAGGTGGCTCAGTGGTAGAGCGCTTGCCTTGCATGCCTAAGGCCCTGAGTTCAATTCCTCAGCACCACATAAGCAAAAAGAAAAAAGCCGGAAGTGGCTCTGTGGCTCAAGTGGTAGAGCGCTAGCCTTGAGCTGAAGAGCTGAGGGACAGCGCCCAGGCCCAGAGTTCAGGCCCCACGACCAGACCCAAAAAAATAAAAAAAAACAGGGACTACTGGTGGTAGGAACCAGCAAGAGGAGAGAGGGTGAAGGTGAGACTAAATATCGTCAAAGTACTTTATACACATGAATGAAAATAGGATAACGAAATTTGTTTAAAACTTTTAAAGAAGAGGATAAGGAGCTGAACGCTGGTGGCTCATGCCTGTAATCCTAGCTACTCAGGAGGCTGAGATCTGAGGATCGTGGTTCAAAGCCAGCCCAGGCAGGAGAGACTGTGAGACTCCTATCTCCAATAAACCACTAGAAAACTGGAAGTGGTGCTATGGCTCAAGTGATTGAGCACTAACCTTGAGCTGAAGAGTGCAGGGACAGCACCCAGGCCCAGAGTTCAAGCCCCACGACCAACCAAAAAGGAGAAGGATGAGAAAAAGTAACAAGGTGAATTTTATCAAAGTAGTCTGTATTTTCCATGTATGAAAATCTATAATGAAACACACTTGTATAATTAATATACTCATAAAATTAAAAACTTATTTATTAAACTAAAAAAGAAAACTTAATTAAAAATAAAGATTTTTAATTAAGCCAGGTGCTGGTGGCTCACACCTCTAATCCTAGCTACTCAGGAGGCTGAGATCTGAGGATGGAGCTTCAAAGTCAGCCTAGGCAGGAAAGCCCATGAGACTCTTATCTCCAATTAACCACCAGAAAACCCCAAGTGGCATTGTGGCTCAAGTGGTACAGTGCTCACCTTGAGCTGAAGAACTCAGGGCCAGTGCCCAAGCCCAAGAGTTCAAGCCCCATTACCGACAAAAAGAAAAGGTATCTAATTAAAAATCAACTGTTTTCATATTTGATATTAATTTCAAAATTAAATGTAAGCCTGATGTTTGAAAATATAATTGAGTCCAAAAGTTCAGGACTGTCCAAGGAAAGAAAAAGGGGAAAAAGGGGGAGTAGAAAAAGAAGAAAAGTAGGAAGAGAACAAAAAAAAAACAGAAGAGGAAAAGAAAAATTTTAAATATACCTTTCCTTAAAATGTTCTTAGATGTTAAATGAAAATAAAAATAAGGCAGGGGTAGAGGTGTGGCTCAAGTTGTAGAGCCAGACTTGAATGAAAAAGTTGATCAAGAATCCTGAGAGAGAAGAGAGAGAGAGAGAGAGAGAGAGATAGGAAAGAGAGAAGGGAGAGAAGAAAGGAGAGGGGAAAGAAGAGGCAGTGGCTCACTCTTGTAATTCTAGCTACTCAGGAGGCTGAGATCTGAGTATGGCGGTTCAAAGACAGTGGGGTAAAAAAGTCTGTGAGACTCTGATTGCATCTCCCATTAACTAGCAAAAAGCCAGTAGTGGAGGTGTAGCTCAAGTGGAAGAACAGCTAGCCTTGAGCTAAAAAGCCAAGAGAGAACAAACAGGCTGAATTCAAGCCCTAGATATGGAACAAAACAGGAGTGAGAAAGGCAATCATACTGAATATATTCCTATCTCACCCTAAAGTATTTAGTATAACAAACAGTGACATACACATTTACTGAAGGTTTCAAAATGAAATATTAACAAGAATTTGGGGAATACTAAGGCATAAGATAGTTTTCCAAAGAAAGCCATCATAGACTTTTCCTTTTATAACAAATGGGAGGAGGAAGACAGGCATGGTAGGACACACCTATAACACCAGTACTCAGGAAGTTGACATTGCCTGGCTACAAGTTCAATGCCAGTTTGATCTACGTAAATGAAAACCAAGGACTACGATATAACTCAGTGGTGGAGCACATGCCTAGCATGCATGAGGCCCTATTTTGAGCTCAGTGCTAGAAAACAAAATAAACAACAAAAAATAGGAACTAAAGGCATAGCTGAAGTGCTAGTGCCAATCCTGGGCAAAAAAAAGTCAAGTGAAAGTGTGAGAGGAGGCCCTGAGTTCAACCACCAGTACTGATACAAAATCAAAACAAAACAAAAAAACCAGAGAAGAGATGTTGAAAATGTAGCTCAGCGATAGAACTGATTGCCTACCATGTGCCCGGCCCAGAATTCGGTTCTAAGAACTATAAATAAAGCAAAAACAACAAAAACAAGAAAAACAACCAAAAAAAGCAGAAAACAACAGGGTTTTAAAAAGGTTGGTATAAACTCCTAAAGGAACATAATTTCTGAAAGGTGGAAGACGCACCCTTCATTTTTTAATCCAGGATACATTTTAATCCTCAGAAGGCCAGGTCAGCTAAAACTGGAATTTATTATAACCACGAAGATTATTTACCCACCTGCAATTCACACCAAGCAACCTCGACCCAAGTTTCAGTGTCCAGTCCTTTATACACTGTTTTAAATGCTCCTCTTCCCAGTTCTATGTCAAATTTCAGGAATCTGCCACTAGGAGAAGTCGCCACAGCTTTCATTTCTGCTTCTTCTTCCATTTCCTTTTCACTTTTCTCCTTGAAGCATTCTTTTGAGGATTCTGAGGTTGCCTTTGAACACTGTTCATATTTCATTTCTTGTCCACCTCTTAGTACATTTGTAGGAAGTTTTTCTACTCTTGGAATATTTGTTGCAGCCTTTATTCTCTCATCTTTGGGGGAAGATTCAGGAACTTTCTCATCTTCAGTCATCTCAACACTCTTTCGGAAAAATCTCTTTTTTTCTATGGTTTCCCCAGGAGCAGAGATGGTATTGTTTTTATCCTTTAATCTATCTTCTACTGTCAAAGTTGTAGCAACCTGGGGAACTCTGTTTTCAAAGGAAACTCCATCAGGTTTCTCAGAATCTTCTGTGCTGGCTGGCTCCCCTGAATCAGTGGCCATTGTAAGAAAAGTTGGCACTAAATTTTTCTGGTTCCACTCTTCAGTATATTTACATCTCAGGTATTAGAATAATCAGAATGAACTTCCTTCTATGTGGTCATATATTTCCATAGCAACCTGAAGGGGGAAAAAGGATATTTTAAAAACTGTCCCACAAAGGAAATCATTAAGGAGAAAACAAGTCACCTGAGTTTTAATCCCTCTTTTCTTAATAAGTACTTTACTCCTTTTTTTCTGTCCAACCTTAGCAACTGGCAGACTCCAGGGACTGTGTTTTATCTTATTTACCTCTGAGCCCAGGATGCCTAGCAAACCACTTAGTCCACAGCTAAGCACATTTTCACATTACAGGAATATAGGTTAGGAACCTGGTTGTCAGTTCTATCAATACATTAAACTTAAAACAAAGGCACAAAGCCTGAGTTCAATCTAGGTGATTCTTGTTTGAAATTCTAGAATTCATCTAATAGTAGATCTCTCATTGTGGAATAATATACAGAACATTAAAGCTTACCAATTTAATCATTTTTATGTGTAATAGCTTCATGGCATTAATACATTCTCAGAGTTGTGTTATCATAACTTCTACCCATCCCCATATTTTTCATTATGCCAAGCCAAAACTGTACTTGTTATATGAAAATTTCCTGTCCAGTCTGATGCTATGGTGTATACCTATAGTACCAGCTATGTGGGAAGCTGAAGGCAGGAGCATCACGTGAGCCCAAGAGGTTGAGGTGAGCCTCAGCAACATGACTAGACTCCCATCTCTAAAAAGAGAAGAAAAGTAGTTTTTAGGATGGTTGGGGTATAGATAAATGGCACAGTGTGCATGTTAAGCATGCCAAGGGAGGCTCTGGATTCATCCCCAGGACCACTAAAAAACAACAACAAAAACTTATCCAAAATCACCCCTGGAAAGCTCCATTCCACTTTCTATCTGTCTGAATTTACTTACTGTAGTAAATTCATGTAAAGTGGAACCACACAACATTTTTCCTATTGTGTCTGGCTTATTTCATTTGGCATAATGCTTTTGAGAGTTATCCTGTGACAGCATTGCTAGAACCCCTTTCTTTTTTCCTTGGCAATATTGAGGTTTGAACTCAGGGCCTTGAACTTGCTAGGCAGGAACTCCACCACTTAAGTCACACACTCAGCCTTTTTATACTTTAGGTATGATTTTACTTGAAGCAACCTCAGATTGCAATCCTTTTACCTATAGCCTCCCCCATTGTTGGGATCACAGGCCTATACCACTATGCCTAGCTTACCAAGATGAGATTTCATTGACTTTTTGCCCACCCTGGCTTTAAACTTCAAAATAGACCAATGTCTGCCTCCTCAGGCGCTAGTATTAAAGGAGCAAGCCATACTCTACAGTCTTGGGATTTCATGAAAGTGTGGACAATATCCTACTGTATATATACACATCACATTTCATTTATTCATTTATCAATAGATTGAGTTGTTCTCACCATTTTACTATTGTTAATAATGCCACTATGTAGTAGTAGTTTTATATAATACAAATATGTATAGGCTTTCTTTCAGATTTTAACAAATCTATCAAATAGTAATATACTATACTAAAAGGACAGCAAAAAAGACTCAAAACCATGAACACTTTGAATCTAACAACATCACATATAGGAACTTGACTTAGAGAGTTGTCAAGTGATCTGCAGAATATATAAAAAATGCAAAACATTGAACAGAAAAAGAGCAAATAATCCAATCTTTGAATGGGAAAAGAATTGAACAGACATTTCTCCAAAAAAGTACAAATAACCAATAAATATATGACAAAAAGTT
The DNA here is from genome assembly GCF_000151885.1 of Dipodomys ordii. NCBI lineage: Eukaryota > Metazoa > Chordata > Mammalia > Rodentia > Heteromyidae > Dipodomys > Dipodomys ordii. The sequence goes on from NW_012267437.1 coordinate 457,269, forward strand.
TAATATCCTTAGCTATCAGAAAAAAACACATGAACACTACATTAAAGTATCATCTCACCTCTATATAACTAATATAAGTTAATTAATGAATACTTAAAAACAAAGATGCTATCCCAGCCAGGCAATGTTGGCTCATGGCGTAATCCTACCTACTCAGGAGGCTAAGATCTGAGGATTGAAGTTCACAGCCAGCCCAGGCAGGAAAGTCCATGAGCACTATGGCTCAAGAGGTAGAGCTTGAGCTGAAGAGCTCAGGGTCAGTGCCCAGGCCCAGAGTTCAAGCCCCATGACTGACAAAAAAAAAGATGCTATCTCACTCAGTCAGAATGACTATCATCAAGAAAACAAACAACAATGAATGTTGGTAAAGGTGGGGAACTTACACACTGTTGGTGGGAATGTAAATTAATTTAGTCACTATGAAAATCAGCACAGACCTTTCTTAAAGAATTAAAAATAGGGGAGGTGGGGGAGGGAAGGGATAGTAGGAGAAAAACAAAGGAGGGGGTAACAATTCTCAATAAAAAATATACTTATTACCTTCCTCATGTAACTATAACCTCTCTGTACAGCATCTTTACAATAGAAAAAAATAATTAAAAATAGGCTGGTGCAAGTGACTCATTCCTGTAATCCTAATTACTCAGGAGGCTGAGATCTGAGGATCAAGGTTCAAAGCCAACCGGGCAGAAAAGTCTGTGAGACCCTTATCTCCAATTAACCACCAGAAAACCAGAAGTGGAACAGTGGCTCAAAATGGTATAGCACTAGCCTTGATCAAAAGAGCTCAGGGACAGCACCCAGGTCCTGAGTTCAAGCCCCATCACAGATAAAAAAAATTAAAAATAGAGTTCCGGAGGCATAGGCATGTAAGTAGAATCACACAATATTTGTGTGATTCAGGGCAGAATAGTGAAGTCCTGAGTTCAAGCCCCAGTACCAATAAAAAAAAATGAAAATTTGAACTACCATGTGATTCAGCCATACTGCCCCCAGGGTATATACTTAAAAGAATCAAAGTCAATTTAGTCAATACTGGGCATTTTGGAACACTCTAGTACTCAGGAGGAGGAGGGAAATGATTCCAAGTTTGAGGGAAACCTGGGCTATGTACACAGCAAGATCTTGTTCCTAAAAGCTCAAACATCCTGGTGCTTACCATTGGCTGTGTTCTTATATTGTACAGAATGAGGCAGCAGAGTAACCTACCCTATATATACCTCAGACAATAATTTGTACCTGGTATTATAAATGGAGAGACATGGAGAGAATAAAAAAGAAAAATCAGCTGGGTGCTGGTGGCTCATGTTTGATATTCTAGCAACTCAGGAGGCTGAGATCTGAGGACCATGGTTAGAAGCTAACCTGAGCAGGAAAGTCCATGAGACTCTCAACTCCAATTAACTACCAAAAAGTCAGAAGTGAAGCTGTGGCTCCAGGGGTAGAGCAGCAACCTTGAGCAAAAAAGCTAAGGGACAGGCCTGAGTTCAAACCCTGGGAATGTCACCAAAAATCAATTAATTAATTAAATTTAAAAGAGGAGAAAAATAAAGCCCCCCCCAAAAAAAGCAAAAATCAAAAAAGAACTAAAAATGTCACCCAGTGGTTTAGATACATGCTAGCATGTAGAAGAATCCATACTTAAAACTCCATGTTTATAACTACATTATTCACAATAGCAAAGTTATGGAATCAAGCTAGGTGCCAATTAAAAAATGTGAAATGTGGTATGCACACACACACACACAGAATTTTACTCTACTATAAAGAATGAAATTATGTCATTTACTGGAAAATGGAACTGGAGATCATGTTAAGCTAAATCACTCAATTTCACAAAGTATCACACGTGTTCTCTCATATGTGGAAATTATGGGGGTAACATGAAAATAAAAGAGGGACTATTAGGTGGGCTGGGAAGGTGGCTCAGTGGTAGAGCGCTTGCCTTGTATGCATGAGGCCCTGGGTTCGGTTCCTCAGCACCACATAAGCAAAAAAGACAAAAGCCGTAAGTGGCGCTGTGGCTCAAGTTGTAGAGTGCTAGCCTTGAGCTGAAGTGCCGAGGGCCAGCGCAACGCCCAGGCCCAGAGTTTAGGCCCCACGACCAGACCCAAGAAAAAAAAAAGAGGGACTATTAGGGATGTAGGAGAAAAGGGGGAGAAGAAGAATAAGAAGAGACAACACGCAGGTGGATATGATTAAAGTGTATCATATGCATTATGCAAATGTCAAAGTGAATCGCATAGCTTTGTACAACTAATTAAAAGAAATTAGTCATAGTCTGGAGACCCAGCTCACTGAAAATACACATGCCTACTATGTGCAAGACCCTGAGATCAATCCCTAACATACCAAAGATCTAACCACACAGATGTGCATTTTAGCACTTATAATTTGGAAAAACACAAATTAAACATAAGCCTAATACGGGTTTAAGTAAACATCTCAAAATGCAGTATAATACAGCATTAAAAATAACATTGTAGCGCTCGCCTTGAGCTGAAGAGCACAAGGACAGGGCCCAAGCCCAGAGTTCAAGCCCCAGGACAAAAAAATAAATAAATAAATAACATTGTATCCAGGCTGTGGTGGCATATTCCTATATTTCTAGCTACTCAAAAAGGCTGAAGTCTGAGGACTGAGGTTCAAAGTCAGCCAAATCTGAGTGACTATTAGTTCCAATTAATCAGCAAAAAGCTGGAAGAAGTGTGGCTAAAGTAGCAGAGTGGAAAAGCCAAGCAAGAATGTGAGGCCCTGACTTCAAGTCCCAGTATCAACACAAAAAATAAAAATAAATTTAAAAAAAAAGCCAGGTGTCAGTAACTCACGCCTGTAATCCTAGCTACTCAGGAGGCTGAGATCTGAGGATTGAGGTTCAAAGCCAGACCAGGCAGGAAAGTCCGTGAGACTCTTTTTTTTTTTTTTTGGTCGGTCATGGGGCTTGAACTCTGGGCCTGGGCGCTGTCCCTGCGCTCTTCAGCTCAAGGCAAGCACTCTACCACTTGAGCCACAGCACCACTTCTGGATTTCTAGTGGTTTATTGGGGATAATAGTCTCATGGACTTTGCTGCCTGGGCTGGCTTTGAACCATGATCCTCAGATCTCAGCCTCCTGAGTAGCTAGGTTTACAGGTGTGAGCCACTGGCAGCCGTTTCTTGAGACTCTTATCTCCAATAAACCACTAGAAAACCAGAAGTGGCACTGTGGCTCAAGTACTTGCTTTGAGCTGAAGAGCTCAGGGACAGCGCCCAGGCCCAGAGTTCAAGCCTCTAGACCAACAATAAATAAGTAAACAAACAAATAAATAAATAAAAGCAAAAACATTTTTGGGCCAGGATGTAGCTCAATTGCAGAGTGCTTATCTAGCATGAGCAAAGCCAGTATTTGATTGCAAATATGGGGGTGGGGAGAATAAAGTTTTTTAGTGAGATTGAAAAGATATTTCATAAGCTGAGCACCAGTGGCTCATGACTACAACCTAGCTACTCAGGAGGTTCAAAGCCAGCCCATGCAGGAAAGTCCATGAGACTTTTATTTCCAATTAATCACAAAAAATACTAGAAGTGGAGCTGTTGCTCAAGTGGTAGAGCACTAGTCTTGAGCAAAAATGCTCAGGGACAGTGCCCAGGCCTTGAGTTCAAGCCCCAGTACTGGCATAAAAACAGATATTTCCTATATATTATATGTTTGAATGACAAAAGGAATAATGTATACAATAAGTTTTGAAATACACAAATAACACTAAGTGAATTATGGACATTTTTCTGCTGTACCATATATTTTCTAAAAATTTCCTAATGGATATATGTAAAAAAGTTGAAAATAGTGAGGGAAAAATGTTTTTTCACATGAAGGCTCAAAAACAAGAAAAGTTTTCCCTTCTAACTACTAACTACCATATCACAAAATTATACTTACACATTTGTTACTACCTTTTTATTTTAATATGTTTTTTTTGTAAAAATACTGTACAGAGGGGTTACAGTTTCATGAGCAAGGTAATGAGTACATTTCCTATCAAGCATTGTTGCCTCCTCCTTTGTTTTTCCCCTACCATCCCATCCCTTCCCTCCTCCATCCACTACACTCCCACCCACCCTCCCAACACCCCCCCACACACCTATGCCTTGAAAAGTACATTTTGTCACAAGGATTTATTCAGAAACATATTAAATTAAAAGCACCATGAGTACCAGGGGTTGGTGGCTCATTCCTATAATCCTAGCTTCTCAGGAGTCTGAGATCTGAGGATTGTGGTTTGAAGCCAGCCCAGGCAGGAAAAGTCTCTGAAACTCATATCCAATTAGCCACCAAAAAGCCAGACACAGAGCTGTGGCTTGAGTGGTAGAGCACTAGGGATAGAAGCTAGCACAAAAACTCAGGGACAACACCCAAGCCCTGAGTTCAAACCCGAGGACCAACACCAAAAACGAACCATGAGCTTGGCATCAGTTATTCATGTCTGTAATCCTAGCTATTCAGGACTCAGAAGAACAAGGTTGAAAGCAAGCCAGCTAAGTAGAAAAGTCTGTATGACTCATATATTTAGGGGGAAAAAAAACAGAACATAGTTCCAGAAAGTGGTGCTCAGTTGTAGAATGTATCGTACCTTTTACCATCTGATGTGTACATCCCATTTAAAAGAAAGGCCAACAATAAAATAGCAATCCTACATACAGAGAGAACATGGCAGAAGATATGTAAGCACAGTCTTATTTTCATTTATTGTCCAAAATACTTATAATTCTTCAGCCTCCCAGAAATTGGAAGCTAAATGAAAGCAACTCAAGTTTCCTTTAAAAAGAAAAAACCTGTGGCTGCAGGCATGGCTCAAGTAGTAGAGGACCAGACAAGTAAGACGGAAGCATGAGACCAGATTTCAAACTCCAGCACCATCAAAAAAGCAGTATGAAATATTAATCTTGAAAACTAAAAGAAAAATACTGACTTAAAACAAACAAAATCAAATTGAACTATACAAATTGTGGGTGGGGATGGTAGGAGAAAACTAGGAGAAAGCAAGGGAAGGGTGACATTGTCGAAAAAGACATGCATTCATTATCTGATTTAGTTAACTGTGTAACTATAAACCCTCTGTACATCACCTTTATAATACAATAAAAAAATTAAAAAACAAAAAATCAGGAGAAATAATCCAGGCCGCTCAACATAATCAATTCAATTCCTATCAATTCTAGCTTGTTTTCCTATGGATAAGATCAAGGTAACCATAAAATACATAAAGAACTAAAAGGAACCCAAAATAACCAAAGTCAAACATTATTCTTGATGCTGGGCACTGGTGGTGCATGCCTGTAATACTAGCTACTCAGGAGGCTGATACCTAGATTATGGTAGTTTGAAACCAACACAGGCAGAAAACTCTTTGAGAGGGGCCGGGAAGGTGGCTCAGTGGTAGAGCGCTTGCCTTGCATGCCTGAGGCCCTGGGTTCAGTTCCTTAGCACCACATAAGCAAAAAAGAAAAAAGCCAGAAGTGGCGCTGGGGCTCAAGTGGTAGAGTGCTAACCTTGAGCTGAAGAGCTGAGGGACAGCGCCCAGACCCAGAGTTCAAGCCCCACGACCGGACCCCGGCGCCCAGGCCTAGAGTTCAGGCACCACGACTGGACCCCCCCCCCAAAAAAAAAAAACTCTTTGAGAATCCATCTCCAATTAAGCAGCAAAACACCATGCCCAGCGCTGGGAAGGTGGTTCAGGCCCCATGACCAACAAACAAACAAAAACCCACATGCCCAATGAATGCTTCAAGTGGTAGTATACCAGCCATGATCAAGCAACCAAACAAGAGCTCAAAGTCCTGAGGTTAAACCCCACTACTAGCACACATGTGTATACATGTGCATACACACACAAAACAATCATTTAGATTCTGATTCTAACTCTGAGTCAGAGCACCATGCTGCCTGACTAGCATGTACAAGGCCTGGGTTCAATTTCCAGTACAGCACATGTGCATAAGCATACACACGCATACGCATACGTCTACACATGCATACACACACACACACACACACACCGCCTAAAACCTGAAAGAAAAATATTACTAGAGACAAAAGAAGATATGGATGGATAGATAGGTAGATAGGACAAATGGTTAGTTCATTAAGACTACATAACAATTATACAAAATGAAAAATCTGAAAAACTGAAGGTCAAAAAAGACAATTCAATAACATAAAATTTCAATGTCCCACTATCAATAATAGAATCAAACATAATACCAATCAGAATCTAGAAAACTTGAACAATATTGTCAACCAACTTGACCTAACTGACATTGACAGAACATGCCATTCAACAAGAGCAAAATATATTCTTTTCAAGCACAGATGGAACATTCACTAGAACAGCTCATATGCCATACAACTACAAAAAAATAAATTTGAAAGGATTGAAAGGTACAAAATATGTGCTTTCTACTACAAAAGAATTACATTAGAATGAGCAATGTGAGCTGGGCACCAGTGGCTAATGCCTGTAATCCTAGCTATGCAGGAGGCTGAGATCTGAGGATTGGAAATTAGAAGCCAGCTTGGGCAGGAAAGTCTTCAAACTTTTATCTCCACTAAACTACAAAAAAAAGAGATAGGCGCAACACACGCAACAAAGTAAGAATAGACATAGATCAATGAAATAAAAGCAAAAGTCTAACAAGTATGTCAATTGATGTTCACAAAGATCATTAATGAGTAAACAGTCTTTTCAACTAAAGAATGAAGGTGTACTTCTATCCCATATTATACACAGAAATCAATGCAAAGCACAGATATAAATGTAAGAGCTACAATCCTTGAGATAAAACACTGTAGTAAATCTCAGTAATTTCAAACTACACAATAATTTCCCAGATATAACAACAACAACAAAAACCCACAAGCAATGCAACAGAAAACTGAGAAGGTACATCTCAGCAAACTGTTAAACCTTTGTACTTCAAGGAATACCATTAAGAAAGTAAAAAAGACAGCTGGGTGCTTATGGGTTCACCTGTAATACTCAGGAGGCTGAGATCTGAGGATCATCTGAGGCCAGGGTAGGAAATTGTGTGTAAGACTCTTTATTTCCAATTAACTGTGAAAAAGCTGGAAATGGAGCTGTAGCTCAAGTAGTAGAGCAACAGCCTTGAGCACAAAAGCTCAGGGATAGCATGCAGGCCCTGAGTTCAAGTTCCAGGACCAGCACACAAAAACAATAGAAGAAAGACATCTGGGCATTGGTGGCCCACATCTAGATCAGAGGATTGCATTTCGAAAGCAAATCAGGCAGGTAAGTCCATGGGACTCTTTACTCTAATTAACCACCAAAAACCTGAAAGTAAAACTTGTGGCTCAGGTGGTAGAGTGGCTAGTCTTTAACAAGAAAGTTAATGGATAGTGCCCAGGTCCTAAGTTCAAGCTTCAGGACAGGCAAGCATAGATAGATAGATAGATATCCTTTTAGAAAAAAAAATCAGTCAGTACTGATGGTTCATGCTGAGATTGAGGGGCCATCCCTGGCAGAAAATTCCCAGGGAGACTCTTATCTCTTATCTAATTAACTACTCAAAAATCAGAAGTGGAAGCCTGGCCCAAGTGGCTCACGCCTGTAATCCTAGCTATTGAGAAGGCTGAGATCTGGTGATCACAGTTCAAAGCCAGCCGGGGCAGAAAAGTCCGTGAGACTCTTGTCTCCAATAAACCGGAAATGGTACTGTGGCTCAAGCGGTAGAGTGCTTGCCTTGAGCTGAAGAGCACAGGGACAGCGCCAAGCCCAGAATTCAAGACCCACAACCGACAAAAAAAAAAAAAAATCAGAAGTGAAGCTGTGGCTCAAAGTTATAGAGTGCTAGTCTTGAGCAAAGAGCTGAGGGACAGTTCTCAGGCCCCAAGTTCAAGCCCCACAACCAACAAAAAACATGCAAACAAAAAAGAAGAATCTTTTCAGAGGAAAAAAATGTGATACATTAAGATGCAATAACTAATAGTTTAAGGGTAAGCAATAATTAAGAAAAATACATTCTGGCTTGGGTTATACCTCAGTGGAGAGTTTAATGAGTATGCACAAAGCCATGGGTTAGGCCTCCAATACTGTAAACAAAAATAAACAATTATTTTCAAAATGAGGAAAAGAGCTAAGAATCTTTCATCTTTTTCATCATAAATCAAATAGCTTCTTGGCCATTAAAAGAGAAGAGAGGAAAGAGAGGAAGAGGAGAGAGAGAGGAGGTAAAGAAAGAGGAGAGAGAAGAAGTAAAAGGGGAGAACAAAGGGGAGAGAAGGAGAAGGAAAGAGGGAGGGTAAGAGATAGAGGAGAAACAGAGGAGAGAGGCTGGCACTGATGGCTCATACCTTAAATTCAAGCTACTCAGGTGGTTGAGATCTGAAGATCAAAGTTCAAAGCAAACTGGGCAAAAAAGTATTTAACTCTTATCTCTAATTAACTACCAAAGAGCTCAGAAATGGACCTGTGGTTCAAGTGGTGAAGTGCTTTCCTTGAGAAAGAAAACCGGGACACTACCCAAGCCCTGAAGTTCAAACCCAGGGGATAATGTAGTCTAGCGTCTATGACTTATGCCTGTAATCCTAGCTACTCAGTAGGCTGAGATCTGAGGACTGAGGCTCTTAGCTAAGCCGCACAGGAAAGTCCTTGAGACTCTTATCTCCAATTAACCACCAAAAAGCCAGAAGTGGGGGTGTGGTTCAAGTGGTAGAGTGGCAGCTTTGAATACAAGAAAAGCTAAAGGACAATGCCTTGGCCCTGAGTTCAAGCCCCAGTAACAGGAAAAAAAAAACTCAAGTAAGTTCAAGTGGGAGAAACCAATAATCGAATCATGGTTGCCTTGGAACTATTAATTTAACCTCACTCATTCTTGAGTTCATTTGTGAATTCTCATAGGACTGATATGAAAAACACCCATAAAATACTTAATACACTGTAATAATCAATAAATAATGAAAGCTTTTATGTCCCACCTCTTAACCCTTAAAGAAGCACTTTATTAAAGAACTATTCAATGACACTCAAGAAAACATTAAATAATTTTCAGGAGGCTCAATTTAGGAACATAGAAAAGTACATAATGCATTTTTAAAAGCTTTCTAGTATTAACCATATTGGTATTGCTGAATGGATATGCTCTACTAACCAGGATAACATCTCTTCTATACTGAGCAATATAGAAACATGGCTCAGTGAAAAAAAAGTCCACTAAACTGAGTGCTGGTGGCTCACACCTTTTATCCTAGCAACTCAAAAGGTTGATATCTGAGGATTGTGGTTCGAAACTAGCCCGGGTCAGTAAGACATTTATCTCCATTTAACAACTAAAAAGCTGGAAACAGAGCTGTGGCTGAAGTGGAAGAAAGCTAGCCTTCAGCACAAAAGCTGAAAGACAGATCCTGAATTCAATCCCCAGGACTGGCACCAAGAAAACTCCACAGAAGTCAGGCCTCAAATCTGGAACTTATCCAAACCTGGAGTCTTTCCTTTTAAGTTCACAACTATATATCATAAAGTGCTTGCAACCACTTTCCCTTCATAAAATAGTAAATAAACTGATCTAAGCTCTAGGAGTATGGATACGAGCAACTACAAAAGCATTTCTATAGAAGTTGAAATTACAGAGAAATCTCATTTCAGACACCTGAATAGTCAAGTAGATGGGACCACAGGAACACAATCATTTTTGGGGGGAGAGGGGCTTGTGGGGCTTGAACTCAGGGCCTGGGTGCTGTTCCTGAGCTTTTTGCTCAAGGCTAGTACTCCACCATTTGAACCACAGCTCTACTTCTGGCTTTTTAGTGATTAATTGGAGGTTAGAGTCTCACAGACTTTTCTGCACAGGCTGGCTTCAAACCACAAGCATGAGCCACATGTGCCCAGCTAGGCACACAATCTTTAATTTTACTAAATATTGCTGAATCAATCTCCAAGTAGTTGCACTGATTCATACTCCCACCACTAACACTGACTTTCTTCACTTTATCAGTATTCAGTATTTTTTATTAATAAGTTTTTTTATTGTGAAAATACAGAGGGGTTACAATAACATGAGCAAGGTAATGAGTAAGTACTCAGTATTAATAAGCAATTTTTTGTGCTGCTACTGGGCTCAAGGCTGGCAACTGAGCCATACCTCCACTTCTGGCTTTTATTTTATGGAGGTCCTATGGCTTGAATTCAGGGCCTGGGCACTGTCTCTGAGATTTTTGCTCAAGACTAGCACTATACCACTTGAACCACAGCTCTACTTCCAGCTTTTTGGTGATTAATTGGATATAAGATTTTCAAAGAATCTTCTGCCCAGGCTGGCTTTTTGCTGGTCAACTTGGGATAAGAGTAGTACTAATTTGTGTGCCCAGGCTGGCTTCAAACCTCGATCCTGCAATCTCAACCTCCTAAACAGGATTACAGGTGTGAGTACCCAACCCAATAGGCAATTTTAAAAATGCAGTTAGTCAATCTGACAAGTGTGAAATATTACCAATCTGATTACACAGAAGTGGGAATAAACCCAATATCCGTTTTTCCTTGTCAATCGTTAACATTTTTCCTGATTATTATTGTGATATACTACATTTTCATATTTACTGGCTCTTTTGCTTTTATCCTGCATTTACTTGTTTTCTGTGGTGCTAGAGATGGAGCCAAAGGCTTCCATATCATTGGCATGTGCTCTACCACTGAGCTATGTCCCCAGCCCCTTCAGACTCTCTTTTACTTTTTTAAGCAAAACTTTCTACACAAAAAGTATTATACTATATATCCAGTTTTTATTATTTGTGGAGCTTTTATGGGGTGCAGGGCCTTACTACATAGCCAAGGCTAGCCATGAAATCTTTGGGCTCACATGATCCTCCTGCCTCATTTTCCCAAGTAGCTGGAACTTCAGATAATCATCATGCCTCACTTAATAAGCTTCCCCCCCCCCCCCGCACGTCCGCCGCTCCACAGAGACTTAATAAGCTTTTTATTTTTGGTAGACTGGCTAGCTTGTTAGTATTGACACTTCAGAACTTAAACTTAGTGTACGCTGGTTTCTACTGATTGAGTCATACTTCTAGCTTGGCCTTATGTTAGTTAATTGGAGATAGAGTCTCTCAGTTTTTTGGTTTTTGTTTTTATTTTCTGCCGATAATGGGGCTTGAACTCTGGGTCTCGGTGCTGTCCCTCAGCTCTTCAGCTCAAGGCTAGTGCTCTACCACTTGAGCCACAGCACCACTTCCGGCTTTTTCTGCTTATGTGGTGCTGAGGAATGGAACCCAGGGCCTCATGCAAGAAGGCAAGAGCTCTACCACTGAGCCACCTTCCCAGCCCCTCTCTCAGATTTTTCTAGACTAGTGTTGAACTATGATCCTCCTGAGTAGCTAGGATGACAAGGCAAGAGAAGAGCCACAAATGCCCTGCCAACTAAGCTTTGCCTTGTTGCTGTTGTTTTCTAATACAATGTATTCCTGTGTAACCTAGGCTGGCCCCAAACTTGATATTATCCTAACCTCAGCCCTCCTGACTATTGTAACCACTAAGCCTTATTCTTTTAGTCTTAAGATATATTTTTCTCTTTTCAGAACACAGAAGAGTCTCGTTTTTACTTTGTAGCACTCAATTGTTTATTATTACAAATACTGTACCATTCATTATATATGTGTACATATGTATGTACATGTTTATATATATTCAAATGACTAGTAGAAATGTCAATATAGAGACAGACACACACATGAATTGAAATGTAGCCTATAAAAAGCAGAGAATTTCAAATTTATTATAGCATAATAAATTATGTCATGATAAGTGTTACCATTTGGGCAGAGGAGTTACAGCCTTACCTAAAACCAGTGATAAAAATTAGCCAGAACCACTTGTAAAGAAATGGTGGGGCTGGGAAGGTGGCTCAGTGGTAGAGTGCTTGCCTTGCATGCAGGAGGCCCTGGATTCAATTCCTCAGCACCACATAAACGGAACAAGCCGGAAGTGGCACTGTGGCTCAAGTGGTAGAGCACTAGCTTTGAGCTGAAGAGCTGAGGGACAGCGCCCAGGCCCAGAGTTCAGGCTCCAGGACCAGCAAAAGAAAAAAAAAAGAAAGAAATGGAAAGACATGGGAAAAATTACATTCAGTGAAGAAAGTCAAGCCCAAAGAAAGACAAAGGATGCATGTTTTCCCTTACATGTAGAAGCTAGATTTAGTATATAAACTTAAATACACTGGGTAATGCAAGTGTATCCAAATGTACTAACAGAAATACAGTAGAGGGCTGGGAAGGTGGCTCAGTGGTAGAGCAAGTGCCTTGCATGCATGAGGCTCTGGGTTCGGTTCCTCAGCACCACATAAGCAAAAAAGAAAAAAGCTGGAAGTGGCGCTGTGGCTCAAGTGGTAGAGCGCTAGCCTTGAGCTGAAGAGCTGAGGGACAGCGCCCAGGCCCAGAGTTCAGGCCCCACAACCGGACCCAAAAAAAAGAAAAAAGAAAGAAAAGAAATACAGTAGATTTGAGGAAGAATTCAAATAGTATAATTCCTTAGAAAGGCAAAGTCAAATTCAGCAAAATAAAACACCAGGAAACAGGTACTTGAAAGGGTGGGGAAGAGGGAGGATTGCAGTCAAGAATTCAGTGTATATCCTACAAAAGTAAGAATGAGGGAAGGAGTGGATAGGGGAAGAATGGGTAAAAAATGTTTAAAGGGGTGACACTGACCAAGAGATTGTGTCCATAAACTGCATTGTTAATGACAACTCCTTCATACAACAAATGACAATATTTTTAAATTCTAATAAACAATCAGTCATAGCCGGAAGTGGTGCTATGGCTCAAGTGGTAGGGCATGAGCCTTGAGCTAATGAGCTGAAGGATAGCACCCAGGCCCAGAGTTCAGCCCCCATGACTGATCAAAAAATAAAATAAAATAAATTTAAATCAATAAATAATCAGTCAGGAGCCTGTTGCTCACACCTGTAATCTTAGCTACTCAGGAGGTTGAGATCTGAGGATTGCAGGTCAAAGCCAGCCTGGACAGAAAAGTCTGTGAGTCTCTTACCTCCAATTAACCACCAAAAAGCCAGAAGTTCAAATGGCAAAAGAAAGAAGTAAAGAAAAAGCTAAGGGACAGTGCCCAAATCCTGAGTTTAAGCCCTTGGACCAGCACAAAAATAAATAAATGAATGAATAAATAATTAAATAGTATAATTATTTGTGTGTGTGTGTGTGTCAGTCCTGTTGCTTGAACTTAGGGCAAGGCACTGTCCCTTCACTTTTTCACTCAGGGCCAGCGTTCTACCACTTGAGCCACAACTCCATTTCTCACTTATATTTTGATGGTTAACTGAAGATAAGAGTCTCAGGGACTTTCCTGCCCCAGATGGCTTTGAAGCATGATACTCAGATTTCAGTATGAGTAGCTAGGATGACCAGGTGAGCCACAGGCACTGGGCAAAAACTAGACAACTATTAAAAAGAAGATATGGCAGAACATAACATGAAGTAAAGCTTTTTTTTTTTTTTTTTGGTTGGTTGTGGGGCCTAAACTCTGGGCCTGGGTGCTGTCCCTCAGCTCTTCAGCTCAAGGCTAGCGCTCTACCACTGGAGCCACAGCGCCACTTCCAGCTTTTTCTGTTTATGTGGTGCTGAGGAATTGAACCCAGGGCCTCATGCATGCAAGGCAAGCGCTCTATCACTGAGCCACCCAGCCTGAAGTAAAGCTTTTTTAAATAATCTGAAGAAAGGTTCTCTTTTTTGGGGGGGGGTCCGGTCGTGGGACTGAACTCTGGGCCTGGGCACTGTCCCTCAGCTCTTCAGCTCAAGGCTAGTGCTCTACCACTTGACACAGTGCCACTTCCCGCTTTTTTTTTTTGCTTATGTGGTGCTGAGGAATCGAACCCAGGGCCTCATGCATGCAAGGCAAGTGCTCTACCACTGAGCCACCTTTCCAGCCCCAAGAAAGGTTCTCTTAAAAAGACAAAATAAGCCAGGCACCAGTGGCTCATGCCTGTAATCCTAGCTACTGAGGAGGCTGAGATCTGAGGATCATGGTTCAAAGCCAGCCCAGCCAGGAAAGTCTGTGAAACTATTATCTCCAATAAACCACCAGAAAATCAGAAGTGGCACTGTGGCTCAAGTGGTAGAGTGCTCGCCTTGAGCTGAAGAGCGCAGGGACAGTGCCCAAGCCCAGAGTTGAAGCCCCGCAACCGACCAAAAAAAAAAAATAGAAGCTGGGTGCCAGTGGCTCATGCCTAGATACTCAGGAGGCTGAGATCTGGGTTTGAAGCCAGCACGGGCAGGAAAGTCCATGAGACTCTTATCGTCAATAATCCACTCACAAAACCAGAAGAGGCACTGTGGCTCAAGTGGTAGAGTACTCTCCTTGAGCTGAAGAGCTCAGGGACAACAACCAGGCTCAGAGTTCAAGCCACACAACCAACCAAAAAAAAAAAAAGACAAAATAGAGTTGGGCACTGACAGGCCTGTAATCTTAGCTATTCTGGTGGCTGAGATCTGAAGATTGTGGTTCAAAGCCAGCCCAGGAAAGTCTGAGACCCTCTTCTCCACTGAACCACCCAAAACACTGGAATTAGAGCTATGGCTCAAATGGTAGAGCACTAGCCTTTAGCAAAAGCAGTTCAAAGACAGCATCTAGGCCCTGAGTTCAAGCCCCAGGACTAGCAAACACACAAAAAAGGCAAAATTGGGCTGAAGGTGTGGCTCAACCAGTAGAGCATCTACCTAGCAAGCATGAAACCATCAGTTCAAATGACAGTGTCACCAAAAAGAATTAATTTAAAACACAGGCAAAATGGACTGGTGTGGTACACATCTATAATGTCAGTGATTCAGGAAACAGGTAGGATTGCCAAGAATGAGGACAGCCTAGGGTAGAAAGTAAGACTTTGTTTCAAAATAAACAAAAAGAATATCTTTTTTCTTAAAATAGCTAAAGGAAACACAATTAAGAATGTACAACATATATTCAAATGAATATTATCCATTGAAACTCTGAGTGCAACATCTATGCCAAACTCTGATAAACCCTTTCATTTATTTTCCCATGCAATCATCATAAGAATCTTGAAGTCAGTAGTTTTGTTATTCTTGTTTTATAAATAAGGAACTTAAAGCTCAAAACATTAAATAATAAGTGCCAGGCATGGTGGTAACACCTAAGAAGCTGACAATAAGGGCAGGAGGATCATGATTCTGAGGCCAGCCTGGGCTACCTAGTAAGACCCTGTCTCAATAAACTAACTTAGCTAGGTGCATATATGCTCTTTTTTTTCCTTTTTTTTATTTTATTTGTGAAAATACTGTACAGAGGGGTTACAATTGCATGGGCAGGATAATGCGTACATTTCTTACCAAGCATTGCAGCCTCCTCCTTTGTTTACCTTCACATCACTTCCCAGCCTCCCCCCTCCCCCCATCCCAATCCTTCTCCTTCCCCCCTCCCCCCCTCTCCCCCCCACCGACATTGTAAAGTTCGTTTTGGACATGACAACTAGTACTTCTCATTGTTGCATCAGGTCCACCTGTATCCTTAAACAACTGGTCATATATGCTCATATATATAATCCTAACTGCTCAAAAGGCTGAGATCTGAGGATCAAGGTTTGAAGTCAACTGTAGCAGAAAAGTCTTCAAGACTCTATCTGCAATCATTCCACATAAGATTGAAGGTGTGGCTGAAGTGATAGAGCACCATCTTAGAGCAGAAAAACTCAAGTGAGAATATGAGGCCTGAGTTCAAGCAAAACTTCCAAAATTAACTTGCCAGACTTGCCTGTAGTTCTAGCTATTCTTTTCTGGAGGTTGAGGCAGGAGAATAGTTAAACACAAGATTTGGGGCCTGGGCTGAATGTGGCTTAGTGATAGAGTGCTTGCCTCACATACATGAAGCCCTGGGTTTGATTCCTCAGTACCACATACACAGAAAAAGCCAGAAGAGATGCCGTGGCTCAAGTGGCAGAGTGCTAGCCTTGAGCAAAAGAAGCACAGGAACAGTGCCCAGGCCCTGAATTCAGGATTGACAAAAAAAATTGGGACAAGACAAAACCAATAGTGATGGGGCTGGGAAGGTGGCTCAGTGGTAGAGTGCTTGCCTTGCATGCATGACGCCCTGGGTTCAATTCCTCAGCACCACATAAGTAAAAAGAAAAATGCCAGAAGTGGCGC
Source organism: Dipodomys ordii (assembly GCF_000151885.1). Lineage (NCBI taxonomy): Eukaryota > Metazoa > Chordata > Mammalia > Rodentia > Heteromyidae > Dipodomys > Dipodomys ordii. Next base: position 473,424 of record NW_012267437.1, read on the forward strand.
TGTGGCTCAAGTGGTAGAGCACTAGCCTTGAGCTGAAGAGCTGATGGACAACGCCCAGGCCCAGAGGTCAGACCAGACCACCCTCCCCCCCCCAAAAAAAAGAAAACTTGTCAATGACAGACAGGACAGGGAGGTAAGGATAAATCAGGTAACTTGACTGAGACCACATAACTAGTAAAAACCAGAACCAGAGGGCCAGGGTGTAACTCTGTGGTAAAGTGCTTGGCTAGAATGTGTTAAGGTCTTGTGTTCCATCCCCAGCCAAATGAGTGGAGGTACAGAGGGAGGGAGAATTCAACACAAGCATCTCAACTCCCAAGTCCACTTGTAAATACTCTTAATAAGGGGCCATATATAATATGTAGCCACATGTACACACTACACACTATTTACAGTCCTGAACTACACAGTGCAAACCACATCACATGCCTTGGAAATTCATAACACTAAAATAATCTTTTTTCTTGCTTCTATCCTCTAGTTTTACTCTGTCAAAAATCATTTTATCCTTTAAAGACACCCTGGTGTGTGTGTGTGTGTGCTGGTCCTAGGGCTTGAACTCAGGGCCTACATGCTTCCCTTGAACTTCTTTTGTTCAAGTATAGTGTGTGTGTGTGTGTGTGTGTGTGT
>NW_012267437.1:475103-501686 GCF_000151885.1 Dipodomys ordii
AACCACCAGAAAACTGGAAGTGGTGCTGTGGCTCAAGTGGTAGAGCACTAGCCTTGAGCTGAAGAGCTGAGGGACAGCACCCAGGCCCAGAGTTCAAGTCCCATGACCAACAACAAAAAAAAAGACAAAAAATTCTTGCTCTGGATATTTCAGTTGTGAAGCAGTATACAAGTCCCTGGGTTTAATCAGCAGCAGCAGTGCAAAAAACAAATAAATAAACTTATTCTAATTAACTCAATTACTCATAACAATAAGCCTGAGAGTTACTTGATATTAATCTGACTTCTGAAAATTAGGAAGGCTAAGAGAAGTTCAGTGGCATGATTAGTAAGTGAAAAAAGGCAAAATTCTAGAATCCTGGTCTTCTAGATCCAAATCCAACATACATTCATTTTTTGGTTTGTTTTTGTTATTGTTTTTGGTTTATTAAGACAGGGTATCTCTATATAGCCCAGAATGATCTCAAACTTTCTATCCTATTGCCTGAACCTCAGTGCTGGAATTATAGGGATGTACCACCATGTCCATCTTCAAATCCAACACTTTTTGCATAGTACCACTTTCTAAGAAAGGAACATCCCTTGATTAATCAGAGTTCAGGCTTTTTTTTTTCCAGTTACGGTGCTTGAACTCAGGGCCAGGGCACTGTCCCTGAGCTCTCCTGCTCAAGGCTAGTGCTCTACCACTTTGAGCCATAGCACTACTACCTAGACTTTTTTTTTTGCTAAAATTACCAAATGGAAGAAACATAAAAGTTTTAATTGGCCCGGCACTGATGACTCACACCTGTAATCCTAGCTACTAAGGAGGCTGAGATCTGAGGATTGCAGTTCAAAGGCTCAGGTAGGAAAGTCCTTGAGACACTTAACCACCAGAAAACCAGATGTGGTGCTGTGGGTGAAGTGGTAGAGTGCTCACCTTGAGGTGAAGAGATCAGGGACAGTGCCTAGGCCAGAGTTCAAGCCCCACAGCCGGAAAAAAGAAAAAAAGTTTTAATTGGTGGGAAAACACTTCTTAATTGAGATCCTTGGATTCCAAAAGTACATGAAATAGGATACATTGCATTCCATGTGTATTATAAAGCATAATTCTTCTACCGATTAGCAAAGGAACTCTGCAAAAACAAAAAGGGGGTAAGGCTTTTGTTTTAATAACAAATAAAAAAACTTTGTGGTTGGAGACACACAAGATCACCCTGAGGCAAGGTTAGAACTCAAGTTGACTCTTACTGCAGTAACATCTCCACAGGGAACAGTTCCTTCTCATAAGGAATGTAACTGATTTTTGTTTTTCTAAAAAAAAAAAAAAAGTAACCCATTTCCAATAGCAAGAAAAATGCAGTGAGTCTGATCAAGGTATACTGTATGAATAAACAGACATGTCTAAATGAAATCCCCTTGTATAACTAATTGATGTTAATGAAAAACGTGGCTCACACCTGTAATCCTAGCTATTCAGGAGGCTGAGAGCTGGCAATCATGGTTCCAAGCCAGCCTTGTCAAGAAAGTCTGTGAAACTCTTCTATCTAGCCACCAAAAAGCTAGAAGTAGAGGTGTAACTCAAATGGTAAAGTGCCAGTCTTGAGTAGGACAAGCTAAAGGTCGGCCCCCTGGTCCTGAGTTCAAGCCTCAGTACTGGGAAAAATAAAACCCTAAGACCTGATTCAAACAATAAAAGAGATGCTAAGAATTTTCACTCAATAATACAGCCAGTATAAAAAATGTACTGGAGGCTGAAAATGTAGCTCAGTGATAAGAATGTTTGCCTATAGGAGTAGCCCAAGGCCTATGTGGAGGGAGGGAGAGGAGTGGAGGGGAGGGGAGTGGAGAGGAGGGAGAGAAGGGAAACATATGAGAGGAAAGTCTAAGTATTTTTCTTTTTTTTTTTTTTGTCCGTCGCGGGGCTTGAACTCTGGGCCTGGGCGCTGTCCCTCAGCTCTTCAGCTCAAGACGAGCACTCTACCACCTGAGCTACAGCGCCACTTCCTAAGTATTTTTCTTTATTACCTGGAGCTTCCACCAGGAGATATAATCTGGCCTCCTAAAGTTAAAAGTCATCTCAAAGAAGACTTCCCTAGACATTTGAGATAAAGAAATTCGTCCCCATTATCCCAGCACATTCTTCTTAGCATTTGTTTTCTTAAATTATTTGTTGATCATTCATTCATTCTTCTCCAAGGTACTGAAAGTTCAAAGACAGCAGAATCACAGCCTTTTTACCTTCTTTTTTTTTTAGATCTACTCAATACACCCATCCTGGAACATTGCAACAATGCGAAGAATATTTGTTAAATAAGTGCTAAAACCCACAAATAAGTCATATTCTATGACTCACCTGAGTTTACAGCTTTAGAGTAACTTATCAGTACCTTAGAAAGCTTCCTTAGCAGATGAACCACTTACGTTCTAAGGTTATTATCCCTTAACTGAAACCTTCAAAGATTAATTCTAAATGGAAATGCCACAGTAAAACAAAAATTATCCTCCCAGAACTAGGAGTATGGCTTAGTGGTAGAGCACTTGCCTAGCATCCTCAGCAACACACACACACACACACACACACACACACACACACACACACACACACTCACGGCAGCAGTGGCTATAATTAGAACTGAACTATCACTTTATAAGTCTTGGGGCTAATTAAGCACAGATTTCCTATGCTTGTTTTAAAACACATCTCCCAGTTTCAAAAACAAATGAATGTCCCAGTTTAATTATGTTTAACTAAAGGCTGAGATTTAGCAACCAATTGTGCTAAGCTAAATATTCTCATTTCTATAAGTAACTAAATTATAAAACAATCTCACACTGTTCCTAAATAAATAAATAAAGGCTAATACATTGTCTATTAAAACCTGACCTAGGGGCTGGGAAGGTGGCTCAGTGGTAGAGCGCTTGCCTGTCATGCATGAGGCCCTGGGTTCGATTCCTCAGCACCACATAAACAGAAAAAGCCAAGGTGGTACTGTGACTCAAATGGTAGGGTGCTATGCTAGCCTTGAGCTGAAGAGCTGCAGGACCATGCCCAGGCTCAGAGTTCAAGCCCCACGACTGATAAAAAAACAAAATCAAAAAAAAAATCTAACTTACTTTAGCTGGGAACCAGTACCTTATGCCTATATCCTAGCTACTCAGGGGGCTGAGATGAGGTTCAAAGCTAGCCCAGACAGGAAAACCCATGAAATTCCTCTCCAATTAACCACCAGAAAACCGGAGTGGTGCTGTGGCTCAAAGTGGTAGAGTGCTAGACTTAAGCCAAAAAGCTGAGACAGTACCCAAGCCCTGAGTTCAAGTACTAGGACTACCACCACCATCACGAAAAACAACAATAACAACAGTAACAAACCCTAAGCTATACATGAAAAGTCTCTGCAAAGTATTGATTGATATATGTTTTCCTTAGGAAGTTGGGCTAAAAGCCAAGCAGGTAGTTCAAACCTGCAATCCCAGCACCTGGGAGGCTAAGGAGGAGGATGTCTCAAAAAAAAAAAAAAGGGAGGGGGGAAACATGTGACTTATTCTTACCAATTATTTAACCACAAACTGGCACTAGATATCTCAAAAATAATGATATTGATGTGTTACATAGTTTAAATGTTCAGCTCTACCCAAATAATTTGAGACTTTTCCTCCTCTCTTTTCCTTCCTTTTCTGTCCTTCCTTCTGTTTTTCCAGTTTTAAGCAAAGATTTCACCCTACACAAACAACTTGAAAATATACTCTTTAAATTTTTTTTTTTGGGGGGGGGTCCGGTCGTGGGGCTGGGCGCTGTCCCTCAGCTCTTCAGCTCAAGGCTAGCGCTCTACCACCTGAGCCACAGCGACACTTCCGGCTTTTTTTCTCTTTGCTTATGTGGTGCTGAGGAATCAAACCCAGGGCCTCAGGCATGCAAGGCAAGCGCTCTACCACTGAGCCACCTTCCCAACCCTCTTTAAATTATTTTTAAATATTAATTTTTTATTTTTTTATTATTTTTATTATTTTTTATTATTTTATTATTTTTTATTATTTTAATTATATTATTTTTATTATCTTTACAATAAAAAAATGTCTAATGAATTCTAAGCAAGCCTTTTGATTTAATCTCCCATGTGAAGGAAAAGCAGAGGAGAGAGGACAAAGTTAACAGCACCCAGAGGAAGTAGCATATCAGTGGAGAAAGAAGTATGTCATAGTGGGGATATATAGGTGCTAAATAAATATTGTTCAAGATGTGTTCAAGACCACTGGGGAAATTAAATGTAGGTCAAGTGTTAAGGAATCTCTGAAATTATTACATGGAGATTATGTAGAAAAATGTCTTAACGTATGCTACTGAAGTGCTGGGATAAAATGTTACAATGACTTTAAAATATATCAGTAAAAATTTTTAAAGAAAAAAATAACAAAAAATAAATAAATAAATAAATATTTATTTACTATAAATATCAAATTATTTTTTATTTTTATTTTGCTATTCCTGGGGCTTGAACTCAGGGCCTAGGCACTGTTCCTCAGCTTCTTTTGCTCAAGACTAGCACTCTACCATTTGAGCAGCAGCACCCCTTCTGGTTTTTTCTGTTTATGTGGTACTGAGGACTCCAATGCAGGGCTTAATGCATGCTAGGCAAGCACGGTACCACTAAGCCACATTTCCAGCCCTATTTTTCTTTTAAGACAGGGTCTTGTTATATAGCCAGGTTGGCTTTGAATTTGCCACCCTCCTTCCTCCATTTCCCAAGTGCCACTGTGCCAGACCTAATGCTCTTAATACTTTTTTTTAAGGGCAGAGCTCTATCACTTGAGGCATGTCTCAGTCCTTTTTGCTTTCAATGTTTTTCAGATAGGGTCTGGACCTTTGTTTGGGCCAGCCTCCACCTTTGATCCTTTGTCAATCTCCTAAATTGTTGAGACTGCAGGTATGTGCCTGGTCTCAAAGACTTTTAACTTAAAAAACAATCACTGGGGGTCGGGCGCTGGTGGCTCATGCCTGTAATCCTAGCTACTCAGGAGGCTAAGATCTGAGGATCCTGGTTCAAAGCCAGCCCGGGCAGGAAAGACGGTGAGACTCCTATCTCCAATAAACGACCAGAAAATGGGAAATGGCACTGTAGCTCAAGTGGTAGAGCGCTTGCCTTGAGCTGAAGAGCTGAGGAACAGTGCCCAGGACCAGGCTGGAGGCATGACTCAAGTAGTATGGTGTTCTGAGAAAGAAAGCCAAGCTAGTATGGGCCTTAGTTCAAGTATAGGCAGCCACAAAAAACAAGACTTGTGCTAGACATGAATGGCTCGTGCCTATAATCCAAGCTTCTCAGTATTGCAATAGTCTGAGCTAGCCCAGGCAGACAAAAATCTGAGAAACTCATCTCTAAACCTAAGAGATCAATCATCAGCAAAATGCTGGAACTAGAGTCATGGCTCAAGAGATTGGGCCTCAGCCTTGAGAGAAAAATTTGAAAAGCTGAGTGTGTGCATACACACACACACACACACACACACACACACACACACTCCACAAAAAAGCCTTGGAGAAGGTGAGAGTAATAAAGGAGGTGAGGTTGTTTGGGATAAGTTGCATGAATATGTGGAAATGTCACAAGGAAGCCTTCCTGTACAACTAATATGTGTTAATTTTTTTAAGTCACATATGCCCGGTGCTGCTAACTCACACCTGTAATTCTAGCTACTCAGGAGGCTGAGATCTGAGAGTTGGGGGTCAAAACCAGCCCAGGCAGGACAGTGCATGAGACTCTGATCTCTACCAAAAAAAGCTGGAAGTGGACTTGTGGCTCAAGTGGTAGAGCACTAGCCTGAGCACAAAAGCTCAGGGACATCACCCAGGCCCTGAATTCAAAATCAAGCAAGAGCAGAGCCCCTAATTCAAACTCCTTTACTGGTACCAAAAAAATAAGCACTTAGAAACATTTCTCCCCCAAGACTGCCCCAAAAATGTGACTGAATATTACCACAGTTTGGCTTAACAGTGGAAGTATTTTATAGTTTAAAATTTTCACATTAAAGCCAGGTGCTGGTATCTAGCTATTCAGACACTGAGAAATGAAGACTGCAAAAGTCACCACAGGCAGAAAAGGCCCTGAGACTTGCATCCCCCTAATTAATCAGCAAAAAGCTAAAAATGGAGGTATGACTCAAGTAGGAAAGAAGTCAAGTGAGAAGCCCTGAGTTCAAGCTCAAGTAGGGGGAGAAGTCAAGGGGAGGAGAAGTGGACAAATGAAGGGGGAGATGCAGTCAAAATAATAAATGCATATCCTATGAAACTAGAAAAACTGAGGGGAGGAGCTGGGTTGGGAGGGATGGAGAGATTGATGAAAGAGATGGTATTTATTGATCAAGGTGCATTGTAGACCAGAGGCTTACACTTGTAATGTAATACTAGCTGCTCAGGAGGCTGAGATCTGAAGATCCAGATGAGATTTGAAAACTGCCTCAGCAGGAAAAATCTGTAAGACTCTTATTTCCAATTAACCACAAAAAAAGCCAGAAGTGGAACTGTGGCTCAAGTGGTAGAGCATTAATCTTGAGTCAAAAGAAAAAGTTCAGAGGGCTGGGAAGGTGGCTCAGCGCTAGAATGCTTGCCTTGCACGCATGAGGCCCTGGGTTCAATTCCTCAGCACCACATAAGCAGAAAAAGCTGGAAGTGGTGCTGTGGCTCAAGTAGGAGAGTGCTAGTCTTGAGCTGAAGAGTTGAGGGACAGCGCCCAAGCCCAGAGTTCAGGCCCAACGACCGGCAAAAAAAAATAAAATAAAAAATAAGAAAAAACTCGGAGACAGTGTCCAGGCCTTGAGTTCAAGCCCCAAGCCTAGCACAAAAAAAATGAAAGAAAGAAAAGGAAAGGAAGAAAGAAAGATGCATTGTACTTATAAACTGATTTGTTGCCGGGGGCTGGTGGCTCATGCCTGTAATCCTAGGTACAAAGGAGGCTGAGATCTGAGGATCATGGTTCAAAGCCAGCCTGGGAAGGAAAGTCCATGAGACTCATCTCCAATAAACTACCAGAAAACTGGACATGGTGCTGTGGCTCAAGTGGTAGAGTGCTGGCCTTGAGCTGAAGAGCTGAGGGACAGTACCCAGGCCCAGAGTTCAAGCACCATGATTGACAAAAAAAAACAAAAACAAAAACAAAAAAAACTGACTTGTTGAAGGGTAACTCCTTTGTACAACTACATAAGTATAATAAAAATGCTTTTACCTCAGTATATCACCTTTATAATAACAAGCAAAAATTAAAAATAATTTTTTGGGGTCCGGTTATGGGCCTGAACTCTGGGTCTGGGCTCTGTCCCTCAGCTCTTCAGTGCAAGGCTAGCGCTCTACCACTTGAGCCACAACACCACTTCTGGCTTTTTTTTCTGCTTATGTGGTGCTGAGGAATTGAACCCAGGGCCTTATGCATGCAAGGCAAGCGCTCTACCACTGAGCAACCTTCCCAGCCCTAAAAATAATTTTTAAAACCCTTCAAAAACCCCATACTTTTTTTTTTGGGTCCGGTCGTAGGGCTTGAACTCTGGACCTGGGCGCTGTCCCCCAGTCTCTTCAGCTCAAGGCTAACGCTCTACCACCTGAGCCACAGCGCCAATTCCGGTTTTTTTCTTTTTGCTTATGTGGTGATGAGGAATTGAACCCAGGGCCTCAGGCATGCAAGGCAAGCGCTCTACCACTGAGCCACCTTCCCAGCCCCCAAAAACCCCATACTTTTAAATTGTAAATTGTCAAGTTCATCCACATGCATAAAAATAAGGCTGGAACTTCATGTCACATACAAATGTGACTCTTGGGGAAAAAACATAGTAAATCATCATGAGCTTGGATTTGGCAATGGTTTCTTAGATATAAAATTGAATGCCTAATGAAAGAGCAATTTTAAAATATAATTGGTGGGCATTTTATGTTAAAATTTCATAGAAACCTGGTACAATGTTACTGTAAATTCTAATAACTGTTTCTTCAAAATATTGGCAAATACTGAGGGAAGAGAAATTGTGTAATCTTGTTTCAATGCTTCACCCAAAGGAGTGCTTCTTTTCTTCTTTTATACATTGTATATCTACACCAGATTTTGTTTGAAGAAAGGCATTCACTGTAAAAGGAAAGATACAGTTTCAGAGCTAGTTTACTAACTGTAAGGTTCATGGTTTTCTACCCACAAGATATTTTATTTGCCAAAATTTGTAAACAGTATGTTTCTAGGATAATTAAATGCTGTGATTTAATTAAAAAGTATAATGGTGCCATTAACTGGAAATAGAAAAAATACAAAGGACTTAAAACTTCAAAAAAATTGAATGCACATACAACAAATGAAAAAACAAACTGGATTTCATCAAATTTCAAAACATACTACTAAAAGGTTGGAAAGCCAAGGACGATGGTAATCCCAACACTGGAGGCTGAGGCAAAAGAATCTTCAGCTTAGGGGAAAAATGAAGGAAGAGGTGACACTGTTCAAAAAGAAATGTACTTATTTCCTGATTTATATAACTGTAACCCCTCTGTATATCACCTTTAGAATTAAAAAAGAAAAAAAAAACTTTTTTAAAAAGGAATTTTGAGTTTGAGGCTAGCCTGGGCCATGTGTTTGATATTTTTGTCTCAAAAACAACAACCACCACCACTAAACCAAAAAATGTGAAAAAGACAAAAAGTCTCTTTGGGTGCCGGTGGCTCACGCCTGTAATCCTACCTACTCAGGAGGCTGAGTTTTGAGAATCGCGGTTCAAAACCAGCCTAGGCAGGAAAGTCCATGAGACTCTTATCTCCAATAAACCACCAGAAAACCAAAAGTGGTGTGGCTCAAGTGGTAAAGCACTAGCCTTGACCTGAAGAACTAAGGCACAGTGCCCAGGCCCAAAGTTCAAGCCTCAAGACCAACAACAACAACAAAAAAAGACAAAGTCTAGTATGTAGCTCAATGATAATGGCAGAGAGTTTGCCTATATGTCCAAAGCACTTTAAACAAAACTAAAAAGACAACTCACAGAACGGAAGAAACTATTTATAAATCATAAATCTGATAAGGGTCTGGTATCTAGAGAACTAAATTTAAAAAATGAACGAAGGACTTAAATTGACATTTCCAAAGAAAAAAATATAAATAATGAAAGAAAGCATAAGAGAAAAATCTGGACATCATTAGTCATTAGGAAAATGCAAATCAAAACCACAATTATACCATTTTACACCCATCAGAAGGCCGCTAAAAAAAAAAATACAGAGCTGACAGTAGCTTACCCCTGTAATCCTAGCTACTGGGGAATCTGAGATCTAGGATCATGGTTTAAAGCCAGCCCAGGCAGGAAAAGTCTGTGAAACTCTTATTTCCAATTATCTACCAAAAAGCCAAAAATGGAGCTGTAGCTCAAACTGGTAGACCACTAAACCTAGAGCACAAGATTTCAAGGACAGAGTCGAGGCTCTGATTTCAAGCCTCTAGACTGACAAAAAGACAGATGTACAAGACACCGTAGAAAAACTAACTTTACAATTTGGGCGGGGGAGGGGAGGGAGTGGAGTTGTGGAAGTGGGAGGGAAGGGATGGTGGAAAAACAAAGGAGGAGGCAACAATGCTTGATAAGAAATGTACTCATTACCTTGCTCATGTAAATGTAACTTCTCTGTAGAGTATTTTCACAATAAAAAACTTATTTAAAAAAGATTGACAAGGGCTGGGAAGGTGGCTCAGTGGTAGAGCGCTTGCCTTGCATGCCTGACGCCCTGAGTTTGATTCCTCAGCACCACATAAGCAAAGAGAAAAAAGCCAGAAGTGGTGTTGTGGCTCAAGTGGTAGAGCGCTAGCCTTCAGCTGAAGAGCTGAGGGACAGCGCCCAGGCCCAGAGTTCAGGCCCCACGAACGGACCCAAAAAAAAAAAAAGATTGACAAAAAGAAAAAGAAAGCAACAGGTGTTAGAGAAGATGTAGAGAAACTGGAATCCTCCCAATATTGTCGGCGGAAATGTAAAATTGCAGAGCAATATATAAAATAGATTTGGTGGTCTCTCAACAAATTAATCATATGACTAAGATAGACCCCAGTAATTCCACTTCTAGGTACATAACCCAAAATAATTGAAAACAGGCGTTTAAATAAAATCTTTTTTTTTTTTTTTTGGTCAGTCGTGAGGCCTGGGCACTGTCCCTCAGCTCTTCAGCTCAAGGCTAGTGCTCTACCACTTGAGCCACAGCACCACTTCCAGTTTTCTGGTGGTTAATTGGAGATAAGAGTCTCACGGACTTTCTTTTTTTTTGGTGGGGGGGGGGGGGCCGGGCGTGGGCCTTAACTCAGGGCCGGGCGCTGTCCTTCAGCTCTTCAGCTCAAGGCTAGCGCTCTACCACTTGAGCCACAGCACCACTTCTGGTTTTCTGAATGGTTTATTGGATATGAGCCTCAAGGACTTTTGTGTCTGGGCTGGCTTCAAATAAAATCTTGTACATGAATGAATGTTCAGGGCTGGGAAGGTGGCTCAGTGGTAGAGTGCTTACCTAGCATGCATGAAGCCCTGGGTTCAATTCCTCAGTACTACATACACAGAAAAAGCTGGAAGTGGCACTGTGGCTCAAGTGGTAGAGCGCTAGCCTTGAGCAAAAGAGGCTCAGGGACAGTGCCCAGGCCCAGGCAAGGAAAAAAAAAAAGAATAAATGAATGAATGTTCATAGCAACACTACTCACAAAAGCTTCAAGGCATAAATATACCAAATATTCATGAACTCAAAAATAGATAAAAATGTGCCATATCCATACTATAGAATATTACTCGGCCATAAAAGGAAATTATACATTAGTACATGCATAACATGGGTGAATCTCAAAACTATGATAAGTGAAAGAAGCCAGGTATAAAATGCTGTATGATTTCACTTAAATGAAATATCCAGAATAGGCAAAGCCACAGAGTCACCAGGAGTGAAGGAAAAATAGGGAGTCAGTGCTTACTGGGTAGAGTACCAGTAATTAAAACCCAGCGCCCATGGCTCACACCTGTAATACTAGCTACTCAGGAGACTGAGATCTGGAAGATCTGATTTGAGGACAGTCAGAGCAAAATAGTTCACAAGACTCCATCACCAGTTAACCAGAAAAATACCAGAGTGAAGGCATGGTACAGGTGGAAAAGCACCAGCCATGAGCAAGAAAGTGGCTTTCAGTTCAAGGCCTACTATGCCCCCCCACACACATTTTCTACTTATAAGTATCTGCTGGCAGCACAATGCAATAATTAATGCCATTGGATTGTATAAAGTGGTCCAAATGGAAAATATGTTATTACATAATATCACAACTCTTTAAGTTACCAATACTGTAACACAGAAAACAATGTATTTCATTTCTATTAAGATTTTTTTTTTTGGGTCCGGTTGTGGGGCCTGAACTCTGGGCCTGAGCGCTGTCCCTAAGCTCTTCAGCTCAAGGCTAGCGCTCTACCACTTGAGTCACAGCGCCACTTCTGGCTTTTTTCTTTTGGCTTATGTGGTGCTGAGGAATCGAACCCAGGGCCTCAGGCATGCAAGGCAAGCGCTCTACCACTGAGCCACCTTCCCAGCCCCTCTATTAAGATTTTTTAAAGGCTTGGGCTGTGACTGAGTGGTAGAGAGCTTGCCTAGCATGTACAAATCCTTGAGTTCAATCTAAACCACCTTTTATAAAAATAGCCATACAGAAGGTGGCTCAATGGTAGAGCGCTTGCCTTGCATGCATGAGGCCCTGGGTTCAATTCCTTAGCACCACATAAGCAAAAAGAAAACAGAAGGGGCACTGTGACTCAAGTGGTAGAGTGCTACCCTTAAGTTGAAGAGCTGAGGGACAGTGCCCAGAGTTCAGGCCCCACAAGGGGGGGGGAGGGGATGAAGGGGAAGGAGGGGGGGATTATACTCAGAAGAAAATGTTTCTGAAAAACAGGAGCACAAAGCTTTCTTCTGTAACTTATCAATCTAAACATTTTCCAAACAAAATATTTCATAAAACCACTACCTCTACTAGAAAAGTTTTTTAAATGACATCAAGCCAAGCGCTGGTGACTCTCGCCTATAATCCTAGCTACTCAGGAAGCTGAAATCTGAGGATCATGGTTTAGAGCCAATTCAGAGCCAGACCAGGCAGGAAAATCTTAGAGACTCTTAAAATGTATTGACCAAAAAAAGTAATGTAATGACCAAAAAAGTCAGAAGTGGAATTGTGGCTCAAGTGATAGAGTGATAGCCTTGAGCAAAATAGCTCAGAGACAGCATCCAGGCCCTGAGGTCAAGTCCCAGGACCACCAAAAAAAATCAATTCTACTTTTGAAGTTTCTTAAGGAATTTCTAAATGCTTTTATAGCTAGCCTTTACAATCATCAAGTATCTACTAACAACATCCAAAATGTTATGATAGCTCAAAACAAAAATGGAAAAGACACAGTCCTTTGGAAGAATCCTGGCTTTTAGCCAAGAGATCTGCAAACTGAGCTGGTCTAGTTGTAGAAAGGATGGTGGGCTTTTTTTCTCTTATACACAATTCTTTTTTTTTTTTTTGTCGGTCCTGGAGCTTGAATTCTGGGCCTGGGTGCTGTCCCTGAGCTTTTTAGCTCAATGCCAGTGCTCTACCACTTGAGCTACAACGCCACTTTCAGTTTTCTGCTGGTTTATTGGAGATAAGAGACTCTCAGACTTTTCTACCCAGGCTGGCTTTGAACTGCAATACTCAGATCTCAGCCTCTTGAGTACCTAGGATTACAGGCCTGAGTCACCAGCGCCTGGCTGTTATACACAATTCTTTATCCTACAGAAATATACAAAATCTTAAGCTGTCCATTAGTGATTTTTAGTTCAGTTACAAAACCAGAAATGTGTTGATAATATGATTTTTATATTGGCTTTATCATTTCTTGGTCAAGCAATGGACAATTTACAGAAAACAGAAAGTTCTCTACTTCATGGAAGAAAGTTAAGTCAAGACTAGAAATGAAACTCCTTAAAGACAAATACTTATACCAACAAATGTAGACTTGTTAGATCAATTATTAACACTGATACAGAAGCCAGAATTCGGGGCCTATCACTTTCTAGAGCAAATTTTATTTTTCTAAGTCTATTTTCTCTTTCAAATGTATGGAGAAAACTATCTTTCCTATACAAAGTGGGATGTGAACTCTACTAAGGAGCATCTAATCTAATTTAGTAAAGGATGCTAGCAAAAGGAATAGTGAGCCAGATGCCAGTGTCTCACACCTGTAAACCTAGCTACTCAGGAGACTGAGATCTGAGGATCATGGGTCAAAGCCAGCCTGGGCAGGAAAGTCCGTGAGACTCTTATCTCCAATAACCCACTCAGAAAACCAGAAGTGGCACTGTGGTTCAAGTGGTAGAACACTACTAGCCTTGAGCTGAGGAGCTGAGGGACAGCATCCAGGCCCAGAGTTCACGACCAAAAACAAAAAAAAAGGAATAGCGAGAAGCAAAGTCCTTCCTTAAACCTCAACTACCACTCTAACCTTAGCACAACCAAAAAAGAAAAAGGAATAGTGAGAAGCAAAGTCCTTTCCCTCAACCGCAACTACCACTCTAGCCTTAATTCATTCCAATTTCCAAATATACTTCCATACAAGAATGCTATTCTTCCCTAGGAACATCTAGTTCAAAAGCGGGAGTCCCACACATTTACTATAACATTTCCAGGCTCTGACTGTATTTTATACTCCTGCTGTATTTATAATTTGTAATATGAATATATATGAAATATATAAACATTATATCAAATATATGTATATAACATATACATATATATTTATATATATTATCTGCTATATAAATACACACAAAGCATTCATCTTAATCTGAGACTATGAACACAGTATCCACATTCAAATTCCAACTGTAGGATTACACTCATGCCAATATCAAAACAGGCCCCCCAAAATGTTCTTAAATTTGCAACATTTCCATGAAGACTGAAAATGTCAGAAAATTTATACAAATAATCATGAAAAGTTAAAAATCCATAACTATTCATCTTGACCCAGAACAGGATGTAATGATCACAAGACAGCCTTACCAAAAGATAAGTAATATATTCAGAGAACAAAGTGTCCAAGTAAGCTGTTTTAATTTATACTCACAACAAAAAACAAGTACCAATTTTCAAAGGAGATAAATACAGAATAACCACAAAACTATCATGTATAGTTATTTAAGCATTCAAAATCAGCTTTGCTATCCTTAGTGTAAGGTATCTTTCATTTGGACGGTCCAGTTTAATTTTTTTTTTCAATCCAAAGGATTAAAAGACGATCTAGAAGACACCTGCAGCTCTGTGTCATATATACTAAGACCTCTTCAAAAGTTCTCTTGGTATTAAAACGTACTACACATGAAAATGAGTGAGGTAGCCTCAAAAAATGGATGCAATCACTACTAAACAGATTTTCACACTGCAAAGACTATTCATATGATAGTTTCAGCGAGCAGTTCTCTCTTAAGAGATAGCTGCATCATTTGCAAATGTTGTAAGGGGTTCAGTCTCAAGATCTGGAGATACTCACGTGCAGGATTGCCACTGATACCTCACTAAATGTTTCACCACTCTTAACTAATCAAACAAAACGTCTTTCTGAGCAGTGAATCCATCTCACCACTTTTACCCTAGCCCTATCCTATCATCTTCCCCTATCCCCAAGTGTCATTCGCAAAACACAAATCACCCCTTCCCAAAGAACCTCTCACTCGCCTTAAAACTAACAAATTTTCACATGACCAGCCAGCCAATATCCCTCACCCAGATCCAGTCCTATGGACCTGCACACATCAATTGAACCTTTAAGTGAAACGCAGTTTACCCCGCATCCCCATTTCCATGAATATAACCCACCGAAACCTATGTGAACTTCCCACACCCGGAACGACCCTCCCTTTCAGTAGCCTCAATCTCACTTAAATAATCACCCGGTCCTTTGTCAACCTTTTCCTCCCTCAGTATCCTCATCTTCCCTGTTCCCTGGTCTCCCGTTAGCTTCCAAAGTTCCCCCACACACACGCCCTAGAAACAAAAAAATAAAAAAAATTTAAAAAAGGAAAACAAAAATTGCACAGCTCAAAATCAAATCTGCCCTTCCCCACTTTCTTCCTCTGAATTTTCCTCTCCGCCTAGTCGGTCTCTTAGACAGCAGAACCTCAAGCCCTCCGAAGATAAGAGTCCGGCCTCGTCTGATACCCATTGGTAAATGCACTCACCCTGTCTCGGTCAAGCCGCCCCCCACTAGGGCGCTTACTCCGAACAGACTCTCGGCCGCCGCTGCCTCCTTCCATTCATCCCCGGCCCATTCATCTCGCAGCCGGATCCCAGACACGCCCCCCGGCCTCCTCCCTCACTCCCAGCGCCTCAGCCGGCCCGGGACCCTCACCAGACTGGAGGCTCTCACAGAGGAAGACTCTAGACTCTTTTTCGCTTCTCCTTCGCCCTCAAGCTTCCACCAGCCCCTCAACGAGCCAAACCGTAGAAAAGACACACATACACCGCCTCCTCCGCTATCGCCTCCTTGGATGCTTCTTACTCCCCACCTCGGTGGGTCGAGCTCAGCTCCACGTCCTATGCGCGTGCGCGCGTCTCCCCGCGAGCCCACCAGACCAGATAGCTCCGGTAGGTAAAGAGCGGGCGGGGTTAGGGGAATAGGGTACGAGCCCAAGCTCGCGCTCGCCCCGGAGCTGACCAAGCGCACGCGTACTCCAGCCAGGGAATTCAGATGGCTTGGAGAGGGGCGGAGGGGGGCGGGGAAGAGAGGGGAGGAAAAGAGAGGGGGAGGGGCGGGGAAAGCCAAAGGAGCAGCCCCAACTCAGAGCAGCCCCCTATCACAGCGAGGTGCCGAGTGGCTAGCCAACTGGAGCGTGTACACGCCTTCCCCGCCCTCTAGAACGCAGCCGGAGTGAGGGATGCGCGTCGAGGAGAAAGGCTTCTCCCCCTTCCAAAAGGAAAATCTCAGTGTAGTGCCACGCGCGACACCTCCTCTGGGTTCTGAAGCTCTCGCTCTCACCGCAGCTGTGCCCTTTCCCCTCTTAAAGGAAAAAAAGAGATAAAACAGGCCAAGCACACACGACTTCCTAGCTACCCACCTCACTGTCAATTATCTGCAAGCATTTAAATGCGGTAACAGTGTAACTATGTGAAAACCGCCAGCACCTTTTCACCCACCACCCTTAACTCCTCTTTTCCAGCTCCCGGCTTTTCTCGCGAGAGCCATACCTGCCGGCTTCGGGATTAGAAGTCGAAGCACAGATTTAGATATACGGGTCTTTCTGTTATGTTGCAAGGGCAATAGCCACGGCATGTCCCCCCGCCCCCCACTTCGCTCCCCAGGACTGCAGTGCGCGCGCGCAGGGTCTAGACAACAGCCAAAGCAAGGATGGGAAAGGGAAGCAGGGAAATGGATTTTTGACGGCTTGTACCCGCTAGGCCTGGGCACGTGCCCTGCGCCTCACAGGCGGGCGCAGTGCACCCTGGGAGTTGTAGTTTTTGTTCCTACCTCCAGTCCCACTCCCACCCTCAGCTTTATTTAGGCCTCTGACCAGGAAGGGAGGGGGGGGATTACCGACGCCATTTTGCCGGGAACAATGGCCCTCGGCCCTGGCGATGGCGAGTGGGGGTTGGGAGCAATGTTTTAAGAGTTAGGTTAACCTCCCCTGGCCCCTTGATGCCATAGCAACCCCTTAGAAACCTGGCTCCTCCCACTTGCTGCTGTGCTGAGATCCTGAGCTTCGCGCATGCGAAAAGGCCTTCCTCCCACTGGAGCTGGCTCTCTTGTCTCCCACTGTCCACCCTGAAAAATTCCCTGGTCCTCAAACCGATAGTGAATGCTGCCTCCTTTGAGCTTTCTCAGCACGTTAATCTCAACTCAGCGGCTTTAAGACATGTTTCCAGTGCTATGTGAGGCATGGTGCACAATCGTTTCTGTCATTCTGTCAAAAATCATGGCCTAACAGAGGAGGAAATTGAGGCTGGGGAGGGGGAAATGGACATGATTTTCTGAAGTTCACACAACTAAGGATGGAGGAGTTACAACTTAAAATCCAGCTGTGCTTTCTCCAGATCCCAGACATTTTCCAGTCCCCCAGAATGCATCTGGTACCCTAGCACCTGAAGGAAAGGTCCTAATGGGTGATATTTTTTTTTCTTCCAGTATCCCTCAGGCCTTACTTAGTAAGCATGCTGCTTTAGAAGCCTGGTATGGGAAATACTAGGCTACTTTTTTCAACAGCCTAACCTTGGCCTGTCACTGAGTTATACCAACCCCGCCCCTCTCTACCACCTTTTATTCTTCTAATACAGACTCTAGAGTTTAGGTTTTTCCCCAGGTCTTTAAAAACACCACTATTGCTGGACGTGGTCAGAACCCTTGTAATCCCAGCAATCCGGAGACAGAGAGGTATCTCCATCCCAGACCAGCCTGAAAAAAACAGGAGACCCTATTGAAGTGTAAAGATGTGGGAGGCATCTACTTTGAAAGTGCAAGGCTCTAAATTCAATCTCCACTATGAGGGGGTGGGTGTAAACCACTATCAGCAAAATTAGCTCTGCAATTTCCAAAGTCAAAATGGAGTATAACAGTGCAGGCCTTGTAGGCCTACCCCTTGTCCTTTCCACTTTCTTTTTTTGTGTGCCACCCTGGGGCTTGAAGTCAGGACCTCAGCACTGTCCTTGGGCTTCTTTTGCTCAAGGCTAGCCACAGCTAAACTTCTGGCTTTTTTTTGTTTATATGGTACTGAGGAGTTAAACCCAGGGCTTCATGCGTGCAAGACAAGCACTCTCACTAAGCCACATTCCCAGCCCTGCCCCTTTCTTTTTAAAGAATGCTTTTTTTGGGGAGGGGGTCCGGTCGTGGGGCCTGAACTCTGGGGCTGGGCACTGTCCCTCAGCTCTTCAGCTCAAAGCTAGCGCTCCACCACTTGAGCCACAGGGCCACTTCCGGCTTTTTTCTTTTTGCTTATGTGGTGCTGAGGAATTGAACCCAGGGCCTCATGCATGCAAGGCAAGCGCTCTATCACTGAGCCACCTTCCCAGCCCTTAAAGAATGCTTTTTAACCCCAGCACTGCTAAAGCATAAAAGGAACTCAGACCATGCCCTTAATAAATACAAACTCCCATCTTACAATTTTGACAGTGGTGTGAGAGACTGTGAGAACACTAGGCAGGTTTATGAGATCCAATCATTCTTCCTGGTAGATTTTGAACGAGGTGTAGTTTCTCAAAATGATACCAGCACCTTAAGAGTCTCTGCATTCCCATTTAACTAAAGAATGAGTGGAGTCTCCCACAATCCTTTTCTCTGTCCCTAAAACTTGTCTTTTTTACATGTAGAGGTGTGTGTGTGACCATATGCATGTGCACATACTCACAAGTGCTGATCCTGGAGCCTTGTCCCTGAGCTTTTTTGCTCAAGGTTAGCATTCTACCCCTTGAGCCATAGCTCCACTTCCAGGTCCTTTTGGTGGTTAATTGGAGATATGAGCATCAGTATCATGGAGGGCTGGGAAGGTGGCTCAGTGGTAGAGTGCTTGCCTTGCATGCATAAGGCCTTGGGTTCGATTCCTCAGCACCACATAAGCAAAACAAAGAAAAAAGCTGGAAGTGGTGCTGTGGCTCAAGTGGTAGAGTGCTAGCCTTGAGCTGAAGAGCTGAGGGACAGTGCCCAGACCCAGAGTTCAGGCCCCATTACTGGACCCCCCCAAAAAAAAGAGTCTCATGGACTTTTCTGCCTAGGCTGGCTTTCAACCTCCATCCTCAGATCTTAGCCTTGTAAGTAACTAGGATTATAGGCATGAGCCACTGGCACCTGGCCCCATGTTGAGTTATTGACTACTGTGGGGAAATTAATGGAAGAGTGACCAAATAACAAATAAGGAGCAGTTTCAGAGATTATCCAAATTATCCCAAGTCTTTATAATTCCCTATTCACTCACAAGCAATGGGAAATACAAAAATGTGGCCACCATTTTTCCCTGTAGCAACCTGTTCCTATCACTGGTATACATATCCACTTTCTAAAAGCAATGTACCTAGTTCTTGAGGCCCTGCTCCTCTGCCTTTTATCTCTGGCCATAATGGTGTACTCAACACAGAACAATACTTGAACATGTTAGTTCTTCAATGCACTAAGATGTGAACTCTTCTAAGAAGTCCTCTTTGAATACCAAATATTGGCTTAATATCTATTGAATACTGTGGAACAATTCTTCCATAAGCTTTAAAAATATGATAATTAGACAAGTCTGCTCCCATCCAAGCACAGGCCCTTCTCAATGTAAACCTCTTATTGACATATGTGGTCTTCTGTTTGTGACAATCTAGTCCTGAGTTCAGCACAAATGCCACTCTTGGCAGAAAGGGGAGTGAGCAATTAGATCTAATCACCAATGTACATTAGGGAACATTCCCTTCCTACCTGCTGATTTCCAGTGTCTCTCAAGTGGCATTTATGATGTTCCTATTCATCAAACAGAAATTTTTAACATTTTGACTTGTAATTTGCTTTTACATCGTGCCATCTAGTTTGATTTTGTTGTTGTTGGAAAGTCTGGTACCAAAAAGATCACAATAACGTTCACTGGAAACATTATTAGACCCTAGCATCACAGGGCTGAGGACAAGAGATAAGTTCATGAACCTAATAGATTCTGGTCTCCTTTCTACCAAGCAGAACAGTAATTCCTTCTATCAACAAGATGGAGCTGAGAGAAACCTCAGAATTCACAGTTCACTGACAGCCCCACAGGTAAACTTGTGACTTTTTCTCAAATGCTATTTCTGACTCTCTCCTCTCCTTTTATCAAATTATGGGAAGAACACTATCAACCATTCTTGAGACTCATCTCCCTTAATTCAGCCTTTGGAGATAGGAACAGCACAGGCCTAGATAGATGTGGCACGTGGTTTTATAATAAGGGTATCTGTTTCTAGTTCCCAAGGTCCTAGCAATTACTTCCAAACTGTCTCTCCATGTGAATTCAAGCACTATGGTTAACTACAAAGCCTTTAACACATTTGAGGCACAGAGTTATTTGCAAGTTCCCCACTGGTATGAAGACATTCTTTGGGGAAAGGGGTCATTGGGCTTGAACTTAGGGCCTGGTGCTGTCCCTGAACTCTTTTGCTCAAGGCTAATGCTCTGCCACTTGAACCCACAGAGCCACTTCTGGTTTTCTAATGGCTAATTGGAAATAAAGAGTCTCCTGGCCTTTCCTGCCCAGGCTGGCTTCAAACTGTAATCCTCAGATCTCAGCCTTCTGAGTAGCTAGGATTACAGGCTTGAGCCACCAGTGTCCAGCCCACATACATTCTACAAAACCCTTTCTCTCTTGAGTCTTCTATTGTCCAGTTGCTGCTCTGGGAAAACTGAGCCCAGTCTACCCTTCTTTTTTTTGTTGGTCATGGGGCCTGAACACTGGGCCTGGCCACTGTCCCTCAGCTCTTCAGCTCAAGGCTAACACTCTACCACTTGAGCCATAGCTCCACTTCCAGCTTTTTCTGCTTATGTGGTGCTGAGGAATCGAACCCAGGGCCTTATGGATGCAAGGCAAGCCCTCTATCACTGAGCCACCTTCCCAGCCCCTGTCTACCCTTCTTGATCTCCCATTGATCTGATGTCCTCTAAAGCTCTCTACTCTTTCCTGCACAAACAGAAGAATGAAAAAGAGACAAATCTCTCTATCTCCTTTTGTGCTGGTACTGGGGCTTGGACTCAAATCTTTCTTCTAATTTTCTGGCACATATATGTGGTCTCTGCCTCTGTTCCCTAGGCCCCTTAAGGCTCATGTTTTCGGAACACAACAGCTAGATAGAATTGGGCATCAGTGGTTCCACCTGTACTCCTACCTGTTCAGGGAGATAAGATCTGAGGATAAGGGTTTGAAACAAGCTCAGGCAGAGAAGCTCCTGAGACTTTTTTTTCAATTAACCAGAAAAAGAAGTAAAGGTAAGGTACAAGTGGTAGAGCACTACCCTTGAGTGAAAAAGCAAAACAAAAGCCCTATGCCTTGAGCTCACTTCCCAATACCATAATGCACAAGCATGTGCACACACACACACACACCTATAGAAAGACTGGCATAGTGTTTGTTTTCCTGCTTTGCTGTCTCCCTTCCCTGTGAAATATTACAAAACTCACTGTAGCCAGGTGCTGATGGCTCACACCTGTAATCCTAACTACTCAGGAGGCTGAGATCTGAGGATTACCATTCAAAGATAGCTCCAGCAGGAAAGTCCCCATGAGACTTTTTTTTTCAGTTGTGGGGCTTTAACTCTGGGCCTGGGCGCTGTCCCTCAGCTCTTCAGCTCAAGGCTAGCACCCTACCACTTGAGCCACAGCGCCACATCTGGCTTTTTCTGCTTATGTGGTGCTGGGGAATCGAACCCAGGGACTCTTGTATGAGAGGCAAGCACTCTACCACTGAGCCAACTTCCCAGCCCCCCATGAGACTTTTATATCCAATAAATTACTTTAAAAAGCTGGAAGTGGCTCTGTAGCTCAAGTGGTAGAGCACTTAAGAACAAAGAGGCCCAGGGACAGTGCCCAGGTCCTGAGTTCAAGTCCCAGGAATGAAAAAAACAAAAGAAAAATTCCATTGATATCCCAAAATAATATTGAGCTCAATATTTCTTTTTTTTGGGGGGGGTCCGGTTGTGGGCCTGAACTCTGGGTCTAGGTGCTGTCCCTCAGCTCTTCAGCTCAAGGCTAGCGCTCTACCACTTGAGCCACAGCACCACTTCCGGCTTTTTTTCTTTTTGCTTATGTGGTGCTGAGGAATTGAACCCAGGGCCTCCTGCATACAAGGCAAGCACTCTACCACTGAGCCACCTTCCCAGCCCCTCAATATTTCTTCTATTAAATTTAACAGCCCAATAAAGAAAATATGTTTCTCATTAAGATTGACCCCTGGGGGCTGGGAATGTGGCTTAGTGGTAGAGTGCTTGTCTAGCATGCATGAAACCCTGGGTTCAATACCTCAGTACCATATAAACAAAAAAGTCCAGGAGTGGCGCTGTAGCTCAAGTGGTAGAGTGCTAGCCTTAAGCAAAAGAAGCCCAAGGTTAGTGCCCAGGCCCTGAGTTCAAGCCTGTGGACTGGAAAAAAAATTAGCTGGGTGACAGTGGCTCACGCCTGTAATCCTAGCTTTTCAGGAGGCTAAGATCTGAGGATCGTGGTTCAAAGCCAGCCAAGGGCAAGAAAGTACAGGAGACTCTAATCTCCAATAAAACACCAGAAAACTGAAAGTTGTACTATGGCTCAAGTGGTAGAAAACTATCCATGAGCTGAAGAGCTCAGGAACAGAATCCAGACCCAGAGTTCAAGCACCACGACTGGAAAGAAAGAAAGAAAGAAAGAAAGAAAGAAAGAAAGAAAGAAAGAAAGAAAGAAAGAAAGAAAGAAAGAAAGAAAGAAAGAAAGAAAGAAAGAAAAGAAGGAAGGAAGGAAGAAAGAAAGAAAGACAAAGTTTGACCTCTGCTCAAGACAGAAACTCCCAGGGCATGGATTCCTGTGTGATTTTTTTTCTCTCTAGGCAACTCTTGGCACTAGGGAAATTTCTCACCTGGATGATCTAGGGGTTATTAGCATCCTCCCAGGATCACCTCCTTCCTCTCAGCACAGTTGAGCATCCATCCCCTGAGTAAGGACAAACATTGCCTACCTCAAAAATGAGCAGCTGCTGGATACTGGTGGCTCACATCTTAATCCTAGCTACTCAGGAAGCTGAGATCTGAGGATTGCAGTTAGAAGTCAGTTTGGGCAGGAAAGTCTGTAAGAATTTTTTTTTGTCAGTCCTGGGGCTTGAATTCAGGGTCTGGGTGATGTCCCTGAGCTCTTTTGCTCAAGGTTAGTGCTCTACCATTTGAACCACAGTGCCACTTCCAGTTTTCTGACAGTTAATTGGAAATAAAAGTCTCATGGGATTTTCCAGTCCGGGCTGGCTATGAACCGCGATCCTCAGATCTCAGCCTCCTGAGTACTAGGATTACAGGTGTGAGCCACTAACACCCGGCTTATATGAGAATCTTATCTCCAATTAACCACCAAAAAGCCAGAAGTGAGCTGTGGCTGCTAGCCTTAAGTGGAAAAAGCTCAGGGACAGGGCCCAGAACTTAAGTTCAAGCACCAATATCAACACAAACCAAAAGTACACAGCTATTTTAGGATTAGTGACACTTCATATTGCTAACTAGACAATGCATTTTTCTTTCTTTCTTTTTTTGGGGGGGTACAGTCGTGGGGCCTGAACTCTGGGCCTGGGCGCTGTCCCTCAGCTCTTCAGCTCAAGGCTAGCACTCTACCACTTGAGCCACAGCGCCACTTCTGGCTTTTTTTCTGCTTATGTGGTGCTGAGGAATTGAACCCAGGGCCTCAGCATGCAAGGCAAGCGCTCTACCACTGAGCCACCTTCCCAGACCAAGACAATGCATTTTTCTAGCATGGAGTTTTGCTTCCTATTACTAGACAAACTCCACATGCACCCAGGACATGTATCAGGGGAACAAATGTCTTGCCATCCTAGAGGGTAGGATGAGTAAGAACCTGTCTTTAGACTACATAAAATTCTTCCTTTATATTTTCTGGTATGACACTTTGTCAGTGACCTTAATCATCTTCCCCTAAAGACTCGGAATTTTTCATTCTCTGTTGTTTGTTTGTTTTGTTGTTGGTCATGGGGCTTGAACTTAGGGCCTAGGTACTGTCCCTGAGCTCTTTTGCTCAAGGCTAGCACTCTACCAACTTGAGTCAAAGTTCTACTTCTGGTTTTCTGGTGGTTAATTGAAGATAAGAGTTTCATGGACTTGGGGCTGGGAAGGTGGCTCAGTGGTACAGCACTTGCCTTGCATGCATGAGGCCCTGGGTTCAATTCCTCAGCACCACATAAGCAAAAAAGAAAAAAGCCGGAAGTGGCGCTGTGGCTCAAATGTTAGAGCGCTAGCCTTGAGCTGAAGAGCTGAGGGACAGCACCCAGGCCCAAAGTTCAGGCCCACTGCCGGACACACACACACAAAAAAGTAACTACTTCATATATAAACAAAGGAAATTGAACCAGTATAACCAAGAAGCCCTTGCATTCCTGTGTATTGCAGCACTATTTACAATAGCCAAGATAAAGAAATAAGTAAGTGCCCATCAATGGATGAGTGATTAAAGACAATGTGGTATAGAAATACAATGAATACTATTGAGCCATGTAAAGAAGGAAATCCTAGTTCTGGGAGTATGGCTAAGGGGTAGAGTGCTTCCCTGGTAACACTAGGTTCCATCTCCAACACAGAAAATAAAAGAAGGAAATCCTGTTATTTGTAGCAACACAGAAGAATCTAGAGAACATTGTGTTAAATGAAATAAACCAAGTTCAGAAAAAAAAACAAATAACTCACAACCTCACTTTTATGTGGAACCTTAAAAAAGAGTTAAAGGGTAGTTACCAGAGATGAAGGAGGAGGGGATTAAGGGAGCTGTTAATCAAGGGAAACAAAAATATAAATTCAAGAGATCTATTGTCTAACAAAGTGACTATAGTTAATAACAATCCACTGTATTCTTGAAGGTTGCTAGCAGCATAGACACTGTGTTCTCAAATAAGAAGTGATATGTGTATGCTTATCATTATTTTGATATAACCACTCTATAATGTGTAGATATTGCAAAACATGTACAGAGTAAATGTATACAATAATAAAATAAGTAAATAGTTTTGTTTTTTTCTGGGCCTGGGGACTATCCCTGAGCTCTTTTGCTCAAAGCTAGCACTGTACCACTTTGAGCCACAGCACCACTTCTAGTTTTCTGGTGGTTAACTGAAGATAAGAGTCTGGTTGGAAGTGGCGCTGTGGCTCAAGTGGTAGAGCGCTAGCCTTGAGCTGAAGAGCTGAGGGACAGCACCCAGGCCCAGAGTTCAAGCCCCATGACTGACAAAAAAAAAAAGAAAGAAAGAAATTGGAATGCAACTTCTTAGCTGGGTGCCTTTAATCCTAGCTACTCAGGAGGCTGAGAACTGAGGATCACGGTTGAAAGCCAGCCAGGCAGGAAAGTCTGTGAGACTATTATCTCCAATAAACCCCTAGAAAACTGGAAGTGGCGCTGTGGCTCAAGTGGTAGAGCGCTCGCCTTGAACTGAAGAGCTTAGGGACAGCACCCAAGTCCAGAGTTCAAGCCCCATGACTGACAAAACAAAACAAAAAAGGCCTCATGAATTTCCCTGCCAAGGCTGGCTTTGAACTGAAATCCTCAGATCTCAGCTCCCTGAATAGCTAGGATTACAGGCCTAAGCCACTGTCGCCTGATCCTGGGCTCCATTTGCTTAAGGCTAACACTCTATCATTTGAGTCACATCTCCACTTTTGGTTCTTCCTGTGATTAATTGAAGATAGTCTCGCAGACTTTCCTGTCTAAGCTGGCTTCAAACCTTGATCCCTAGATTTCAGCCTCCCGAGTAGCTAGGATTGCATGCATGAGCCACAAGTGCCCAACTCTATATCATTTTTTCAACAGGATCTCCACACATATCCCAGACTGGCCATGAACTTGAAATCTGCCTACCTAAGTCTTCCCAGCACTAGATGACTGGGATATGTTACTATGCCGGACTCACTCCCTCATTTTGACATACGAGGGTTTTGGTTCTTTTTTTCTCTAGGCTATTCATAAGATTGTCTCCTGAATCTGAGTATCACAACTGTATTCAAAGGCAGAAAAGGGAGTGAAGAGAGATCACTGACCAGGGAAGCAAGAGAGAGGCCACACTCCTTTTTCCAAGGAAGATAATTTTTCCAGATATATCCCCCAGCACAGGTATCTGTATATTTCTTTGCCATAACTGTATACTGTACCACATTTAGGGAATAGGGAATAGGGAATAGGACCAACTTTGTTGAGGCCAGGGTGTTCTGCCTAACACTTGAATAAACTTAGATTTCTATATGCAGGAAAGGAGGGGAGGATGCCAGCTAATTAAGCAACCCAATCTAAGTATATATTATACACATGTACCCTTTAATGGAGCTGTTCATAGTGTATCTAAAAGAACCAAGAGCAAAGCACTAGGGGCTCATGCTGTAATCCTAGCTACTCAGGAAGTTGAAATCTGGAGATCATAGTTCAAAGCCAGCGCCAGTAGGAAAGTCTGTGAGACTCTTGTCTCCAATTAGCCACCAGAAAAACAAAAGTAGAGCTGTGGTCCAAAGTGGTAGAGCACTAGCCTTGAGCAAAAAAGGTCAGGAACAGCACTCAGAACTTGAGTTCAAGCCCAAGAACTGGCACGAAAGAAAGAGAGGAAGGAAGGAAGGCAGGCTACCTAATTTGGGAGTGTGTGCATTTGAGAGTAGTTAGCACCTGTTACATCTGCAGCAAATATTTTACCTGCCTAAATGACATAAACTAATGAAATATTTTACCATAATTCTTTTTTTTTGGGGGTCCGGTCATGGGGCCTGAACTCTGGGCCTAGGTGCTGTCCCTCAGCTAGCGCTCTACCACTTGAGCCACTGTGCCACTTCTAGCTTTTTTCTTTTTGCTTATGTGGTGCTGAGGAATCGAACCCAGGGCCTCATGCATGCAAGGCAAGCGCTCTACCACTGAGCCACCTTCCCAG
>NW_012267437.1:503556-513249 GCF_000151885.1 Dipodomys ordii
TGTGTGTGTGTGTGTGTGTGTGTGTGTGTGTATTCTAGTTCTAGTTCCAAAGTTTGGATGACTGATATTATGGCTTGTTATTATCCACAGGATCTGTCCTGTGTGTTGGGCTTGGGGCTCAGCTTTTGTCTAATCTCACCCCCTTGTTTCCAGAAACCAGTTCTGAAATCTGTCCTAGGACTAAATGAGTTTGTGTTTCTTGCTGTCAGACTGCCAATATGGTTGTTTCCATGGATCTAAACTGTTCCAGGCTCCTTGCTAATCCCTCTGTCCAGTACCACCAGCTATCAGTGATCTTTCTAACCTTCAGATACCCTCCTCCTCCTCCTCTTCTTTTTTGTATGGGTATGTGTGCTGATATGGCTTTTTGGCTCAAGGATGTTGCTCTACCACTTACTTGCCTCCACTTACAGCTTTGTGCTAGTTAACTGGAGATAAGAGTCTCATGGACTTTCCTGTCCAGGCTGGTTTTTTGAGCCACAATCTTCAGATCATAGCCTCCTAAGTAGTTAGAATTACTGGTATGAGCCACCAGTACCCAGCCACCCACCTATTTAAAATTCTTCAATAGTTATACCAGCCATAATATGAGACCCTTTGCCCTTATATAATGCAAAAAGCAGACAGAATATATGCAAGGAATTTTGGTGAACACTGAGAAGCAAACAGTGCAGAGATGTGAAGCCCAAGAAGGAGGAAACCGTGGAAGTGGTTCTATGGTTGCTCTAGGTTATACTTAGAGAAACTTTCCAGGCCTCAATACAGGGAAGGGGAACATTTCTGAGCTCTCTAAGATAAGGAGATGGAGCTGAGAATTTAAGGAAGCCATAATATATAAAACTAACACAAATTTGGGAAATTATGAAACCACAATAAAAAAATTTGGAGGGCTGGGAAGGTAGCTCAGTGGTAGAGCGCTTGCCTTGCATGCTCAAGGCCCTGGGTTCGTTTCCTCAGCACCACATCAGCAAAAAGAAAAAAGCCGGAAGTGGTGCTGTAGCTCAAGTGGTAGAGCGCTAGCCTTGAGCTGAAGAGCTGAGGGACAGCGCCCAGGCCCAGAGTTCAAGCCCCACAACCGGACCCAAAAAAAATTTTTTTGGAAAAAAAACTAATACATATATTTTGTATGTTGAAGAAAGTAGAAGAAAGACTGAACATTTTAAAGAGAAACACTGAAGATATTTTGTGTGCTGATGCTGGGGCTTAACTTCAGGGCTTCTTGATCAACATTTTGTTCATGGCTAGTGCTGTACCATTTGGGCCACACATCCAGTCTGACATTTTGCGAGTTAATTGGAGATGGTATCTTGAAGACTTTTTGCCTAGACTGGCTTCAAATCCCAATCCTCCAGGTTTCAGCCTCCTGAGTAGCTAGATTAAGGGAGTGAGTCATCAGTGCCCAGCTGGAAGATATTTTTTTTATTTTTTTATTTTTTGCCAGTCCTGAGGCTTGAACTCAGAGACTAGGCACTGTTCCTGAGCTTCTTTTACTCAAGGCTAGCTAGCACTCTACTACTTGAGCCACAGCACCACTTCCAGCTTATTATGTTTATGTGATATTGAGGAATTGAACCCAGGGCTTCATTCATGCATGCTAGGCAAGCACTCTACCACTAAGCCGCATTCCCAGCCCCTTATTTTTAAGTTTTTAAAAATTATCTTTAAGTAGTAGAAGGTATTTTTAAAGACCTAAATTCAACTTCTGAAAAAAAAATTCATTGTCTTAAAGGAAACAGAAACTAGATGTTCACATATATACAGATTTTACCCAGGTTATACATACACATATGCACAGATTATACATATACATATTACAGATATCTTTTTTTGCCAGTCTGGGGGCTTGAACTTAGGGCCTTAGTGAACTTGATGACTTAGTAGTAATTAACTTCAGAATGAAGCACAGAGAAAAGATTTACAAAATAAACAAAATATTAATGAACTCTGAGAAAACTTCAAGCAGCATTTTATATATAGAGAGAGAGAGAAAGAGAGAGAGAGAGAACGCTCTAGAAAGAAGAAGGAAGAGGGTCATAAAAAGAACTTATGGCTGACACTTTTTCCAAAGTTATTCTTGACATTAGAAAATGCACATATCAAAGATGGTCAAAAAAAAACAAGCATTCAAACATGGAAACAGATAGAAAACTATACAAAGGCATGTCGTAATCAAAATCAATGATAAAGAGAAAAATCATAAAAGCTGCTTTTGAAAAAGACCATACAGGGCAAAATGAAAGGATGATAGAGTCCTTGTTGGAAATAAAAATGTAACTTGTTGAGAACAGAACCTTCCTTCACAAGTAAGTCAACATTTGAAAGCATTCTGCTTTCTATAGATGCATCATCTTTTCCATGGATCACAGTAAATATTTGATTAGAAACAATGAGCTTCGCATATTCATTAAATGTGTGTCAATTTGATGGGAACCTGGAACTGAATTATTAAACCAAGTCCTAGCACTGAGCTTACACATTTATTCAGAAGGCTAAAAGATCTGTGATTTAAAAATCTTCAGTTGAAAAATTATTCAAAAATGAACGCCACGAAATGAAAACAAGAGTTTGTTTTTTTTCTTTGTTGCTGTTTTTGTTTTCTTTTTGTCTTGCTTCTTCATTTCCTTGTCTTTCTTTGGAAGCGTGAGGGGGGCACATAATGGTGGGACAAAGAGACAAATGAAAGAGTGGTACTCACTAAACACTATGTTGAAAATGGACTATACAACTTGTAGGTGGAGATGAGAGGGAAAAACTGGGAATAGAGTGAGGGAAGGGTTAACATTGTCCAAAAAAGTTTCATTTTTGGTCGTGGGGCCTGAACTCTGGGCCTGGGCACTGTCCCTCAGCTCTTCAGCTCAAGGCTACCGGTCTTCCACTTGAACCACAGCATGACTTCTGGTTTTCTGAGTGGTTTATTGGAGGTAAAAGTCTCATTGACTTTCCTTGTCTGGGCTGGCTTTGAACCAAGATCCTCAGATTTGAGCCTCCTGAGTAGCTACGATAACAGGCATGAGCCACTGGTGCTCGGCCTTTTTTTTTTCTTAAAAAAAAATTTTTTTTTGCAGCCGGGCGCTGGTGGCTCACGCCTGTAATCCTAGCTACTCAAGAGGCTGAGATCTGAAGATCACGGTCCAAAACCAGCCCGGTCAGGAAAGACGGTGAGACTCCTATCTCCAATAAACCACCAGAAAACCGGAAGTGGTGCTGTGGCTCAAGTGGTAGAGTGCCCGCCTTGAGCTGAAGAGCTGAGGGACAGTGCCCAGGCCCAGAGTTCAGGCCCCACGACCGACAAAAAAAAAAAAAAAATTTGCATCAAATACAGTGAAAGCAAGGCTTATACCCTGGGGGAAGTACATACAAAGTAACAAAGAAATCATCTTATAAATATGTTGGAAACAATTGCAAGAAAGAAAAAAACATTTGAATCCTTATCTTGGGGTTCATAATTTGTGGAGGGGAAGGGAAAAAACAAACTGTTTAAATAGGGATACAGGTGGACCCATTGCAACAATGAAACAATGAGATGTAGAAGACATTATGTAGAAAAATGAACTTTACAACTTTGGCAGGATGGGGGGTGAGGGTAGGGGGTGGAGGGGTGGAGAGGAAAAGGGATAGGAGGCAACAATGCTTGATAAGAAATGTACTCACTATCTTGCCCATGTAATTGTAACCCCTCTGTTTGGTATTTTCACAATAATAAAAAAAATTTTTTTGGCCAGGCACGGTGGCTCCCACCTGTAATCCTAGCTACTTAGGAGGTTGAGATCTGATAGTGATTAACCATTTTCTGTTTGAAACCCTTTAAGCTAGGTGGGTTTTTTCCCCTCTCTCTCCCATTTGTTTGCAGGTGGCTTTTGTTGTTATTTTCTCCTAACCCAGGCTTCTCCACCTCAATCATATGGACATCTTTGGTTGGGGATACACAACAACATCTCTGACCTCTACCAAGAAGATACCAGTAGAATCCTTCCGTGTGTGTGTGTGTGTGTGTGTGTGTGTGTGTGTGTGTTTAGTTGTAACAACCAAAAGTGCATTTCTTTCTTTTGGGGGGGTTTTGGTTTTCTCTTTTCCTTTCTCCTTTCTTCCTTTCCTCCCTCCCTTCTTCCTTCCTTCTCATCCTCCCCCTCCTCCCTTTCCTCCTCCTCTTATTTTTTTTTTGCTAGTCTTGTGACTTGGAACTGCTTCCGATTCCTAAGCCTACAGGAATTTCTACAGGTTTTCAAATCTCAAATGGTTGAGAACCTCTGAATTTTATATTACTGGGGATTGAACCCATTCACACTAGGCAAGCACACTGCCATTTAACTACATCTCCAACTCATCACTGCTTTTCTCTGGGCTTGTTTTTTGTTTGTTTGTTTGTTTAAGAAGCTGGGTGCCTGTGGCTCACACCTGTAATCCTAGCTTTTCAGGAGGCTGAGATCTGAGGATTGTGGTTCAAAGCCAGCCCAAGCAGGAAAGTCTGTGACACACTTATCTCCAATAAACCACCAGAAAACTGGAAGTGGTGCTATGGCTCAAGTGGTAGAGTTCTGGCCTTGAGCTGAAGAGCTGAGGGACAGCACCCAGGCACAGAGTTCAAGCCCCATGACCAACAAAAAAATAAGAAAAAAGAATATAGACAGGAGTTGGAGGTGAGACTTAAATCTCCTACTTTACCACTGAGCTAGTGTGTTGGAGTTTGAGCTCAGGGCCTCAGATTTTCCTTTGATTTTTCCCCCCTCAAGGCTGGCACTCGATCACTTAAGCCACATCTTCATTTCTGGGTTTTTTTTTTTTACTGGTTAATTAGAAATAAGTATCCCATGGACCTTCCTGCCCTGGCTAGCTTTGTGATACTCAGAGCTCATACTCCTGAGTAGCCAGGATTACAGATGAGAGCCACAGAGGCCCTGCTTCAACTGACTTTTATAAACAGGAAATCACTATCCCCTTTTGAAGCCTCTATTCCTTATCATTTAAGTCCTATTTACACACTCTGGGAAGAGTTCATAAAGTCTACTGGGAAATTTCAGTTAGTCTGTTAGTACCACTGCTTCTATGCCATCTGTGATCGCTTTTGCACATGGCAGGTATTTAAAATAATAAATTTACAGTTGGACTGGGAGTGTGGCTCAGTGCTAGAGAGCTTTCCTAGCATGCATGAAGCCCTGGGTTCAATTCCTCAGCACCACAAAAGCAGAAAAAGCCAGAAGTGGCACTGTGGCTCAAGTGGTAGAGCATAGCCTTGAGCACAAAGAGGCTTAAAGACAGTGCCCAGGACCAGCAATCAATCAATCAATCAATAAGTGTGTAGTGCGTAAAGTGGAGAATCATGTGCAAGTGTGGATTCTCAAAACATCACTTCCCCTGCCAGATTCAGTTCTGGGTCTTTAAACCTTAGAAACAGCTCAGCCCCCAGGAGCCCTGGGGCTTTAGCAATGATCTCAGACAAGCAGTCCAGATTCTTGCTGCCTTCCCGCTAGTGTACTTGCCAGCCACTTTCACAGATTTCCAAACTTTCAATCTATAGAAAAGATAAGACTCTTGGTCCTTTCCTTCTCAATAATCCCCTGACCTTCTTATGCAAATTTACCTACTTCCTCCTCAAGACCCCTGAACATTACATAATATTACTGGAGTAGAGGCAGACAGACAGACAGACAGACTGACTGACTGACTGACTGACAGAGAGCAGAGACAGATTTTGTCATTCCTTGACTAAGAGAGCCTTCTTGCCTTCATTTACATAACTAAAGAAACTGGCCGAATGATTTTTCTATAATAAAAATTCTGCCTAGATAGTATTTGTCTCTAAATATTGAAGAGATTAAGATAATTTATTAAATTCTGCTTTGCCCGGAACCTAGTTTTAAAAGAACAAAGGAAGGTGATATTACCAGGACTATGCTTTTAGCATCCTTCTTTCTGGAACCTGTGGAGGTACCAGGCTAAGTATTTAGGTCATGTTGGTTCTGACTGTAAGGTGGAAAGAACAAGAAATATAGTGTGACCTCATCCTAATGAGATTAGGCCTTCAACGATTCTATATCTAAATAAAGGTTCAGATACTAGGAGGTTAGAAGTCCAACCTCCCTTTGGGAGATATAAGTCAACACAACTGAAGCAGTAAAAGATCTTGAGACCCTAAGTTCAAGCCCCAGCACTAGTACCATCAGTACCCCCCCCTCTCATCTTCTCATCTCCAATTAAGCACTCAAAAACCAGAAGTGGCTCTGTGGCTCAAGTGGTAGAGCACTAGCCTTGAGCACAAAGAGGCTCAGGGACAGCACCCAGGCCCTGAGTTCAAGCCCCCAAACGGACAAAAAAAAAGACCCTCACAGACTTTACTGCCCAAGCTGGATTTACACTGCACTGTGATCTTCAGATCTCAAGCCTCCCGAGTAGCTAGAATTACAGGTGGGAGCCACAGCACCTGGATCTACTTTAACTAGAATTATATTATGCTCTGCACAAAAATGGAAATAAATTTCATGCCCTTTTTTGGCCAGTCCGGGGGCTTGAACTCAGGGCCTGGCTACTACCCCTGAGCTTCTTTTGCTCAAGGCTAGCACTCTACCACTTGAGCCACAGCGCCACTTCCAGCTTTTTCTGTTTATGTGGTACTGAGGAATCAAACCCAGGGCTTCATGCATGCATCCATCACTAAGCCACATTCCCAGCCCAACTGCATTGTGCCAATACCAGTTCATGGGACTGGTCCAAAAATAGAAAACACAGGACTGTAGGTGTGGTTCAAATGGCAGAGCATATTCCTAGCAAATGTGAGGTCCTGAATTCAAATTCCTGTACCACAAAAAAAGTAAAGGGAGAAAGACAACAATATAAACACTGCATAAGGAATCTCAATGAAAGCTATTGATCAACAGGGATTTAGAGGAAGGAAAAAGCAGTAGAGAGGGATATACTGACCAAAATATAACATAAACATGTCTGAAATACCATACTGCAATTAATGCACAATTTACAAAATGAATGTCAAGAAAGTAACACAAGCTGTAATGGAGGGAGGACCAGTGGAAGGGGATGGGCAACAAAGACGGTAGATGAAAATGAATATGAAGTGGTTTAGTTGCATGTATGAAAATAGGGCAATGAAACCTGTTGAAGTTACTTTAATAAGGATGGGGGAATAAGGGAGGTTGAAAGATACATGTGTGGAGATGTCACAATAACTCCCCCCACCCTTGTACAACTAATGTATACTAGTTTTAAAAAGTCAACATATATAGCAGTTGCCAAGAATGTTGTCACAGAGTGCTGGTGGTTCATACATGTAATCCTAGCCACTTAGGAGGTTGAGATCTGAGAAGTAAGGTTCAAAGCTAGCCTGGGTAGGAAAGTCCATCAGACTCTTGTCTCCAATAAACTACTCAGAGAAAGCCAGATGTGGTGCTGTGGCTCAAGTGGTAGAGCACCAGCCCTGAGCAAAAGAGTTCAAGGACAGCATCCAGGCCTCAAGTTCAAACCCCAGTACTGACACATACACAAAAATTGAAGCCAGGCAAGGAGAAGAGTCTGAGAGACTCCATCTCCAAAATAACCAGCAAAAGCTTGGCACATGTGATTCATATCTGTAATCCTAGCCAAGATCTGAGGACTATAGTTCAAAGCCAGCCTGGAAAGTAAAGACCATGATACTCTTATCTCCAATTAAACCAGCTAAAAGCCACAGGAACTGTGTTTCAAGTGGTAGAACACTAGCCTTGAGCAAAAAAGGTAAAGAACAGTGCCCAGGCCCTGTGTTCAAGTCCCAGGACCAATACACACACACACACACACACACAAATAACTAACAAAAAAATCAGGCTTGAGTTGTGGCTCAATCAGAGCACCTACCTGCCAAGTAAGCAACCTGATCAAGAGATGCCCTGAATTCAAATCCTAGTATCAGTAAAAAATAAATTGAGGGGGGAACATGAACCCACCATTAAGATGAAACATGTTAATATATATACATAATTTATGTCAATATCTTTATTATTTATGTATCTTTTTATTTAAATGCTGGGGATTAAACCCAAGGACTCATGCATGTTAGCAAGCATCCTACAGCTGACCAAGACTCCTGTACTCTGTAATGTTTTATTTTATTTTGATTTTGTGCTGGTCTTGGTGTAAAGTAGGGAGAAATGAAGAAGAGTAACATTTCTTATTCTCCTTGTAAGAAATATGAGTTAAAGACCTGTAATGTCTTAATTCTTTAAAAAGTAAAAATATGATCCAGGGGCTGGGAAGGTGGCTCAGTGGTAGAGCGCTTGCCTTGCATGCCTGAGGCCCTGGGTTTGATTCTTCAGCACCAGATAAACAAAATGAAAAAAAAAAAGCTGGAAGTGGCGCTGTGCTCAAGTGGTAGAGCACTAGCCTTGAGCTGAATTGCTGAGGGACAGCGCCCAGGCCCAGAGTTCAGACCCCACAACCGGACCCCCCCCCCAAAATAAATATGATCCAGGCACCAGTGGCTTATGCCTGTAATCCTAGCTAGTCGGGGGCTGAAATGTGTGAATTGTGGTTCAAAGCCAGCCCGGACAGGAAGCTAGCCCCATGAGACTGTTCTCTCCAATAATCTACCTACAAAAAAACTGAAAGTGGAGGTCAAGTAGTAGAGTGCTAGCCTTGAGTTTGAGTCTTAGGGTGCTAGCCTTGAGCAACAAAGCTCAGGGACAGTGCCCCGAGTCTGAGTTCAAGCCCCAGGATTAGCACAAGAAAAGTAAAAATATGGAGCTATTGAAAATTTTCATAAAGATTGAAGCAGGCTGGGTGCTAGTGACTCACCCCTGTAATCCTAGCTACACTGGAGGCTGAGATCTGAGGATCGCAGTTCAAAGCCAGTCTGGGCAGGAAAGTCTGTGAGACTCTTATCTCCAACCACCAGAAAACCAGAAGTGGTGTTGTAGCTCAAGTGGTAGAGCTTTGGCCTTGAGCTGAAGAGCTCAGGGACAGTGCCCAGGCCCAGAGTTCCAGTCCCATAACAACCAAAAAAAACAAGATTGAAACATACTTTTACTGCTGAATAATATTCTTCAGTGTGAATATACTAACTTACTCTTTTCTTTCTTTCTTTCTTTCTTTCTTTCTTTCTTTCTTTCGGGTCTGGTCGCGGGGCCTGAACTCTGGGCCTGGGTACTGTCCCTCAGCTCTTCAGCTGGGTACTGTCCCTCAGCTCTTCAGCTCAAGGCTAGCACTCTACCACTTGAGCCACAGCGCCACTTCCGGCTTTTTTCATTTTGCTTATGTGGTGCTGAGGAATCGAACCCAGGGCCTCAGGCATGCAAGGCAAGCGCTCTACCACTGAGCTACCTTCCCAGCCCATAACTTACTGTTTCATTGAATGACATCTAACTGGATTCTAATTTGGAGTTGTTATGAATAAATCTGTTATGATCAGCAAACTATATAGTGGTCCCCAAATGATCCCAGCCTCCTGGCATGCATGCAAACCCCTATGCATGTATCCACTCCTGGTATACACACCTACTTTGTGGATTGTGTCTCCCCCCACTAGAAGTTTCACATGAGGCCACATGCCTGTAATCCTAGCTACTCAGGAGGCTGAGATCTAAGGATCATGATTTGAAGCCAGCCCCGGTAGGAAAGTCTGTGAGGCTCTTATCTCCAATTAGCCACCAGAAAACTGGAATTGGAGCTGTGGCTCAAAGTGGTAGGGTGCTAGCCTTGAGTGAAACAGCT
>NW_012267437.1:513839-527350 GCF_000151885.1 Dipodomys ordii
AAAGCCGGAAGTGGCTCTATGGCTCAAGTGGTAGAGCACTAGCCTTGAGCTGAAGAGCTGAGGGACAGCACCCAGGCCCAGAGTTCAGGCCCCACGACTAGACCCCCTCCCCCACCCCGCAAAAAAAGAGTCTCATGGACTTTCCTGCCTGGGCTGGCTTTGAACCATGATCCTCAGATCTCAGCCTCCTGTGTAGCTAGGATTACAGGTGTGAGCCACCAGGCTATCTTTGCTTTTAAGAGAAACAATAGGATGGACTTCTTGCTTCTAAGAAAAACAACAGGATGCATTCCTTATTTCAAGAATTAACATCTATTTAGTTGTAGGATGCATCTCTTCCTGAGAGAAATGCACCCCCCAAACATAAACAAACAGAACGGTAAACAACAACTTGGCAAGTGTAACAACACCAAGAGTGATTGAGATTAAAGATACACACCTATCTACATAACTCTAAGTCAGACTTTATCATCTCAATACCTGTGGTACCAAAGAGCTGTGTGTCTCTCCCCCTTTGAGCACCCACATTCTGTTAGGGTGTGCCTCTGCCTTTCTGCTTGTCTGTTTGTCCGCTTTTTTGGCTACTTACTTACTTACTAAGCTCTGCCAAGTTTTCTTACCATGATGGATTGTCCAGACATTTTTGTTCCATGATTGAAGTCAGGGCCCTAAAGTGAAGAGTCCCTAATTTTAGAGGAAAACTTCACAACCCCCAACCTGCATTCAGTGACAATATAATGGGTAAAAAGTTCATTTGCCTTTGGAATTCCAGAAAACTTATGGCTGATTTTCACTTTTAAAACCTAAGCATGCCTCAAGAACTTTGTGCATGTGTGTGTGTGTGTGTGTGTGTGTGTGTGTGTGAACAAATTAAAAATAATCTGATATTTTAATGGGAAAAATATCATCACTGTTAACTCTTCTGGGGAAAATGGCCCCTCTCTGTTTTCTCTCGATGTGAAACTATACATAGACCCCTTCCTGTTTGTTCTCTCTCCCTGCAAGACCACATGTGGCCCTCCCTAGAAGTCCCTGCCCAGCACCTGTTACCCAGGTAACTGGTCACTGCACACCAGGGGGCAGTGGGAGGTCCCCTATGCTCTGAGGTCACTTTCTCATCCTCTGAGGTCACTTCTGTATCCCCTAAGACATGTTCTTCTCACCCTTACCTATATAATCTCGCTGCTTCTCTCTGCCATTTGTTTGAGCCTACCCTACTTTCCTGTTTGGCCAGCAGTTTAGGTCTCCCAAATAAACTATTTTCTGCCTGAACCAAATGGTGGTCTTCTTTCACCAACCCTTACAATCACTAAAACTAAGAGTTAAAAAAAGTATGTCTTGGGGGGAGGATGGGATGGGAAGGGGAAACAAAGGAAGAGGCTACAATGCTTGATAAGAGACATACTCATTATCTTGCCCATGTAATTGTAACCCCTCTGTACAGTATTTTCACAATTAAAAAATAAATAAAAAATAAAAAAATTTTTTAAAGTATGTAAGTTGGAGCTTATAAAACATTAATAAACTTTGGTAAAGTTGGTATATAATTAAATTGACTGTAATTTAAAAAAACTAATCTAAACATTTTTCCTTAAGGTCAAAAATTAATACACTGATATAAAATTAAGTAGTAACTAAATCAAGAATTCATTTAAGTGTTTATGACAAGGTCCTTCAAATAATTGTCCTTTAAATAAGTATGTAAAACTAAAACACTACTTTTTTACTCTCTAGTATTTCCATTTACCAAGTATGTAAGCTGCCTGGGATATAGAGCTAAAAATGACAATAAACAGGCCTGTGTTCCTGCATTTCTTATTATAATCGAAAAAGCTTAGTGATACCTACAATGGTTTCAATATTAATTGGCATCCTAATGCACTATATGTAGTAAAAAAAACTGGAGAATTTAATCCATTACTGTATTAAAACTTTCTTTCTCTTTCTCTCTTTCTCTTTCTCTCTCTCTTTCTCTCTCTCTCTTTCTCTCTCTCTCTTTCTCTCTTTTTTTCTTTCTCTCTTTCTTTCTTTCTTTTCTTACTTTCTTTCTTTCTTTCTTTCTTTCTTTCTTTCTTTCTTTCTTTCTTTCTTTCTTCTTTGTCTGTCATGGGGGCTGAACTCTGGGCCTGGGTGCTTTTCAGCTCAAGGCTAGCACCTTATCACTTGAGCCATAGCACTACTTCTGGCTTTTTTCTGCTTATGTGGTGCTGAGAAATCGAACCCAGGGCCTCATGCATGTGAGGCAAGCACTCTACCACTGAGCCAACTTCCCAGCCCTATGTTAAAACTTTCATAATGATTGCTGTTAAGTCTTTTATCATTATGAAGTAAGGAGGTCAGGTTTGGCCTGTGCCATATTGGCCATATGGTGGATTGTAAGGTCTGGCGTATTGTCCTCATGCTAGGGGAAGAAAACCTCCCTGCCCATAACCTGCCTCCCAGGTAATGTGTGTGCCCAGTTCCCTGGAGGCAGAGGCAGGCACTTGGCTGATAGGTTACTGATCTTTCAGTCCAGTGCCTGGGACTGGGAATTTCCTGAGGATCTGCCTCCTGTGCCCACCTATTTAGGCTTAGACCAGCCTAGTGGCCATCACACCATGGCACGTGTGTCTCCATGATTGTGTCCTATCTTCTGTCTCCTGGCTCCTGGCTCATCTCCAGTCATCAAGGAGTCATAATTCAGCTCTCTGTTGGAGCTGAATTGGCTTGTTGGTATTCTTTTTGTTATTTCTTTCCTCTTTAGCATGTTTCCTGGCCGTGTTATGTGTATTTGCGTGCTGCAGGCCTTTGTAACAACTGGTGGCCTGCAGCCTGTTAACTGTATAATAAAGACTCCAATATTCTATATTTCAAAATGTGGTTTCTGGGATGATTCACCTTACAACAATTATAGACCTTAACCTCTGCAAAGTTTGCTACTTTTTGTTCTACTTTTAGCATTTCCCATAAGACAGGCCTATCTCACAATCCTCTAGGCCAAGCAATAAGCATGTGAACACATGTTAAAGTCTCTGGAAAAACAAAAAGGGGTAAATGGGATACGAATTGTTTTCTCAACCTCTAAGATCCTTAATGTGATACTTTTTACTCTAATTTTAAAAATATTCACCAGAAAGGTTTATCACCCACTGAGAAATATTGGTGTAATAAGCCTTTTGGTACTGGCCCCATTGGTGCTGAAATCCTGGATGGAGTTCCCCAGAGGACTCCCATCCTTTTGCTTGTTCCCCTTTGCTTTCAGATTTGGCCTCAATACCAATTGGATTGTTGCACCCCACAACATTGAAAGATAACTCTCTCCAACAAAATGGCAAATGGTCAGAGGTTCCCTATACCCAAGCTTTTTTCCTTCTGTCACTACATTCTTCCTCTCTTCTTCAGCTAAAACTGTCTGTCCCCTCTAAGCAAACTCCCTGGGTCAACCTTCCCCCTGTGCCTGTCTGGCCTGTGTGACTGACACAGGATGGGGGTTGGTGTTAGGCTACAACCTAGCCAGATACTCTGTAAAGGTAAAGCAATTTTCTTTGTCTTGTAAATGTAGTCATAGCAACGAGTTAACAGCCCTGCTTCAACTCCAAAAGCTAGAGCAGCCCCCCTCCCCCTCAAATCCTAACAACAGCTACTTAATGTGGCCTTCATCATCTTTAACAATCAGGATGAAGAAAGGGGGGATTCTTAAAGTTTAATGCCAACTTTTAGCTACTGCCTTGAAACCCCAAAATAGACTGTCCTATGCCCGACCACCCTTCCCTGAAATTGGCCTGCTAACCTATCATTGACAGTGACTGGCAAATACACTGGGGCTAGTCTCTCTGTCTGATGTCTGTCTGCCTATCTGTCTGACTCTCTCTCTCTCTCTGCTTTAAATGACCTGGTCCTCTTCTCCCAACAAAAAATCCTATAATGAGAAAAGATGGACAGATAGCATGCCCAAAACAAGCCTATCCTCTTTTTTGCCTTTGAGACTTTGAGACCTTACACCTATAGTCCTAAGGAAAGATGGCTATGGGGTCAAGAACAACCGAGTGGGTCCCTTTCAGATTAGTGAGACAACATGGAGGTGTTTGCATGCAACAAGTTGAAGAGGATAAAATTGACAGAGAGCAGGCCACAAAGGGAGCCTTCCTCACAGAGAAACCTGAGGAAACCCAGAAGATGCAGCACACGAGTTCAGGCACCAAAATTCCCTACCTGGGACCAAATTAAAAATCTGTAATGATGCTCAGGAAATTGTTTCCAAGGGAGGTTTTGGGGATTCAACCAAGGGTATATTCTGCTCTTACTATTGATAACTGTTTAGGTAAGTCCTACAGAGACACAGGGGATCTATTGGACATCTACTGTCACCTCTGGTACTCCATTCTACAACTTGGAATACTCCTTCCATTATAGTAACAACTAATTATACTCAGTTGATTGGTGGGACATTCTTTTTTTTTTTTTTTGGGTCTGGTCGTGGGGCCTGAACTCTGGGCCTGGGCGCTGTCCCTCAGCTCTTCAGCTCAAGGCTAGCGCTCTACCACTTAAGCCACAGCGCCACTTCCGGCTTTTCTCTTTTTGCTTATGTGGTGCTGAGGAATAGAACCCAGGGCCTCGAGCATGCAAGGCAAGCGCTCTACCACTGAGCCACCTTCCCAGCCCCGATTGGTGGGACATTCTAACTGGAGCATTCAACCTGAGTATAAGTCTCTTAATTATTCTGAGTTGAATGCTGCCTATCCTATTTGCTTTAGATCCCCTACAGTATGTCCAGATATAAAAGAGATACATAAAAAAGCAATGCTTTTTTTAATTGTAAAGGTAATGTACAGAGGGGTTAGTTACATAAGCCAGGTAATGAGTACATTTCCTTTTGAACAGTGCCACCTCATCTCTCATTTCTCCCACTTTTTTTCTCTCCCCCTCCTCCTCCCACCCCAAAGGCAATGTTATATAACCCTACTGGACATGCCAAAGGTAAAATAATACAATTCATGGTGTTAGCCCAATGAGCTCCCTTCCCATAGCTTAGCACCCTGCTTCCCCTTTCCACAGCTTAGCATGCTCCTTTCTTAGGCAACACTAGGCCCATTTAGTAAAGGCAGTAAATAATCAGCCTCCAACCCCCTTTACCTTGGGATAGCACTTCTCTGGGGCAGCTACCACCATATAAGGCAACAAGAGCCCCTTAGAGTGACCTTCAGGTCTGGGCAGCTGCAGGACCCTTATCTACTACTTGGGCAGCAGCCATAAATCCTAGTCCACCATGATGAAGTCCCTGGTCCACACATCCACACCAGGGTCTCCACCTCCTAGACCCTTCTAGCCCCTCCTAAACCTCCTAGGTTATATAGGTCACTGCAGACAATAGCCAGCGCTTCTTCTCCCTTTTGAGAAGGGGTCTTGCTGGCCCCTTTCCCAGCAATAAACCCTTCTTTGTTCTTTGTACCTGGATGTATGTGTGGTTTTCAGGCAAAGTCTAAAATACTCTAACACATGGGACTCAACTTTACTATGCTTCCCTTTTTCTTTTGTTAGGTTTTTAAAAGAGGTAGCCGAGTAAGAACAGCACCAGCATGCACGTGGTATTCAGGTAAGGGGTAGGTTTATTCAGTAGACCTGCTGGGACCAGGCAAGGTTGGCACTCGACGTGGCTGGGAAAGGCCTGGGAATGAGAGAGAGAGCTGGGAAGAGAGGAAAGAGAGAGAAAAGAGCTAGAAAAGAGCAGAGAGAGGGGTAAGAACAGTAGCACTCACGTGGTATTCAGGTAAGGGGTAGACCTGCTGGGACCAGGCAAGGTTGGCACTCCACGTGGCTGGGAAAGAGAGGAAAGAGCTAGAGCAGAGAAAGAGCAGAGAGAGCTAGAAAAGAAGAGCAAGAGCAAGAGAGCGTCTGGGCCTGGGCTAGGCCTTATGTAGGGTATGGGCGGGGAAAGGTGTGGCCACATCAAATTCAGATGTGACCTCAGCAGATGCAGATGTGACCTCTTCCAGGTGTCCCAGTTGCCTAGGTAATGCAGGTACTGGGTGGAGACTTTGCTGCGAGGAGGGTGGAGTCTGCTTGCCATCCAGGGGTGGACCTTACACCTTTCTTTTTTTTTTGGGGGGGGGTGGTCTGGTAGTGGGCCTGAACTCTGGGCCTGGGCGCTGTCCCTCAGCTCTTCAGCTCAAGGCCAGCGCTCTACCACTTGAGCCACAGTGCCATTTCCAGCTTTTTTTTCCTGCTTATGTGGTGCTGAGGAATCGAACCCAGGGCCTCATGCATGCAAGGCAAGCACTCTACCACTGAACCACCTTCCCAGCCCTACTTTGCTTTTCAATGCTACTTGGCAACCTCCTTGCTTTCTCGTGCTTTTCATAGAATTGAACACAGTCCACCTTGGAGAGATTGCTTGTTTCCATTTGCCTTCTCATGGTCAGGGGATAATCATACTTTAGTGTTGTGGTCTCAAAACTCTTCCATTAGTGTGGAGACAGCAAGTAAAGGAGAATGGAGCTGGGCACCAGTGGCTCACACCCGTAATCTGAATCAGGAGACTGAGATCTGAGGATCTCTGTTCAAAGCCAGCCTAGGCAGGAAACTCCCTGTGAGACTCTTATCTCCAATTAACTACCAGAAAACCGGAAGTGGTGCTGTGGCTCAAGTGGTAGAGTGCTCCTTGAGCTGAAGAGCTGAGGGACAGCACCCAGGCCCCGAGTTCAAGCCCCATGATTGACAAAAAAAAGAGAATGGGTAACACCTGAAGTGGGACCCCCTCATGGGCCAACACAACAGGACCTATGGACACTCCTGATGGCCACTGACCTCATTAATTTAATTAGTAGTCCCACTGAATATCTGAGAGGGGTTGGCACAGATAGAACAGGTGTTTATGCCTGTGTAAGCCACCACTATATACTTCTTGATGGATCATTCAATATCACTCAGGATGGTTCAGCTATGGCATGTGACCTGTGTAGAGAGCAACTTAACAAATTACATCCCCAATGTACATAAGGGTCAAGATCTGTTAATCCTACACAAGACCCCTTTTGTTATGGTTCCTATTAACCTTACTAGTATGCCCACAAAGGTTTGCAAGTTGTTCAAGAAATGTATAGAAAGCTAGCTAGCCACAAGCTGCTAGCTTCATTAATTGTTTTAGGCATAATATCTGTAGTTATTCTTTTCATGTGTATATCTTTACTCTCAATCAGTCTTGGTATTGTTATGCTTGCTAAGTTCCTGGCTCTTGTTTACCATTCTGGACCTTTACATGTTGGGTTCACCCTTTAATTTCTCTCAGGAAGAGATGCATCCTGCCTCCAAACATATGCTAATTTTTTTTGTCAGGCCGAAAAAGAGTATTGGGGGAGAGAAAACTGCAGGCCACAAGAGAGGGAGGCATGCAGGAACAGAAGGGAAGGAAGAAGAGAAAAAGAGAGAAAGAGCTAATTTTTTTTTGTCAGTTGGGGGGCTTGAATTCAGGGCCTGGGCACTGTCCCTGAGCTTTTTTGCTCAAGGCTAGCACCCTACCACTTTGAGCCACAGTGCTACTTCCGGTTTTCTGGTGGTTAATTGGGGGTAAGGGTCTCATGGATTTTCCTTCCTGGGCTTGCTTTGAATCATGGTCTTCAGCCTCCTGAGTAGCTAGAATTACAGATGTGAGCCACCAGTTAATTCTTTTGTTGTTCTTGTTGTTG
The DNA here is from genome assembly GCF_000151885.1 of Dipodomys ordii. Classification (NCBI taxonomy): domain Eukaryota; kingdom Metazoa; phylum Chordata; class Mammalia; order Rodentia; family Heteromyidae; genus Dipodomys; species Dipodomys ordii. The sequence goes on from NW_012267437.1 coordinate 521,501, forward strand.
GTTGTGGGGCTTGAACTCTGGGCCTGGGTGCTGTCACTCAGCTCTTCAGCTCAAGGCTAGCGCTCTACCACTTGAGCCACAGCCACTTCCGGTTTTCTGAGTGGTTAAAATAAGTGGTTAAGATAAGAGTCTCTTGGACTTCTTTGCCCGGGCTGACTTTGAACTGCAATCCTCAGATCTCAGCTTCCTGAGTAGCTAGGATTACAGGCATGAGCCACCCCCCACCCCCCAGCTAACTACTAGCTAATTCTTGAAGCAAGAAATGCATCCTGTTTTCTCTCTTAGAAGCAAATATAGCACTTCTGTTTCAAAAAACCTTGGTTCTGAGTTGCCTTCAGCAGGCCTCATTTTCATTCATTTATCCTGCTTCAATAGGTTAAATGTTTTGGAGCAAACTATACTTCAATTATTAAATAAGTTGGATGCTCTAAGGTGTAAGCAGGGCTACCTTTGTCATCAAGGTCTAAAATCTCTTTGTATAACTAGCCTCCCCCCTTCTGACAGTCACAGGATAAGTGGACCAAAATACAAGCCCATTTGCTAGGAATATTGTCAGGTTCAGAGACTACTCTTCATCTATTGGGACTTAGGGCATCATTCAGTTACCAAAGGTTCATGTGGAAGGATCCTCTCCTGCACAGTGATTTTTTTTTGTCGGTCATGGGGCTTGAACTCTGGGCCTGGGCACTGTCCCTCAGCTCTTCAGCTCAAGGCGAGCGCTCTACCACTTGAGCCACAGTGCCACTTCCGGTTTTCTGGTGTTTTATTGGACATAAGAGTTTCATGGACTAGGGCATGGAAGGTGGCTCAGTGGTAAAGCGCTTGCCTTGCATGCATGAGGCCCTGGGTTCGATTCCTCAGCACCACATAAGCAAAAAAGAAAAAAAGCCGGAAGTGGCGCTGTGGCTCAAGTGGTAGAGGGCTAGCCTTGAGCAGAAGAGCTGAGGGACAGCACCCAGGCCCAGAGTTCAGGCCCCATGAACGGACCCAAAAAACAAACAAATAAAAAAAGAGTTTCACGGACTTTCCTGCCTGGGCTGGCTTTGAACCGCGATCCTCAGATCTCAGCCTCCTGAGTAGCTAGGATTACAGGCATGAGCCACCAGCACCCAGCTTCCACCATGATTCTCAGATTCTTAGCTAGGATTACAGATGTGAGCCTCCAAGCCCAGGCTTGATAAATAGTATTTTAATGTTCAGAGGAGTTACTGGTTCCTCCCCTTAGAATATCATCCTCCTTTTGTCTGATTGTTTGTGTATGAATGCCTAGAGTCTGTATAAATGACCAAATCCATGCTGCCCAACGTGGCTTTTTAATGGTAATTTTTGAGATGGAATCTCAGGGACTTTTCTGCTCAGTCTGAACTGAGATCCTCTGTATCTCAGTGTCCTGAGTAGCTAGGATTACAAAGCATGAGCCACCAGCATTTGGCTGATTAGCAGTTTTTTAAGTCCTATTTTTTAAAAAAATCTTTGTCTACCTCCAGTTAATATTTTGAAATCTTAAAAGGGGAACTATGCGGTCAAGCTAAAAACAGATTAGTATGTAAAATATTTGAGCTTCTCTTTTCCAATCACATTAAGGAGATTTGGGTTTAAAGGAGAATGAGGCTTTCATCTGATTAGAAAGGGCTGTCCTTGGGGTTGCAGTTTAGTGCAGGGAGAAGCCAGCTGGAACCAAGATCTTGCTTCCCACAGCCTCTTGGTAAGAATCTAGAGAAATAGCTACATAATAAATCTGGGAGACAGGAAAACAAGGCTCAGGGTTACAAACGGTCGAAGAGATTTCTGTGTGCCAAATGGTGCACAGAAGTCACAAAGTGCTTGCCAATCTGAAGATGCAAAGTGAACAATGTTCCTAAATGATAACCTACGGGGACAAATGATCCTCCTCAACACCTTCCCACGGTTTGGCATTGAGTAAGATGTCAGAACCAATTAGGTGGAGAGCCCCTACTTTTTTGGTGGAAGTTGCTGTAAAGATTGAATTAAGAAAGGGGAGCATTAAAAGCTATTTAAGGATGTTGACAAAGAACATAGATGGAAATTACTTGTATGAACTCCAGGTGAAATTATAATCTTCTTAATAAATTCCAGTTTTCACCAGCATAGCTTCCTGAGTAATCTAGGATTAAAATAATAACATGGTTTAAAATGGAAGTGTGTTTTTTCCCTTTTCCTTGAATTGTATTCTTTCTTTTTGATCCTCTTAAGAGCTCACTAAACTATTCTTCCTCCTGTATTTTTCCTTTCCACTAAAATAAAAAAATGAATTTACTCTTAATTTCCTTAATAAAAAGCCTCCTCAGTGCTGGGATTACAAGCCATGTGCTCATGCTTCCAATATTTTTTTCTAAAGGCTTTAAAGTTGTCAGTACATTCTAGCCAAAGACTACCCATAACATTTGTGCAATCGAACATGAGGATTTATTTTTTTGCTGGTCGTGGGGTTGGAACTCAGGGCCTGGGTACTGTCCCAAGCCTCTTTGTGCTCGCAGTTAGTGCTCTACCAGTTGAGCCACATTGCCAGTTCTGGCTTTTTCTGAAGATAAGAGTCTCATGTACTTTTCTGTCCAGGCTAGCTTTGAACTGTGATCCTCAGATCTCAGCCACCAGTGCCCAGTTTGGATTTTTTTTTGTAGTATCTAGATTTTGATTACTACCGGGATTTGACCTCAGGATTTTTGCTTCCATTTTCAGATTTTGTTGCTGTTGTTGTTGTTTTGTTGTTATTTGCTGGGGCTTGAATTCAGGGCCTGAGCACTGTCCCTGAGTTTTTTGCTCAAGACTAGCACTCTACCAATGGAGCCATAGCTCCACTTCTGGCTTTTTGATGGTAAATCAGAGATAGAGTCTCACAGACTTTCCTGCCCATGCTGGCTTTGAACCATGATCCTCAGATTTGAGTCTCCTGAGTATCCAGGATTACAGGTATGAGCCACCAGCTCTTGGCTATTTTATTTATTTTTTAATAAGTTTTTTATTGTGATAATACCATACAGAGGGGTTACAATCACATGAGCAAGGTAATGAGTACATTTCTTATCAAGCATTGTTGCCTCCTCCTTTGTTTCTCCCCTACCATCCCTTCCCTCCCATCTCCACGATTACACTCCCACCCCCTTTTATTTTATTTTATGCTGGTACAGGGGCTTGAACTCAGAATATGGGCATGGTCTCTTAGCTTTTTCACTCAAGGCTGGTACTCTACCATATGAGCCATAGCTCTACTTCCACTGTTTTTGCTGAGTAATTGGAAATAAGATTTCACAGATTTTTCTGTGAAAAGGATAGCTTTAAACTGTGATCCTCAGATCTCAGCCTCCCAAGTAGCTAGAATTACAAGCATGAATCTCTAGCACCTGGCCTGAAATATTTGTTTTAATTCACCATTTTGTTGGTTTCACCCCATGATCCTTGGCTGCACTGATTCTGAGCCTGTGGTGAGGCAGAACATTCGTATGGTGAGAGCATGTGGCAAAGACTACTCACCTCATGAAGGAGAAGAAGAAATGAATATAAAGCAAGGGGCCAGAGCAAGATATAGCTCTCCACTTCCTCCAATTTTGTCTCACCTCCTACTTTTCACTGTCTCCCATTCATATTATGAATCTGTCAAAGGGTAAATCCATTCATTAGGTCAGAACCCTCAGATCCTAAACGTTCATCAGCAGGTAGCCACACCCCTATACATAAGCCTGTTGAGAAAATTTCACATTCAGATCATAACAATACTGTTTTTCCTCTGCACTCTACATCAAATCCATCATTATGTCCTTTCAGTCCCATCTCTAAAACCATATCCTAAACTGATCTACTTCTTTTTTTTTCTTTGGGTCCGGTCGTGGGGCCTGAACTCTGGGCCTGGGCGCTGTCCCTCAGCTCTTCAGCTCAAGGCTAGCACTCTACAGCTTGAGCCACAGTGCCACTTCCGACTCTTTTCTTTTTGCTTATGTGGTGCTGAGGAATTGAACCCAGGGCCTCATGCATGCAAGGCAAGCGCTCTACCACTGAGCCACCTTCCCAGCCCCTGATCTACTTCTTATACTGTAGTATACTAAGAAATCTTGGGGAAGGAGCTGGGGATGTAGTATAGCAATTGCCTAATACTGAGTTCCATCTCTAATGCCAGAAGAAAGAAAATTAACCAGCAAAAAGCCAGAGGCTGGTAGAGTACCAGCCTTGAGTGGAAAAGCTCCCAAGAGTGCAAAGCCCTGAGTTCAAGCCCCAGAATTAGCACACACACACAAAAACCTGTTTGCCCAGTTTCCTATTCACTGCACATGCACTTATGAACAACTTTTATCTCAGTATTCCATACATAGTCTCATTCCCACACTGGAGGGGATATTGGCAGAACAAGTTTTCTCTTTGAGACTGAACTCAAGTGTAAGGACATCTTGTGAAGAAATACTAGGCTGCCAGGCTCTTGAAAGGGGTTTCTGCTGCTAAAAGCTGTCATCTCAGTTGTCTTAAGCCCTTTTGGGACTCTCAGTCTTGTGCCTCTCCTCCACCCGTAAGGATGTCTATCTGGTATATAAGAGACTTTCTGTTATACAGATAAGGAAACTGAGGCTTATAGTGGCCGAGTAGACAGGGAAGTTTCTCAATGTCACCCAACTATAGAGTCAGGAGATTTATCTCCCACTAACCAACAAAAAGGCAGAAATGGAGGCATGGCTCAAGTGGTGGAGTGCCATCTTGAGTTAAAAAGCCATGTGAGAGCTTTGAGGTCCTAGTACAAGCACACACACACACACACACACACACACACACACACACACACACACACAGCACTGGTAAGGAGAGCAAAAGAAGTAACATTTGTAATTTTCCTAATCAGAGAGCAGAGTAATTCCTGTACTTTTGGCAAATTAGCCAGGGAATAGGGAGAGAAAAATCATAGAGTTGTTTTCTTTAATCATAAGGGAAGTTCACGGGGTGATAAACTCACTATTAGTTTAGTCAAAAGAAAATTTTTATTCTGTGTTGTTCCTGGGGCTTGAACTAGGGATAGGGTACTGTCCCTGAGCTTTTTTGTTTAAGGCTAGCACTCTACCACTTGAGCCACAGCTCCACTTCCACCTTTTTTGGTAGTTAATTGGAGATGAGTCTTATGGGCTTTCCCGCACATAGCTGGCTTTGAACTGTGATCTTCAGATCTCAGCCTTCTGAGTTAGCTAGGATTACAACTGTGAGCCACTGGAGCCTGGCTTTCAAATGAATATTTCATAAATCCTCAGGCCCAGATACATGCCTTGTCTTCTAAGGAGCTGCTGAGTATTTTCTACATATTGTTTGATATTTTATTTGCACATATTCTCTCACCTACAATTACCTCTTGATTGTCTAGTCAACACTTTTTTGTTGCTGTTGTTGGTCCTATGGCTTGAACTTAGGACATGGGAACTGTCCTTGAGCATCTTTTTATCAAGGTTTATGCTCTACCACTTGAGCCACAGCTCCACTTCTGGCTTTTTGGTAGTTGATTGAAGATTAAAATGTCATGGACTTTCCTGCACAAAGCTGGCTTAGAACTGCGATCTCAGCCTCCTGAGTAGCTAGGATTACAGGCATGATCCACCGGTGACCCACTAAACTCAATTTTTTTTTTTGATCCGGTCGTGGGGCCTGAATTCTGGGCTTAGGCGCTGTCCCTCAGCTATTCAGCTCAAGGTTAGCGCTCTACCACTTGAGCCACAGCGCCACTTCCGGCTTTTTTCTTTTTGCTTATGTGGTGCTGAGGAATCAAACCCAGGGCCTCAGGCATGCAAGGCAAGCACTCTACCACTGAGCCACCTTCCCAGCCCCTCATGAGACTCTTACGTCCAATTAACCAACAAAAGGCCA
>NW_012267437.1:529430-531804 GCF_000151885.1 Dipodomys ordii
CCCTGGGTTCGATTCCTCAGCACCACATAAGCAAAAAGAAAAAAGCCGGAAGTGGCGCTGTGGCTCAAGTGGTAGAGTGCTAGCCTAGAGCTGAAGAGCTGAGGGACAGCGCCCAGGCCCAGAGTTCAGGCCCCATGACTGGACCCCCCCCAAAAAATAAAAATAAATAAAAAGGAGAGCCGGGTTTAAGAAGGTCGCAGGATGCAGGATCAACAAAAAACAAAACCAATCACATTTCTATATACTAACAATGAACATGTGAAAGGGATTATTAAACAAAAAAACACATAATTCCAACGAAAATACAATGCCCAGGTATATACTTCATAAGCAGTGTAACAGATTTTTAAGCTGCAATTTATGAAATGCTGAAAACACAAATCAAGGAGACTTAAATAAAAACTGAGTTACCTGGGACTAGTGGCTCATGCTTATAATCCTAGCTACTCAGGAAACTGAGATCTGAGGATCATGGTTCAAAGCTAGCTAGGCCAGGAAAGTCCATGAGACTTTAAGCTCCAAATAACCACCAAAAAGCCAAAAGTGGAAGTGTGGCTAAGCCCCAGTACCAGCACACAAGCACACACGTGCGTGCATGCACATACACACACACAGATTCAACATAGGAAAGATACCAATTCTCTCTAGAATTAACACAGATAAGCTTATTCTAAAATATATATGAAGAGGTACACTATAGAATAGCTAATGCTCTGGACAAAGAAAAATAATGTTGGAGGAATTAGTCTACAAAATTTCAATACCTATTGTATAGGTAAGCAAGATTCTGTGGCACTGGCAGTGAGTCAGGCATACAGATCAATGGGAAAGAATAGAGAATTCAGAAATAGACCCACACAAACATGCCCAATTGATTTTTGCTTTTGTTGGTCGTGGGGCTTGAACTCTGTCCCTGAGTTCTTCAGCTCAAGGATAGCGCTCTACCACTTGAGCCACAGCACCACTTCCAGTTTTCTGGTGGTTTATTGGAGATGAGAGTCTCACAAGTGCTCCTAGCTATTCAAGAGGCTGAAATCTGAGGATTGCAGTTCAAAACCAGCCTGGGCAGGAAAGTCCATGAGACTCTTATGTATGGTTAACCACCAGAAAACTAGAGGTGGAGCTGTGACTCAAAGTGGTAGAGCTCTAGCCTTGAGCAAAACAAAACAAACAAAAACACACAGGCCTGAGTTCAAGCCCCAGGACTGACAAAAAATAAATAAAATAGAATAAAATGTGCAAACTTCTATCATGTTTCATAGCCCCATTTCTTTGCTAGTCCTAGGGCTTGAACTCAGGGCCTGGGCTCTGTCCCTGAGCTTCTCTGTGCTCAAGACCAGCACTCTACCACTTGAGCCACAGTGTCACTTCTAGCTTTTCTCTGTTGATGTGGTACTGAGGAATCAAACCCAAGGTTTCATGCATGCTAAGCAAGCACTCTACCACCAAGCCACATTCTCAGCCTTGTTTTTGTTTTTGTTGGTCTTAGGGCTTGAACGTTGAACATGATTGCTGTCCCTCAGCTCTTTAGCTCAAGGCGAGTGCTCTACCACTTGACCCATAGCACCACTTCTGGTTTTCTGGTGGTTTATTGGAGATAAGAGGTTCATGGCCTTTCCAGCCTGGGCTGGCTTTGAACTGCGAACCTCATATCTCAGGCTCCTGATTAGCTAGGATTACAAGCATGAGCCACTGGCACCGGTTCCTGTTTTTGTTTTTAACTCAGGCTTTTGAAAGGACATCAAACTGTTCTGCTTCTTACCTTCCCTTCATCTCCTTTCTGCCTCTCCCAGACTCCAATGGCCTGCTCAGAATTTACCATGATAAAGTATACAATTCGGTGGTGTTAAGTATAGTCATCACCAATATCTAGTTCTAGAACTTTCTCATGTCAGATGGTAGTCTCATGTCCATTAATCAATCATTCCTATTTCCTTTTCTCCCCACCTGCTTAAACCACAAATCTGCTCTCTGTCTTCATCAATTTGCTTATTCTGAATATTGCATATACATGAAATTATGCAAGATGTAGCCTTTCATGCCTGCTTTCCACCTAATGTTTTAAAAATTTATCTGTGTTATAGCAAGTATTAATGTTCTAATCCCTTTTGTGGCTTAATGATATTCTATTCTAGCCATATAGGACTGTATAAACATCATCAGATCATGATCATCAGTTCAGTGGGATAGCTTTTTCTGGAGAAATATGTATTCAAAATTCTTACCCCATTTTCTTTGAGATAGGGTATCACTGTATAGTCCATGACTCTCTTGCCTAAGCTTCCCAAGACCTGGGGTTACAGGTGTGTACCTCCATGCCTAGCCTTTTCCTTTATATATATATATATATATATATATATATATATATATATAT
>NW_012267437.1:535884-542456 GCF_000151885.1 Dipodomys ordii
CTTGAACTCTGAGCTTGGGTGCTGTCCCTGCTCTCTTCAGCTCAAGGCAAGTGCTCTACCGCTTGAGCCACAGCGCCAGTTCCGGTTTTCTAGTGGGATTTTTTTTTAATGGAGATAAGAGTCTCACAGACTTTCCTGCTTGGGCTGGCTTTGAACTGCAATTCTCAGATCTCAGCCTCCTGAGTAGCTAGGATTACAGGCGTGAGCCACAGGTGCCCGGCTTTCCCTTTTCTTTTGTGTTCTAAGACCAAAACTTGAACTCCTTACCTGGCTCTTTGCTCATTGGCTGGAGCTCTACCAATCGAGCCACACCTCCAATCCCTCTTTTTATTAGTGGCTATTAATTGTACAACAATTAAGATTTTCCACTGTCCCTTTTCCCAGTACCTATGGGGCTGGGTGAACTAAAAAAGTGTGTCTATCTTGGAGCAAATGGAATGAAATCTCTTTTGTATACGTGTGTTGAACACAGAGCCTCATGCTCTCAACTTGGCTTTATCATTCATGGCTGGTGCTCAACCACTTGAGCATACCTTCATTTTTTTTTTTGATGGTTAATTGGAGATAAAAGTGTCATGAACTTTTCTGCCTAGGCTGGCTTTGAAATAGTGATCCACAGATCTCAGCCTCCTGAGTAGCTAGGATTACAGGCGTGAGCCACTGGTACCTGGCTTCCTTTTCTTGATATTCACTTTGGAGGCAGAAAAGAATGGAATAAAGGAAGAAGTTAAAATGTCCTCTTTAATCTTTCCCCACAAGCAATTAATGATGTCTAAGAGCTTGGTTTCTTTCTAGGAAAGAAACCTCTTCTAAGAAACCACAAAGCTTAAGCACTTGATTTGTCATGAACCACAGCATCTGATAAGAATAGGAACAGAAGAGGCTTTTTAAACCAATTGAACACACACACAAATTTAATTCTAATGAAGAATCAATTGTCTGGCAGATCATTTTTCCCATGACTAAGAGACTTTCAATCAGTGTGGATAGTAAATAAGATATTCTTTCTGAAATAAATCCAGTTGATTTAAAGGTGGAGATTAAGTACATAACAATGGATGTGGCACTTAGTCTGGATAAATGTTCTATGGTGGATCTTTAGGATAATGTTTGGAAAAATGATGAATGAGTCAGTATTAACAAACACAACCAAATGTGTACACAGATTCACAGGGGCTAGGAGCACATCTGAAAGAAAATTGGCTTCAATGGACAAGTGTGCCCAGCCTTGAGAAGAAAGGACAGAAGCTGGGCACTGGTGGCTCACGCCTGTAATCCTAGCTACTCAGTAGGCTGAGATCTGATTATCGCAGTTCAAAGCCAGCCTAGGGAAGAAAGTTCAAGAGACTCTTATCTCCAATTAACCACCAAAAAGCCAGGAAGTAGAGCTGTGGCTCAAGTGACAGAGTGACCTGTGTGAGCAAAACAGCTCAGGGACAGTGCCTAAGCTCTGAGTTTAAGCCAGACAGACAGACAGACAGACAGACACACACACACACACACACACACGAAAGAACTGGAGGAGTGGGGCAATATTGCTTGTTGATTTTTGCTTGCCCAGACTCATTTCTCCACTTTGCTAAACATAGTCTGATATGATAACATTTGGGGAAATATCTGGGCACACTTTAGCAGCTCTGGTCAGTTTCTCCCTTTTTCCAGGGTGCCTGGGGATCCATTTGGTTTCAGATCTCACTCTTTCCTTACGGGACTCAGGACTAAGTTCTGGTTGGTTGATGCCAGTAACTCTTCATGAGTGATCTGGAAATCCTAGAGGATCCCAAGATCAAACCCCGAGATCAAAAATCTTTTTGGGGTATATATTTACCTTTTTCACTTTCATTCTCTCACAAATACAAGGAAGAGGCTTTTTCTGGAGGTTTCATGACACAGGATACCATCGCTCTGACAGGTAAAACCTGAGTATGTGTGTTCTGGTGTTTTCTAGAATTTCTATTTTTTAATAAGTTTTTTTATTGTGAAAATACTGTACAGAGGGGTTACAGTTACATGAGCAAGGTAATAGAATTTTCTATTTTTATTGCACCAGTATTGGGGCTTGAAATCATGGCATTGCACACTCACCTGGCTTTTTCTATTCAAGGCTAGTGCTCTACTGCTTGAGCCACAATCCACTTTTGGCATTTTGCTGGTTAATTGGAAATGTATGGTAGATTTGCCTTTAAAGTGTATGTCCTGAGACCAAGAAGGTTGAGAATTTGGTTTAAGTCAATGATAGAAATCCCATTCCTGCCAGGTGCTGGTGGTTCATTTCTGTAATCCTAGCTACTCAGGAGGCCAAGATTTGAGGATTGCAGTTTAAAGCCAATGCAGGCAGGAAAGTCCATCAGACTCTTATCTCCAATTAACGACCAGGAGTCCAGAAGTGGAGTTGTGGCTCAAAGTGATAGAGTGCTAGCCTTGAGTAAAAGAGTTCAGGAACAGTGCCCAGGCCCCATGTTCAAAAAAAAAATCCCATTCCTCTTTTTAGAAATTGGTTAGAGAGGCACGGAAAAGGTGACTCAGTGGTAGAGTGCTTGTCTTGCATGCATGAGGCCCTGGGTTCGAGTCCTCAGCACCATATAAGCAGAAAAAGCTGGAAGTGGCACTGTGGCTCAAGTGGTAGAGTGCTAGCCTTGAGCTGAAGAGCTGAGGGACAGCGCCCAGGCCCAGAGTTCAAGCCCCACATCTGACCAAAAAAAATTGGTTAGAGAAACACAGTGTGACACTGTCTTGACTTCTGAGGCAGAAAAGGAAGATCTCTGTGGGACAGTGTTCTGGGAAAGATTTCCTTGATCTCCCCCCCTACACACACACCTTGTCTATTGGTGATATTGGAATAGAACCTAGGGCCTCATGTATGCTAAGCAAGCATTCCACCACTGAGTTATATCCCAGCTTCTCCTTAACTATGTTCCTCCCCCCCCCCCACAAACTCCTCAGTGGGTCTGTTTGGAGGAACAAAGGAATGGGGGTGAAATAAAGAAAATATGGAGAGTTAGTCACTTGTGTTTGACTCCTGTAATCCTAGCTACTCAGGAGGCTGAGACCTGAGGATCATGGTTCTGAGCCAGCCAAGGCAGGAAAGTCCATGAGACTTTTATCTCCAATTAACCATCAGGAAACCAGAAGTGGAATTGTGGCTCAAAGTTGTAGAGTGTTTTCCTTGAGCAAAAGAGTTCAGGGACAGTGCCCAGGCCCTGAGTTCAAGCCCCATTACTGACAAAAAAGGAAAGAAAAGAAATGATGGAGGGCAAGTAATATTGTAATATTACTTTTTTTACTGTAATATATACATTGCATGTATGTATGAAGACATAAGGAAACTTGCTGAAAGCTGTTCAACAGTATGGGACAGAAGGACAGGGAGAGAAAGAGCAATAGAGAGAATCTAACTGAGATATAATATATGCATGTGTGAAATACCATGCTGAAAGTCCTTTGTACATTTAATATATATTAAACAATGACAGGAAAGCCAGTCACTGTTGGGAAGCAGGTACCAGAAGAAGCAGGAAAGGTGAACAAAGAGGGTGAATGAGGGTGAATATGGTCAAAGTATTTTTTAGTTGTATGTGGAAATAACGAAACCTGTTGAAATTTCCTTAAGAAGAGGGAGGAGGGATAAAGGAAAGCAAGGAAGGCGGTTGAGTTTGATGGGGTACATCATATATAAGTGATTAAGTGACATTATGAACCATCCTTAAGCAATTAATATATAATTTTTTGTAAGGGCTGAGGTTTGAATTCAAGACTTGGTGCTTGCTATGCAGGCACTCTACCACTAAACCATGCCTCTAGCCCCAAATATTATTTTTTTTTGGGTCCGGTTGTGGGGCCTGAACTCTGGGCCTGGGCGCTGTCCCTCAGCTCTTCAGCTCAAGGCTAGCGCTCTACCGCTTGAGTCACAGCGCCACTTCCAGCTTTTTTCTTTTTGCTTATGTGGTGCTGAGGAATCGAACCCAGGGCCTCAGGCATGCAAAGCAAGCACTCTACCACTGAGCCACCTTCCCAGCCCCCCAAATATTATTTTAATGTTAGGCTGGGTGCTGGTGTCCTAGCTACTCAGGAGAATGAAATCTGAGGATCATAGTTTGAAGCCAGCTGAGGCAGGAAAGTCCATAAGACTCTTATCTCCAATTAACCAGGAAAAAATAAAAGCTGGAAAGCCAGGTGCTGGTGGCTAAGTCCTGTAATCCTAGCTATTCAGGAGGCTGAAATCTGAAGATTATGGTTCAAAGCTAGCAGTGGCAGGAAAGCCCAACAGACTGTTATCACCAATTAACTACCAAAAAAGCTAGAATTAGAACTGTGGCTCAAGTGATAAAACCCTAGCCTGGAACAAAAAACAACTCAGGGACAGGGCCCAGGCCCTGAGTTCAAACCCCAGACCATTACAAAAAGAAATGCTGGGTGCCAGTGGCTCATGCCTGTATTCTTAACTACTCGGGAGGTTGAGATCTGAGGATCATGGTTCAAAACCAGCCCACTCAGAGAAGTCTGTGAGATTTTTTGGGGGGGTCAGTTTGTGGGACATGAACTCTGGGCCTGGACGCTGTCCCTCAGCTCTTCAGCTCAAGGCTAGCGCTCTACCACTTGAACCATAGTGCCACTTCCGGCTTTTTAATTCTTGCTTATGTGGTGCTGGGGAATCGAACCCAGGGCCTCACAGCATGCAAGGCAAGCACTCTACCACTGAACCACCTTCCCAGCCCAGTCTGTGAGATTTTTATCTTCAGGTAACCAGCAAAAAGCCACAAGTGGAGATGTAACTCAAGTGGTAGAGCACTAGCATTGAAAGAAAACGCTAAGAGAGAGGCTCTGAATTTAAGCCCCAGTACCAGCAAAAACCAAAGAAATAGAAACATACAAAGAAGTGAGCATGGTCTGGGAAGGTGGTTCAGTGATAGAGCTCTTGCCTTGCATGCATGAGGCCCTGGGTTCAATTCCTCAGCACCACATAAGCAGAAAAAAATGCTGCAAGTGGCACTGTGGCTCAAGTGGTAGTGCGTTAGCCTTGAGCTGAAGAGCTAAGGTACAGAGCCCAGGCCCAGAGTTCAGGCCCCACGACTGAACCCCCCCCAAAAAAAAAAGTCTCACAGTCTTTCCTGCCGGGGCTGGCTTTGAACCACGATCCTCAGATCTCATCTTCCTGAGTAACTAGGATTACAGGTGTGAGCGACCTGCGCCTGGCTGTTTTTTGTTTTTTTAGTTTTTTGTTTTTTTACTTAACTTCATCCACTATGATCTTTACAATACAAGGTAGTCTCTTAAAACCAACAAAAATATCACCACACTGTTTTACAGAATGGCAGTGTGAAAAGGACTAGGTGCTTGAGGTACTGAATTAATCAACCTTGAGTACACCTACCTTTGGATTTCTTAATTTAATTGTATTTATTTATTGCCAGTACTGGGGCTTCAATTCAGAGCCGTGCACCCTGCTTGGCTTTTTTTCCCCTCAAGGCTAGTGCTCTATCACTTGAGCCACAGCCCCCTTTCCAGCTTTTGCTGACTAATTGGAGCTAAGACTTTCATGAACTTTTCTGCTTGGGTAGGCTTCAAATCTTTTTTTTGTTTTTTGTTTTCAATTTTTTTTATTGTAAAGATACTATACAGAGGGTTACAGTTACATGAGTGAGGTAATGAGTACACTTCCTCTTGAACATTGTTACCCCCTCCATTGTTTTCCCCCTACCATCCCCTCCCTCCAGTCTTCAAATCTTGATCCTTAGATCTCAGCCTCCTGTGTAGCTGGGATTACAGGTGTGAACAAAGTATCACCTGTCTCCAGTATGTTCTTTCAAGTCAGGTTTCTGGAAACACAAACCTGAGGCTTATAGATCCAGGGTAATAGAATATGAGCTCTTTATCTTTTTTTACTAGAGCTGGGGATTCAATCAGGGCCTTGCTCAGGCTAAGCACGTGCTATACCACTGAGCTACATTTTAAACCTTACAATATAAGAACCTTGAATCAGCAAACAGCAGGTCACCCATTCAGAAAATTGGCAAATATTTGCTGAGTATCTAACTCGTTTAGAATAAGGGGAAAACAGCACACGAAACAGATGCAGTCCTTATATTTGTGGAACTGGCATTCTAGGTAGAGACACAACCATTAAATAATCGATTGCACAAATATTTACCTGCAGTAAACATTAAGAAGAAAAAGTGATCTGATGCCGATGGCTCACACCTGTAATCCTACAGACTCAGGTGGCTAAGATCTGAGGATATTGGCTCAAAGTCAGCCAGGCAGACAAAACTATGAGATTATTATCTCCAATTGACCAGCTTGTAGCTCAAAAGGCAAAGTATGAGCCTTGAAAGAAAATGCTAAGCAAGAACATAAGGCCCGAGTCCAAGTCCCATCAACATTGAGGAGGAAGAAGAAGAGAAGGAGGAAGAGGAAGAGGTGGAGGAGGAGGAGGAGGAGAAGGAGGAGGAAGAAGGAGGAGGAGGAAGAAAAGGAGGAGGAGAAGCCGGGCGCTGGTGGCTCACGCCTGTAATCCTAGCTACTCAGGAGGCTGAGATCTGAGGATCGCGGTTCAAAGCCAGCCCGGGCAGGAG
>NW_012267437.1:544401-550830 GCF_000151885.1 Dipodomys ordii
AAAATTTCGGCCTGAGCCAAGGAGACCTAGGGTTTCTCCTATTCCATCCTGTAATGTTTTCAGAGTGTCTGCTTTGACTTCGAGGTCTTTGATCCATTTGCAATCCTTCCTTTTTTGTGCAGGTACTAGGCTTGAACTCAGGGTCCAGGAACTGTCTCTGAGCGTTTCTGCTCTAGGCTAGCACTCTACCACTTTAGTAATAGCTCCACTACTGACTTTTTGGTGATTAATTGGAGATAAGAGTCTTATGGACTTTCCTGCCCAGGCTGGCTTCGAACTGAGATCTTCAGATCTCAGCTTCTGAGTAGCTAGGATTACAGGCATGAACTACTAGTATCTGGCTTAATCCTTCCTTTTTAAAAACTTGTTACAACTGTGGTAAAATAAAATAATTTTCTGTTTTATTTTCCCAGCCCTGGGGATCAAATGCAGCCCATTGAGTATACTAACCAAAAGTTCTACCACTGAGCTATACCTCCAGGCCTCTTTCCTGTACTTTAATCTCTAAATGACTTAGAATACCTAACACAATGTAAATGCTATATAAACAGGTGTTTAAGTGTGTAGCTCAATACACTCAATTTTACTCGATAATAGTGCTCTACCACTTGAACCACAGCTCCACTCTGGCTTCTTTTTCCTGGTTAACTGGACGTAAGAGTCTCAAAAACTTTCCTGCCTGGGGCTGGGAAGGTAGCTTAGTGGTAAAGTGCTTGCCTTGCATGCATGAAGCCCTGGGTTCAATTCCTCCGTACTACATAAGCAGGGGAAAAAAAGCCAGAAGAGGTGTTGTGGCTCAAGTGGTAGAACACTAGCGTTGAGCTGAAAAGCTGAGGGACAGCACCCAGACCCAGAGTTCAGGCCCCATGATGGACAAAAAAAAAACAAACTTTCCTGCCTGGGCTGGCTTTGTACCACAATCATCAGATCTCAGCCTCCTGAGTGACTATGGTTATAGGCATGAGTCACCAGAGTCCAGCTTTTCTTTGTTGTTTTTGTTTATTTGTTTGTTAATTTGGCTTACTCGGGGTCTGGCTATGTAGGTCAGGCTGGTTTTGAGCTCTAGATCCTCATGAGTGGTGATATTATAGGTATACACCATAACACCTGACTAAATTGTATTTTTAGCATTTTTTTTCTGGTAACAAGGTTTGAACTCAGAGCATCATGCTTGCTTGGCTGGTGCTCTACCACTTGAGTCACATGTCCAGCTGGGCTTCCTGCTGCTTATTTTGGAGATGGAGCCTTCTCAAGGACTAGTCTATCTTGGATGGATTTAAACCTTGATCCTCTAGATCTCAGTCTCCTGCAAAGGTAGGATTATAGGTGTGAGCCATCCGTGCCTGGAGATTTTTGACAAATATTTTTGGGGGGTTTGTACTGGAGTTTTGAGCTCAGGGAATCTTGCTTTGGTTTAGCTTTTCCACTCAAGGCTGGTGCTCTACCATTCAAGCCACGCTTGGCTTTGCTGGTTAATTGGAAATAAAAATCTCCCAGTCTGGGCTGGGAAGGTTGCTCAGTGGTAGAGTGCTTGCCTAGCATGCATGAGGCCCTGGGTTCAATTCCTCAGCAACACATAAGCAAAAAAGAAAAAAGCCGGAAGTGGTGGTGTGGCTCAAGTGGTAGAGCGCTAGCCTTGAGCTGAAGAGCTGAGGGATAGCGCCCAGGCCCAGAGTTCAGGCCCCACAACCAGAAAAAAAAATCTCCCAGTCTTTTCTGCCTGGGCTAGCTTGAAACCAGGATCCTCATATCTGACTTTCTTTTGTAGGTAGTGAGCTTACAAATGTGCCAGTGTCCATCTGGCAAATATTTTGATCTATGGTTGGTTGAATGAATACATGTGGAATGGAACCCAAAGATATGGCTATCCAACTGTAAAGACTAGAAAGATAGAAGAGAAAACTAGAAGATGTTTTTCTGGAGCTCTTCTTCTAGAAGAAGCTACATAAGGTTCTCTTGATTTTGTAAGGAGATGGAAGGAGTAGTGACAGAGGCCTTAGAGGAGGCCCGGGATTTAAGGGGGTAAAAAGTATTGAAAAGAGCAGAGAGAACCATGAAAAGGAACAGAAACCCAGAGTACAATACTTTGCAGGATTGGTGACAGCTCAAGGCTGCCCCCAGTGGGAAAGTACTGCTTCTGCACCACTAGGTAAGTGCCTAGACTCAGAAGAGTCCAGAATAAAGCAGATATCTTGCCAATCCCATCAAGTATCTTCAGTGATATTAGGAAACTTACTGTTTCTCTTCAAATTATGATGGTTGGGATTTGAAACTTTTTATGAGAGTATTAGATAATGAGGAGAACAACTGGGCTCTGGTGGCTCACACTTACCATCCTAGCTACTCAGGAGGCTGAGATCTGAAGAGCACAGGGTTCAAAGCCAGTCTAAGCAGGAAAGTCCATGAGATCCTTTTTTTTTTTGGATCCGGTTGTGGGGCGTGAACTCTGGGCCTGGGCGCTGTCCCTCAGCTCTTCAGCTCATGGCTAGCACTCTACCACTTGAGCCACAGTGCCACTACCTTATGTGGTGCTGAGGAATCGAACCCAGGGCCTCAGGCATGCAAGGCAAGTGCTCTACCACTGAGCCACCTTCCCAGCCCCAAGCCCATGAGATTCTTATTTCCAATTAAGCACCAGAAAAAAGCTGTAAGTGAAGCTGTGGCTCAAATGGTAGAGTGCTAACCTTGAGCCAAAATGCTCAGGATGGTGCCTCAGGCCCTGATTTTAAGACTTAGGGTCAGCGTGTGTGTGCGCACGCACGTACACACACACACACACACACACACACATAGGAGAGACCATATCAGATTTTCCTTTTTGGGTAGGTACAGTAAGACTTAAGACATTATACTTTATCATACATATGTGCTTCTGTAGCATTGAAGTGTCACCACATTCATTCTTTCAACAAACATTCATTGAATACCTACCAAGTGCCAGGTTCCAGGGAAAGTAGAGATAAGAAAGAGAAGCAGAGTTCCTAACCTCTTGATGTTTTGGGTTGGAAACATATATTGAACTCGTTGTGTAAATATATATGTAGAGCTGGCCACTGGTGGCTCACACCTATAATCTTTTTTTTTTTTGGGTCTGGTCATGGGGCCTGAACTCTGGGCCTGGGTGCTGTCCCTCAGCTCTTCAGCTCAAGGCTAGCGCTCTACCACTTGAGCCACAGTGCCACTTCCGGCTTTTTTCTCTTTGCTTATGTGGTGCTGAGGAATCGAACCCAGGGCCTTGAGCATGCAAGGTAAGCGCTCTACCACTGAGCCACCTTCACAGCCCTCACACCTATAATCTTAACCACTCAGGAGGCTGAGATTTCAGGATCTCAGTTCAATGCCAGCCTGGGCAAAAAAAGTTATGAGACTATTCTCTCTAATAAACTATTGAAAAGAGCCAGAAGTGGTGCTGTGGCTCAAACAGTAGAGCACTATAGCTTTGAGCACAAAGAGGCTCAGGCTCAGAGACAGCACCCAAGCCCCAGAATGGGGGGGCAAATTATATATGTGTGTGTGTGTGTGTGTGTTTGTGTGTATACTTAAGAGGAGCTCACAGTCCTCCTTCAAGGTGCTGATGTTTGAACTCAAGGCCTCACATTTGATAGGCAGGCACTCTACCAATTGAACTACTCCACCAGCCCCTAGCTCTCTACAACTTTTCAAGTGTAGTACTTTTAAAAATTGGTGTTGGGCTGGGAAGATGGCTCAATGGTAGAGGGCTTGCCTTGCATGCATGAGGCCCTCAGTTCCATTCCTCACAACCACATAAGCCGAAAAAAACCGGAAGTGGCGCTGTGGCTCAAGTGGTAGAGCGCTGGCCTTGATCTGAAGAGCTGAGGGACAGCACCCAGGCCCAGAGTTCAAGTCCCACGACCGACAAAAAATAAATAAAATTAAATTTGGTGTTGGTACTGGGGCTTTAATTCTGAGCCTTGCACTCTCACTTGGCTACTTTTTTGCTGGTTAATTGGGGATAAGAATCTTTTGGACTTTACTACCCCAACTACCCGATTGGCTTCAAACTGTGATCCTCATATTTCAACCTCCAAAGTAGTTAGGATTACATATGTGAGCTTCCAGTACCTGGCTAGTCACATCTGTTTTATTTCTCTAAGTGAAAACTGGCTTGAGCATTTATGGACTGCGTTAGCAAGAAGTAAGCCCCTCCGGGCCTGAACGCCTTCCCTAAGCTCTTTTATTTCAAGTCTCAGAGCTCTGAGCCACACCTCCATTTCCGAATTTCCGCTGGGTAATTGGAGATAAGGGTCTCCCGGACTTTCCTGCTCAGGCTGAACCGTGGTAATCAGATCTCAGCCTCTTGAATAGCTAGGATTACAGGCGTGAGCCACCGGCGCCGACTACCATTTTCTTTTGTTCTCTTCCCCTCATTTATCCCGAAATTCATAGAGGCTGCAGAGGATGTTGCCCGGATGTTTTGTACTCAGCGGAGGTGGGAATTGAGTGGGGAGGAGGAGCCTCCTCTGCAGTGTTTGTCATTGCATCCCACTGCCACAACGCGTCGCTATTGCCCACTGGTCTACTTCCGTCTGATGCTGCAGGGCAAAGCTTACTGACCTAACCTTTCAGTGTAACTCAATGAGGAGGTTCTTCAAAGTTCCCCAGCTTGCAGCTTTAAAAGGCCGATCTTTTTTTTTTCCCTTCTTTTTCTGTTATCATATCTATTTTTATTACATTACAGTAATTAGGAACAACTGTTCATGACAAAATTTTGACAAATTTCAGATGACTTTACAGCACATATTCCTATAAACATTTAAAAGTTAATTACAAGCCGGGCGCCAGTAGCTCAGTTTACGCTATACAAAGAGTTAAAATACATCCCAGATAAACATGTTACATTAAAAATATAGTACTAGTAAGACATTGGTAGGAAAATGCAAAAGTATTTTCAACATGAAAACACAAGAGAGTGGATTAGAAGGTTCCAGACAAAATGTGTAACCCACTGAGCTGTGTGAGGGGAGGTGGGGTTGAAATGAATATTTCCTGAAGATTACTTTGTGCTTCCTAAATTCATCTAAATGTAAAAGGCCAATCCTTGTGCACATATACTCAACAATTCTCAGAGCCCTAGCTGCCACGAGGCACTGGCTCACATGGAGTCAGGTACTCACCCACCCCATTTCCTAAGAATTCACTGCAGAAGTCAAGAGGCATTCTTTTGCAGGCTACTGAAATTCCATTCCTTTTTTGATGTTGTTGTTGGTCATGGGGCTTGAACTCAAGGCCTGGGTGCTGTCCCTCAGCTTTTTTTGCTTAAGGCACAGTGCCACTTCTGGTTTTCTGGTTTAACTAGAGATAAATGTCTCATGATCTTTCCTGCCCAGCTAGTTTTGAACCATGATCCTCAGGTCTCAGCTTCCTAAGTAGCTAGGATTACAGACATAAGCCAGTGGTGGCAAACCCATTCCTTTTTTTTTTTCTTTTCTGTTTGTCGTGGGGCTTGAACTCTGAGCCTAGGTGCTGTACCTGAGCTGTTCAGCTTAAGGCAATCACTCTACCACTTGAGCCATCGTGCCACTTCCAGTTTTCTGGTGGTTAATTGAAGAGTCTCATGGACTTTCCTGGCTAGGCTGGCTTTGAACGATCCTCAGATCTCAGCCTCATGAGTAGTGACTATAGGCATGAACCACCAGTGCCCCGCCAGCCCATTCCTTTTTTTTTTCTTTTTGTGCTGATAGTGGGGCTTGAACTCTGAGCCTGGGTGCTGTCCCTCAGCTCTACAGCTCAAGGCTAGCACTCTACCATTTAAGCCACAGAACCACTTCTGGCTTTTTCTGCTTATGTGGTGCTGAGGAATCGAACCCAAGGCCTCAGGCATGCAAGGCAAGCACTCTACCACTGAGCCACCTTCCCAGCCCTGCCCATTCCTTTTTTGTCTTTTCTTCCTCTCCTTCTTTCCTCCTTTCCTTCTTTCTTTTTCCTTCCTTCCTTCCTTCTTTCCTTTCTTCCTTCCTTCCTTCTGCTTCCCCGACTCTCTCTTTTTTTTGTTTTAATAGGGACTGGGGCTTGAAATCAGGGCATCTCATTCTCACATGGCTTTTTAGTTGCTCAAGGCTGGCACTCTACCACTTGAGCCAAAGCTCCACTTCTTACTAATTCCTAGTTAATTGGAGATGGGAATTAGGAATGCAGTACTGGTGACTCATGTCTGTAATCCTAACTACTCAGAAGGCTGAGATCTGAGGATTGAGGTTTGAAGCTAGCCCAAGCCGGAAAATCTGTAAGATTCCACCAAAAAGCTGGAAGTGGAGATGTGGCTAAAGTGGTAGAGCACTAGACTTGTGCAAAAAGCTCATGCACAGTGCCCAGGCCCTGAATTCAATTCCAAGAACTGGCACACACACACACACACACACACACACACACACACACACACACACACACACACACACACACACACACACA
>NW_012267437.1:552459-597974 GCF_000151885.1 Dipodomys ordii
GGCCTGAACTCTGGGCCTGGGCACTGTCCCTCAGCTCTTCAGCTCAAGGCTAGTGCTCTACCACTTGAGCCACAGCGCCACTTCCAGCTTTTTCTACTTATATGGTGCTGAGGAATGAAACCCAGGGCCTCATGCATGCAAGACAAGCACTCTACCACTGAGCCACCTTCCCAGCCCTGGAAGGACTTTTAATTGAGCTATATTGGCCTCTTCTAGTCAAATTATGGACACATGATCCATACTAAACCAACTAAACTTTATTTAGGGAAGCGCTTCCCCAAATTATTTTTTTTCCTATTGTGAGGTTTGAACTCAGGGCCTGGGCACTGTCCCTGAGATTTTGCACTGAAGGCTAGTGCTCAACCACTTTGAGCTACAAATCCATTTCAGGTTTTCTGGTAATGTGCGCCTATAGCAAAATTACATCCTTATGGGAAATGTTTCATCTTATGTGGACCTTTCCATGGGAGAACTGACCACACATATCTTTTTTTTTTTTGGTTGTAGGGTTTGAACTCTGGGCCTGGGTGCTGTCCCTCAGCTCTTCAGTTCAAGGCTAGCGCTCTACCACTTGAGCCACAGTTTTCTGAGTGGTTTATTGGAGGTAAGAGTCTCATGGACTTTCCTGCCAGGGCTGGCTTTGAACCATGATCCTTAGATCTCAGCCTCTTGAGTAGCTATGATTACAGGCTTGAGCTACCAGCACCGGCCACATATATCTTTTATATTCTTATCAGTTACATATGTTATTTATAAATAATAATTGCCAGTATGAGGAGGTATTTTAAATTTTTGATTAAATAATAGTACCGGGCTGGGAAGGTGGCTCAGTGGTAGAGCGCTTGCCTTGCATGCATGAGGCCCTGGGTTCGGTTCCTCAGCACCACATAAGCAAAAAAGAAAAAAGCCAGAAGTGGCACTGTGGCTCAAGTGGTAGAGCTTTAGCCTTGAGCTGAAGAGCTGAGGGACAGCACCCAGGCCCAGAGTTCAGACCCCACGACTGGACCCCCCCCAAAAAACCCCCAAAACTATAGTACCTATAATCCTGGGAGAAAAGTCAGGCTGGAGGTATATGACTCAAGTGGTAGAGCACCAGCCTGTGAGCACATAAGCCAAGGGAACTTCATGTCCTGAGTTCAAACCCTTTTACCTGGAAAAGAAACAAAGAAACAACAACAACAAAAAAATAAACAAAAGCAATCCAAAAATATTTGGGGGCATTTGTCAGTACTCAAAAATTTCTGCCTGGAGTGGGGATGCATGCTCATCATGCCAACATTTGGGAGGGTGTGGTGGTAGGAAAGGTGAGCATTGCTTGTTGACATGGGCTAGTCCCAAGTTTACAAGCTTTGCTGTGTGAGGGAAGTCACTTAGGATACTCTTCTAAAAACAGTTTTATTGAGATATTATTTACATGCCTTCAGTGTACATAATGAACAGGTTAATTTTTTGTTTTGTTTTGAAACAAGGCTTCTCTATGTAGTCTAAGCTACCCTTGAACTCACTATGGAGCCTAAGCTGTGTACTAACTTGAGATATTCCTGATTCAGATTCCAGGCATATGTCACCACTGCCTTTAGCTCCCCCACACCCCAATACTAGGGCTTCAATTCAAGACCTCACATTCACGTGGCTGATTTGCTAGTTCTTTGCCTCTTATGTCACTCTTCTAGCTTCTCTAGCCTTTTTTTTTGTGTGTCGGTTGTGGGGCTTGAACTCTGGGTCTGGGCACGGTCCTTGAGCTCTTCAGCTCATGGTGAGAGCTCTAACACTTGAGCCACAGCGCCACTTCCGGTTTTGTGGTCGTTAATTGAAGAGCGTCACAGAGATTCCTGCGGGGGGCTGGCTCAAACCTATAATCCTCACTGTTCAGGAGGCTACAATCTGAGGATCCCAGTTCAAAGCCAGTACAGACAGGAAAAATCCCCGGGACAATGATTTCCATGTAATCGCCAAAGCCAGTAGTGGAGCTGCGGTTCAAATGGTAGAGCTCTTGCCTTGAGCAAAAAGTCTTGAGAAAAAAGCTCAGGCCCAGTGCTCAGGCACGAGTTAAAGCCTCAGGACCGGCACACACACAAAAATATTCTGCTGTCGTTGACCATAGTTGTTGGGACACTGTTAAAGATGCAGTTGGCTTTGTGTTGTGGCTACCACTTGAGCCACAGCACTACTTCTGGACTTTCCTGTGTATGTGGTGCTGAGGAATCGAACCCAGTGCTTCAGGCATGCTAGGCAAGTGCTCTACCACTGAGCCACCTTCCCAGTCCCATCTTGTTTCCTTTGACTCGGTTATTGCGTATAATTTGTAGCGGTGTTCCCTACGTCACTGATTACCTCTATCCCCGCCTCCCCACTGGGGCTGGATTTCCAACTAAAACCTCGTATTTGCTGTTGGACTTTTCTATTGCTCTAGTCTTCCTGCCAGGTCAGCGGAAAAGCGAGTCTGGGTTCTCATCCTCGGCTTTCGGCTTGTTTGGTCTGGAGCGAATTGGGGAGGGATTGGATCGCCGAGGCATCACGTGAGCCAGACGGTATGATGGCGGGCGCTGGGGAAGATGTGCGAGCGCTCTACCGGGCTGGCGTCCGAGCGGCTCTGGAGGCTTGGCCCGCTTTGCAGGTGAGCAAAACCATGGCAGGATGAAAGGTTAGAGTCTGGGACACAAGAGCTTGCCGGTCGAGACCCCTGAGACTTGGATGGGCGACGTGGGGGACTCCCGACCTTAGGCGGGTCCCTGAGCTGACATGGTGGGCTTCGAACTGTATTTTCAGATTGCGGTGGACAATGGCTTCGGGGGCGTGCACAGCCAGGAAAAGGCCGAGTGGCTTTGTGGTGCAGTGGAGGATTATTTCTTCCGCAATGGTGAGTGAGTGTGGGACGCCGCTTTCTCTCTGTGTGGCAGTGGGGGCCGGAGAGGAGGAGCTCTGGAGAGCCAGCACGTCTCTGGAACGCTTGATGGATGACCAGTTTGCTACCCGAGGGCGAGGTGGAACGAAAGCTAGTTTGGGAGTCAGGATCTCGGATCCGAGTGTCTTATAGGTTGTTCTCCTAGATCATCATGTTATTTCCCTGAAGTGGGCATTTTACCCTTATAAGATTGTTTCTTGGGTTTTGAAATGGGTACCACAGTTTCCACGCCAGCTTTGTCCAGTAGTGTTGTGTGAGTCATGTCATTTAAAAACTGCTGAGCTGGGGGTGTAGCTCAGCTGTAGAGCACTTTTCTAGCATGCTCAAGACCTTGGGTTCCATCTCCAGCACACCCAATCTTACCAAAATTAGCAGCCACTATAGTGAAAAGTAGATGGAATTAATGCTGTGTTATTCAGCTCACATTCAAAAGGTTTCAACATGTCATAAATGTAAACTTTTACATCTAATAAGATGTAGAGCCAAGTGTTGGTGGCTCAGGCTTGTAATTGTAGCTACTCAGGAGATCTGAGGATCATTGTTCAAAGCCAGCTCCTGTAGGAAAGCCTGTGAGACTTATCTCCAATAAACTACTAAGAAAAAGCCGGAGGTGACACTGTGGCTCAAGTGGTAGAACAGTAGCCTGAAGAAAAGTAATATCAGAAACATTGCTCAAGCACAGTGCCAGCCCCAGGACCGACACCCACGTGCATGTGCGCACATACACACAGATGTACAAAGATTGTTTTCAAAAAAATATAATTGCCTGATGTTAGCACATCTCAATCTGGCCTTGTCACATTTGTGTATGTATGTGAGATGCTGAGCTTGAACTCAAGAGCCTCTTACTTGCACTCTACCACTTGAACTGTGTCACAAATCCATGGACTAATATGACATTTCAAATCCTCAGTAACTATACGTGGGTATCAGGGTGGCAAAGATGGATACTATAGGCCCATTTAAGGGTTGTATTGGAACAAAGAGCCAAGCAGGGGATGGGTTAAATGCTATAGTGTTTTTTTTTTAAACAAAGTTCCCCATTTTCTAGCCTTGGATTTGGTATCCAGCAGAATCCTATCTCAAGAACATTTTACTATCAAGTGAGGGATACAAATAAATGGACAAATCCAAAGCTAAATAAGTGTTCTGAAAGAAAGGAACACATGGTTCTTGTGGCAACTTGAGGTGGAGGTGGCACCTTTTCTGGGAAGATAGTGATTGGACTCCTTCCCTTGGGATGAAAAGGAGTCAGTATGGGTGGGGAAAGCTAGGAAAGTTACACCCAGGAGGTCTGTGGTGATGGGGAGATAATGTCTAACTTTTGGAAGATGTCAAAAGGATCATTGTTCTAAGGCCATTGTGGGGTGGAGAACTGGGAGAGAGAATGAAGCTGGGTGGTAGGGAGACTTTCTACTCCAAAATGATAATATATGAAAGGCTTTCCAAGCCGTGTGTGTATGTATGCTGCTCATGGGGCTTGGCCTGGGCGCTGTCCTTGAGAGGCCAGCTAGGATTGGAGGGTTGAAATTTGCAGCTTGATTTGACAGATAAGTCTGAAAGAGTCTTTATCTCTGATTAAGCAGCAAAAATCCAGAAGGGTGTGTGTGTGGCTCAAGTGGTAGAGAGCCAGCTTTGAGCAAAAAAAAGAAAAGCCAAGCAAAAGAGCATTTGAGGCCCTGAGTCCAAGTCCCAGTACTTGCATGTGCAGTTTTTGTCTATAAAATAAGACCAAGAATAGGGCAATGGCATTTCTCATGGAAAAGAAGGTGGATTCGGGCATAGGAGAGTGCTTGGCTATAAGTAGGGAGGGAAAAAGAAGCAAGTTTCTGGTTTGAACAGTGGGATGAATTAAGTGCCTTTCATGGAATAGAGGAACAGTAGAAGATAAGATGCAGGATTGGAAGTTGGATATGGGGACCTAAGTTCTTTGTTAAATACCTGGGTATACAAGTACTCGGAGTTGGGAATAAATTTGGAGGATGTTAGATTTGAATGGTAGAGACAAGCAAGCAGGTGGGTGAACTCTTCCAGAGAAAGGGCGGGGAGAGACTTTTAACTGAGAAAAGTAGATTGTGGGCCCAGAGAGCAGGGCTTGGCCAGAATCACATAGTAGGTTTGTGTCAAAGCTATGAGAATTTTCTTATTGGAAGTATCATATCCCATTTTTTCTTACCAGTCCCATTGGCCTCTAGACTCCAGAATGAGGTGAGCCAGTTATGAAGGCTCTCCATACTTCAA
This sequence comes from Dipodomys ordii, assembly GCF_000151885.1. Lineage (NCBI taxonomy): Eukaryota > Metazoa > Chordata > Mammalia > Rodentia > Heteromyidae > Dipodomys > Dipodomys ordii. The sequence continues at coordinate 557,606 of NW_012267437.1, forward strand.
AACTCCAGGCATTGTGTTGGGTGAGTCCTCATAAGAGACTTTTAAGGTCACTATTAGCCCCACTTCACAGGTGAGGAAACTAGGCTCAGAGAGAAGTAGTGTGTTGAGTGTCACATAGAGGGGAAGTCAGATGAAACAAAAGCATTTTAGTCAATAAATATAACTGTTCACTGGCCTTTGCTCATTAATGAGGTGTAGACCTATCAAAAAGGTATTAGAAAATAGCAGGTAGGATGATGAAGTTGCCAGTCTTTGACCAAAGGGTCCTATCCTTTCCTACACAGCTGACTTGGAGTTGGATGAGGTGGAAGACTTTCTTGGGGAGCTGATGACCAATGAGTTTGATACAGTTGTGGAGGATGGGAGTCTGCCCCAGGTGAGTTAATTGTGGACACAGCAGCCATCTCCCTTCCTGCAGTCTTCTCCTAACTGTTTGCTTTGCTTCCAGAACCTTGGCTTAAACCATTCTTTCCTTGGGTCATATACCAGGCCATTCTAAGATTCCGCCCCCCCTTTTTTGCCAGTCCTGGGGCTTGAACTCAAGGCCTGAGCACTGTCCCTGAGCTTCTTTTGCTCAAGGCTAGCACTCTACCACTTGAACCACAGCACCACTTCCAGCCTTTTCTGCTTATGTGGTACTGAGGAATTAAACCCAGGACTTCATGCATGTTAGACTCTTACCACTAAGCTACATCCACAGCCCATAAGCATTCCTTTTGCCTAAAGGAAAAGGTGTTTAGTCTTCCAGGCCTTTCCAAACCTTCCCTTTCTCCATATGTCATTCCCAGCCAGATCTGTTCCTCATCCTCATCCCAAGGGCAGGTTGGGTCACGTTGATTCCCCTCCTCTTCCAGTTAGCATTACATGTCCGGTGAGATTGTCTTTCCTTCTGCATTTACTGTCTTTCAAAAAGCTCATGTTGCATACCTGTAATCCTAGCTACTCAGGACACTGATCTGAGGATTGAGGTTCGAAGCCAGCTAGGGCAGGAAAGACTGCAAGACTCATATCTCTCATTCACTACCCAAACATCTGGAAATGGAGCTGTGGCCTTGAGTACAAAAGCTCAGGGACAGACAGCACCTAGATCCTGAATTCAAGCCCCAGGACCAGCACACACAACAAAATCAAGCTTATGTCTTGTGTCTTTTCTGCTACAATAGCCTCCTTCACTGCTTCACCTGAGCCTTTCAGATGAGGCTGCCTCACTGGTGGACTTCTTAGAGAAGGACAGTTCCAACCCACTCCCTCCCTCTGAGCTGGTTGTATAGTAAGATACTTTGAAAAATCCAAACTGGTTGAATGTTTTCTTGACAGGTGAGCCAGCAGCTGCAGACCATGTTTCAGCACTTCCAGAGAGGTGATGGAGCTGCCCTGAAGGAGATGACCTCTCACATCACCCAAAAGAAGCTTAAAGTCACAGCCACTGCACTTAAGACTGGCAAACAGGCTGAGGAGGCAGAAGCGGACACAGTGGAAGAAATGGAGGTGAAGAGGTACCCCTTGGGTGGTGAGGGTACAGATGCTTTCCATTTTGTGGGAGAACACAGAAGTGATGTTTGTTGCTTATTGGTGGTGATGGTGATGATGGTGATGATATTCTCCAGAGAGAGAGAGGTCACACAGACATATCCTGGCAATGTTGGGTGAGCTTAGGTCTCCAATGGTTAATGATGCATATAGCATTATCTCATATTTTTCCTCCAGGTCACAGCTGTGAATAATGGGGCTACTACTGAGAGGGTGTGTCCCCAGGCTGAGCCCTCTGAATCGAATTTCCAGACTATTAAGGAAGAGGATATAGTGGAAGATGGCTGGACCATTGTACGGAGAAAGAAATGAGTGGATCTGGAAATGGTTTTTGAGTCTTTGTTTCTTAGGTGTTTGGAGACTTCTGTAGGGTTGTTGTTGTTGTTTTGAGGTCTATAGACCTCTGGACTGTTTGTTCACCCTGTCCTCACCTTCTTCCCTGATCCTCTGTCCAGCTCCTTCCAGGGGAAAAAAGCCCTAGAGTCCTTGGTTGAGAGGGTGATGGGACCTACTTTACCATAACCCTTAAGCCTTAAGGTACCAAGTGAATGATTAGGCTGGTTGTCCAGCACAGTGCCTCTTGGGTTTAATCAGTGTGAAGAGGGTGGGGGGGGATGAGTGTGGGTGTGGTTGAAGAAGGGGTTAGACTCTGGTGGACAGTGAGCAGTTTAATTTGTGGAGAGGACCAGCATTCAGCTTTAGGGGGCTGGCTGCTCAGTAATGGTGAGATGAACATGGAGACCAAAGACAGAGAGGGGGTGGGGGAGAGAGAGATGTTGAGGATATATAGGAAAGTGGCTTGTTGGTGCCTCTCCCCTGTCCCTCTAACTCCTCACAGAGCAAGTCCTCTCCCCACCCAAACTTGAGACCTCCCAGAAATGTTCTGCTCTCTTCTTTCATTCATTCCAGCTTTCCCATGGAATTCCTTCAAATTCTAAGCCCAGCTAGGTGGTGAGGTTGGGAGAATTGGGATGTTTTCTGTCTCTTCCAACCTCTTCCTTCACTTCCCTCCCATCCTGTTAAAAGTCCAGGGATGAAGCTTCAGAACTTAATAAAGAATAGCTTCATTCATTGTTTAATCTGTGGGTTGACCTGTGTGAGCCATGGTATCAGGCAGACTTGTGGGAGCTGAGCTTCAAAGTTCAGCCACAGAGAGGTTTCTGGGCTTACCCTCATAGCCTGGTTACTTTGAACAGACAGACATAGATGAATGGACTATAACCGTGCTCTGAAAGTTACTGTAAGCCTGAAATAAACTGTATTTTTCTTTAAAAAACAAAACAAAGAGTATCCATTGTCCTCCCCCCACCCCTGTTCCCCTGTCCTGCCCAGTGGCCCTGCCATGGGTCTGGACGTTAAAATCCTGGGTAGCCTTGGGGCCAGGAAGCTATAAGCTGTGGAAGAGGCAGGAGGGGGTTTAGTCACCATCCCACGTGGAGTCAAAAATGTGAAGACACTGGCTGAAGAGGTGGGAGTGGGTCGGGCCCCAGGGTTTGTGGCAGAGCTGGCACTTGAATTCATGTTTCCTGCCTCTGGTGCTTTTGTTTGGGGGGGGGGATTGGGTGGAGGCAAGATTTTTGGGGTGTTTGGGATGGGGTGTAAATAATTGAATTCAGGTGGGTCTAGCAATAGCTCCCAACCTCCCTGGGGACAGGGATTTTTTTTAAAAAATAATTAATATCACTGTAGGAATATTTGTGTTTAAAAGCCCACATTTTGTGAAAAGATGAATTTAAAAAAAAACCCAAAACCCAGCATTCGGGATTGAAAGTGCCCGTAATGGGAGTTCAAGTATTGACTGAGCTGGGAGGGGAGGGGGCTGGAGTCCCCAGTTGGACATGGGCAGCTAGAGTGTGGGGTGGGGGCTCCCAATTCCCCCCCTAAACCCTCTAGGTCTTGTCTCGGGTCTGGGGGGCTTCAGGGGACTCAGAAGTGGCTCCTGATGCAGCCACTGGTGCCTCCATCTCCCTGTCCTCAGACAGTGTGGGCCCAGGGCAGAACGTATCCCCACGGCCTGCCCGGCCCAGCACAGCCATCCAGCGCCGCTGAAGCTCCTCTGTCTCGGGACTGAAGTACCAGCTTAGGTGGCTCTGGGTTATCTTGAAGACATGCCTTCTGTCAGGCCGCTCCCCTGCCTCAGGAGGTCCCACCTCAAAGCCAATGAGGGGCAGGCTGCGCTGGGCTTTCACATCCTGAGGAGGAAGGACAGAGCTGGGGTCACCTGGGGGCTCTACTGTTTTGGTGTCTATTCCTTTTTTCCCTTGCTTAAGAACCTGCCTTGGCTTCATTGTAATCAACAGGAAAAGGAACTAGGACTTGGTTCAAATACATGTCTCCTCCCACACACCCCAAACCAGCTGGACTAGTCTCTTTAAGTAGAATGGTCTTTGACTTCTTCACCCCATCTGCATGCTCATCCTTACTCTGAATTAGACCTAGGAGTGTGAATGCCTGTTCCACTCCAGTTTTCTCCAAGCCAGACTCCCCATCCCACCTATTTGCCTTCCATGTTTTGCCTTGTCACTAGGTAGACTTTATTACCCACCCAAGGGTGGGTATTCTGGCTTTCCCTTAGAGATGGGCTCATCCCATTTGCCAAGGCCAAAGAAGAAGATAGAAATCAGGGGGGGAAAAGGGTAGCAGTGTGGCTTCACTAGGTATCCTAAAAGACTCAGAAGGAGGAGGATGCACACCTGAGGGGCTCCATAGATGTACAGCACCAAAGGTTCATTCTCAGGGACCACGAACCATGCCTTGTGCCATCCTTTCCCGCCCTTTTCCATGTAGTGCAGGAAGCTGCAGATGACGCTGTTCTCAGCAGCTACCGAGGCCTGTTTCTGGATCCAAGAAACATGGGTAAAGTCATTGGTAACAGATGGCCTAGCCTGACTCCATTCTAGTTTAAGTAGCTTCCCCCCTTCCCTAGTACATGGCTTGCTATTCCATGTCTCAGATGCAGACTGTGAAACTCAGGTGATAGAAGTTTTGACTATTGCCTCCTAGTAAGTCCAGATTCAAAGCTAGACTTCTCTGCTTGACCCAGGCCATGACTGTTTTAACCACTAGAAAACCAGAAGTGGCACTGTGGCTCAAATGCTAGAGCACTAGCCTTGAGCTGAAATGCTCAGGGACAGTGCCCAGACCTAGAGTTCAAGCCCCATGACCATTAAAAAAAGGCCAGAAGTGGAGATGTAACTCAAGTGGTAAAGTATCAGCCTTGAGTGGAAAAGGCTAAGGGACAGTGACCAGGTAATGAGTTCAAGTCCCAGAATTGGCATACACATGCACACATGCACATGTACACACTGACAGAGAAAGATGTGCACACGCCAGCAAGGGCATCTAAAGGCCAGTCAGATAACTGGTTAATTTATTCAAGCTGTTCACACTTTCAACACCTCACCTCTTTACATCTTTCATCATACATCCATCACTCAGCAAGGGGCAATCTAGCACTGTGGTTAAGGGGGTGGATGGGTAGGTGGTAGGTAGGTAATGCAAGCTGGCTCACACTCCCAGCTCTAGATGAAAATATATTGACTTGGAAGGAGAACACAGAGGGCTGTTGTGAGGATTAAATGAGCTAACACAAGCAATGCATTTAGTATAGTTATTGGTAGAGTAAGCTATTTTTTTTGTGGGTCATGGGTCTTGAACTTTGGGCCTGGGCACTGTCCCTGAACTCTTCAGCCCAAGACTAGTGCTCTACTAGTGGCTTGAGCCACAGCGCCACTTCCCATTTTCTAGTGCTTAACTGGAGGTAAGAGTCTCAAGGATGTTCCTTCCCAGGGCTGGCTTTGACCCATGATCCTTCAGATCTCAGCCTCCTGAGTAGCTAGGATTACAGGTGTGAGCCATTAGTATCAGTGCCTGGTGAGTAAGACCTTTTAAGTGTTAAATGGCTTGATATGCTTAAAAAAACCAAAATAAATTCTTCTGGGAAGAATTTATTCTACTGATCCTAGTTTGTAATAAAGGGCAATTTGTTAATTGAACAAAAAATCCTTGAGCTGTGTCTATAAATCTCAGCTACTCAGGAGGCTGAAGGCAGAATAACTGAGGTCAGCCTAAGGAATATAGTGAAATCTCATTTCAAAAAACAAAAACTGAAGCTGGGAATGTGGCTTAGCGGTAGAGTGCTTACCTAGCATGCATGAAGCCCTGGGTTCAATTCTTTAGTACCACATAAACAGAAAAAAAAAAACCCGTCAGAAGTTGCACTGTGGCTCAAGTGGTAGAGTGCTAGCCTTGAGCAAAAGACGCTCAGAAACAGTGCCCAGGCCCTGAGTTCAAGCCCCAGGACTGGCCTAAAACAAAATAAAACAAAAACAAAACACCTGGGCACTGGTGGCTCATGCCTATAACCCCAGCTACTCAGGAAACTTGGATCTGAGGATCACAGTTTAGAGCCAGCCCTGGCAGGAAAGTCTGTGGGACCCTTACCTCTAATTAGTCACCAAAAAAGCCAAAAGTAGAGGTATGGCTCAAGTGGTAGAGCACCAACCTTAAGTTAAAAAGCTAAGGAAGTGTCCACGCCCTGAGTTCAAGCCCCAGTAACTGACAAAATAAAAACAACCACTTATTGACTGTGTCACTTGGTCAAATAACCTCCACATGCCTTAATTTCTCCATTTGTAAACTAGGGATATGAGCATGGGTAGATTACTTACTGTAAGGGTTAAAAGTGTATTTTCATGAAATGACTCTTGGACTTTTTTTTTTTGTCATGGGGCCTGAACTCTGGGTCTGGGCGCTGCCCATCAGCTCAAGGCTCAAGGCTAGCACTCTACCACTTGAGCCACAGTGCCACTTCTGGCTTTTTCTGCTTATGTGGTGCTGAGGAATCGAACCCAGGGCCTCATGCATGCAAGGCAAGTGCTCTACCACTGAGCCACCTTCCTAGACCCTTTACTCCCTTTTTTTTTGACAGTCTTGGGGCCTGAACTCTGGGCCTGGGTCCTGTCCTTGGGCTTTTATGCTCAAGGCTAGAGATCTACCACTTGAGCCACAGCTCCACTTCTGGCCTTTTGTAATTAATTGGAGATAAGAGTCTCACAGACTTTTCTGCCTGGGCTGGCTGTGAACTGCAATTATCAGATGTCAGCCTCCTGAGTAGCTAGGATTACAGGTATGAGCCATCAGCACCTGGCTGGATATACTCTTGTACTGGTTTTGCTCGGTCCATGCCTGGGTTACTTGATCAGCCAGTGCACATGGCACCCTATATTTCAGAGAGTCCAGATCTCCTCAGATCACATTGGATAGGGGCTTGGCTCTTACCTCCAGGATAGACCTCCTGCGCTGGGGTGTATGTTGGTTGCAGGCTGGACTGCTCCCGGGCACCCCATGCAAGGCCACATAGCAATCAGTGCACACACGATTGGAGCGGTTATTGTCATAGATGAGGCGGGCCCGGAACTCAGAGCACTTCCCACAAACCACCTGGGGTGGCAAGTGGAAAAGAACAGTTGGATTCTGGCAGGCCTTTCCCTTTAGTGTAGCAAGTACCACGGCAGATTTGCACCTATTCCTCCCCCCTTGGAGGGTATCCATTTCAGAAATGGGTTTTTGGGTTGCCCCTGCCTCCCAATACTCACATGCCCACAAGCCTTGCAGTGGTGCCTGCGTTTGGTGATGGAGTTGAAAGGCTCCTGGCAGCGCATGCACATGGTGACTTCCTTTTCCCGGATGGGCGTGGGTGCTCTCTTCCCAAGGTCCACGTTCTAGGGAAAGGCCAGGATCCAGGTCAAAGACAACTGTTCTTCTGCTCAGTTCTACCAACCCTTGTTCATTTCCCAAGACTTGGATCATTATGGAGGATGGGGGCAGGAGACACATGGAGAATACCTGCCCTTTTCTTTTTTTGTGTTTGCTTGAACTCAGGGCCTGGGCACTATCCTTGAGCTTCTTTTGCTCAAGACTCTACAACTTGAGCCACAGCTTTCACTTCCAGCTTTTTTTGGGGGGTGAGGGGAGGTAAGAGATAAGAGTCTCATGGACTTTTCTTGCCTGGGATGGCTTCAAACTGTGATTCTTGGATCTCAGCCTCCTAAGTAGCAAGGATTACCTGTAGCTTTGAGCCTGGACTGGTTCCTACCTCATTGTGCCATCCAAGGTCACTTTACTCTCTGGGCCTGTTCCCCCCATGGTTTCTCTGCAGTCCTATGAACAAAAAACTGCTCCTCTGAGGTCATGCATTGTCTGTCTAGTCTCTACTTCCTAAGAATGAGAGGATCATGGCAAGGAAAGGTGGGAATTTGGAGGCTGGAAAGGGATTCCCAGTGCTGAGGGAGATAGAGGTGAGGTGTGGGGGCATGGAGGGAGGACTCTTACTGGTGAGTTGGGTGGGGTATCTTCATCTTCCCTGTTTGTTGAGTTCAACAGTTTGAAGGTCTCCAGGGTCTGTTCATGCTTTAAGAGGGTGGAGTTGATGGCCTATCGGGGAGGGGTAAGAAATGAGAGGTCAGATCACTCCACAAGCCACCTATCTTCACCCTCAGCTCACCTTCCTATGCCTTAGTCTGGAGTAAGGAAAATTTACGTTCTAGGCTCAGCTGTGTCCATGCCAGACATATCATCTTGAGCAAACCCCTCCCATATTCCAGGTAATTAGAAAAATGAGGGTGGAAAGCCAGGGGGTAGGGTTGGGGGAAGAGCTGTTACTGGAAAAACCTTAGCTGGCCTTCCTAGTCTCTGCCTGAGCTTAAGGCTTCACAGGTTTTGACCCACTCTGAGAAACCAACATCCTGAATTTGTGAATTTCTGTTTTGCCACTGGACTTCAGTTTGCTTAGCTATAAAATGGGGATGGCAAAGTCTGTTGGAAGGGAGGTCTGTAGGCCCATTCTGTTAGATAGGAATTTTGGGGGGAAGAGTCTATGTCCCCTAAGAGACCTGTTAATACTCTTTCAGCCCCCTCCCACCAAGCCTTCTTGGATGTTACCTGGACCCAATCTTTCTTCTCCTCCTCAGTCCTTGTGGGGAAGAAAGAAAAATGCTGAGTTAGGCAGGTCAATAAAAAAATTAAATTAAAAAAAACCTGGAAGCCGGGCACTATTGGCTAACATCTATAATCCTAGCTACTAAGGAAGCTGAGATCTGAAGATCAAAGTTTGAAGCCAGCCTAAGTAGAAAAGTCTGGGAGACTTATCTATAATTAACCACCGAAATGTCAGAAATAGAACTGTAGGGGTAGGGCAGGAGTCTTGAGCTTAAAAGCTAAGGGACAAACTGGGCACCGATGGCTCACACCTGTAATCCTAGCTACTCAGGAGGCTGAGATACGAGGATCACAATTTGTAGCCAGTCCAGGTAGGAAAGTCCTTAAGACCCTTATCTCCAATTCAGCATCAAAATAAAAGCTGGAAATAGAGCTATGGTTCAAGTGGTAGAGGTAGAGCACTACTTTTGAGCCAAAAAAACTCAAGGACAGTCCCTAGGCCCTGAATTCAAGCCACAGGACTGGTGCATGTGTGTACGCATGCACGTGCACTCACACACACACACACACACACACGCACTGGCAATGACTATTACTTTCTGGATCATTCTGAGCATCACTGAGAACGTGTAAAGCCCAGCCTAGCAGAATGTGTTATATTAGACAATCACTGTGACTCCCTCCACTCTGTGTCTCTTTTTTGTGCCTGTACTGGGACTTGACCTCAGGGCCTTGTTCTTTTTTTTTTTTTGGGTCTGGTCGTGGGGCCTGAACTCTGGGCCTGGGCACTGTCCCTCAGCTCTTCAGCTCAAGGCTAGTGCTCTACCACTTGAGCCACAGCACCACTTCTGGCTTTTTTCTTTTTGCTTCTGTGGTGCTGAGGAATCGAACCCAGGGCCTCTTGCATGCAAGGCAAGCGCTCTACCACGGAGCCACCTTCCCAGCCCCAGGGCGTTGTTCTTTTCTCTTAGCTTTTTCCCTCACAGTCCTTCCCTTCTGGTTTTCTTGCCTCCCCAAGGCCTGTGCCTCAGTGAGTCCTCCTCAACCACTCACTCTGCTGCCTCCCATCTTCTAATTTCCTTCCACATTCATACTCTAGGCATCTAAAGTATTTTTTCTAGCTGAGTGTGATGTAATCCCAGCTACTGTGGAGGCAGAGACACGAGGAGGCAAGCTTGAATGAAATTATTGAGACCCACTCCTTTCTTCCTTCCTTCTTTCCTTCCTTCCTTCATTTCTTCTTTCTTTCTTTTTTTTGTCTGTCATGGGGCATGAACTCTGGATCTGGATGCTGTCCTTCAGCTCTTCAGCTCAACGCAAGCACTCTACCACTTGAGCCACAGCACCACTTCCGGCTTTTTCTGTTTATGTGGTGCTGAGGAATCAAACCCAGGGCCTCAGGTATGCAAGGCAAGCACTCTACCACTGAGCCACCTTCCCAGCCCATTGAGACCCTATATTAAAAGCAAACAGACTATTAAGTGGAATAGCTCTTGTCTAAAAAGTTCAAAGCATAGGGTTCATCATGTGTGTTCATTATGGGGCTTGAACGTAGGGCCTATGTGCTATCCTTAAGCTTTTGTGCTCCAGGCTACTGCTCTACCACTTGAGCCACAACTCCACTTCTGGCTTTTTGGTGGTTAACTGGAGATAAAAGTTTCATGTATTACCCAGGGTGGCTTCAAACTGCAATCCTCAGATCTTAGCATCCTGAGTAGTTAGAATTACAGGTGTGAGCTGCTGGTGCCTGGCAAAAATGTATTTTTCTAATATGAAAACCTGATTATAACCTTAAAACCACTTCATGAAAAAGTAAAGCTGTTGCTCAGAAGTTAGCTTTAGGAATGTTTGTTGCCAGCTGGGCACCGGTGGCTCACACCTGTAATCCTAGCTACTCAGGAGGCTGAGATCTGAGGATCACTATTTCAAAGCCAGCCTGGGCAGGAAACTCCATGAGATTCTTATCTCCAATTAACCACCAGAAAACTGGAAGTGGCACTGTGGCTCAAGTGGTAGAGCATTCTTCTTGAACTGAAAAGCCCAGGGACAGAGCCCAGAGTTCAAGCCCCACGACCGACACACACACACACACACACACACACACACACACACACACACAACACACACACACACACACGTTTGTTGTGGGCGAATGATATAGCTCAGTGGTAGAACACTTGCCTAGTGTGTTTGAGGCTCTAGGTCCAAATCCTATATGCATGCTCATGTGTACACACATACACACACACAGAGAAAAAAATATAAATATTTACTATAATGCCTTTGTTGGTGATACTGGGGTTTGAACTCACAGCCTCACATTTCTAGGCAGGTGCCCCAACATTGGAGCCTCTTGTCAGACCCCTTTTGCATTATTTTTGAGATAGGATCTCCTTTTGCTTGGGATGGCCTAGACAATGATCTTCCTATGTGTACCCCTTAGCATTTCTAGTATGACAGATGTGTGCCACTGCACCTAATCAATGGTTGAGATGGAGTCTCAAACATTTTTGTGTGTGTTTGTCTGGCAAGGTCAAGACTCAAACTGCGACTTCCCTATCTCTACCTCCCAAGTGGCTAGAATTACAGGCTTGAACAACCACACCTGGCACAGTGTTTTTTTACTATAGTAAAAAATTGGAAGCAGAGCTGAGAGGGAGGTGAAAAAAATATGTCATTACTACAAGAGAATTTTAATGATGTGTAGAATGTTTATTATAAGAAGCAAAAAGAACATATAAAGGCAGGGCAACTGTAGCTCACACCTGTAATCCTAGCTATTCAGAAGGCTGAGATTTGAGAGTCATGGTTCAATGTCAGCTGGGGCAGGAAAGTCTTTGAGACATTTATCTCCAATAAACAACTCAGAAAAATCCCAAAGTGGCGTTGTGGCTCAAACTGTATGTGGTACTGAGAAATCGAACCCGGGGCTTCATGCATGCTAGGCAATCACTCTACCACTAAGCCTCATTCCCAGCCCCTTGAAATTATTTTAAGAAGAATGGAGCCGGGGGTTGGGAAGGTGGCTCAGTGGTAGAGCACTTGCCTTGCATGCCTGAGGCCCTGGGTTCGATTCCTCAGCACCACATAAGCAAAAAGAAAAAAAGCCAAAAGTGGCACTGTGGTTCAAGTGGTAGCTTGCTAGCCTTGAGCTGACCCCCCCACACACAAAAAAAAAGAAGAGTGGAGCCGGGCGCTGGTGACTACGCTTATTCTTAGCTATTCAGGAGGCTGAGATCTGAGGATCGAAGTTCAAAGGTAGCCCGAGCAGGAAAGTCAGTGTAAAATTAACCAAGAGAAAACCGGAAGTGGCGCTGTGGCTCAAGTGGTAGAGCACTGGCCTTGAGCGAAGAGCTGAGGGATAGTACCCAGGCCCAGACCCAGGTTCGAGCCCCATGACCACAAAAAAAGAAGGGAGGGGCTAGGAAGGTGGCTCAGTGGTAGAGTGCTTGCCTCGTATGCATGAGGCCCTGGGTTCGATTCCTCAGCACCACATAAGCAGAAAAAGCTGGAAGTGGCACTGTGGCACTGTGGATCAAGTGGTTGCCTTGAGCTGAAGAGCCTAGGGAGAGTGCCCAGGCCCAGAGTTCAGGCCCCACGACTCACAAAAGGGAGAGTGGGGCTGAGAATGTGGCTTAGTGGTAGAGTGCTTGCCCGGCATGCATGAAGCCCTAGGTTCAATTCCTCAGTACCACATACATAGAAAAAGCCATAAGTGGTACTGTGGCTCAAGTGGTAGATTGCTAGCCTTAAGCAAAAGAAGCTCAGGGCAGGTTGGGTAGGTGGCTCAGTGGTAGAGTGCTTGCCTTGCATGCATGAGGCCCTGGGTTCGATTCCTCAGCACCACATAAGCAAAAAGAAAAAAGCCGGAAGTGGTGCTGTGGCTCAGGTGGTAGAGTGCTAGCCTTGAGCTGAAGAGCTGAGGGACAGCGCCCAGGCTCAGGCCCCACGACCGGACCCCCAAAAAAAAAAAAAGGTGGCTCAGGGACAATGAGTAGGCCCTGAGTTCAAGCCCCAGGACTGGCAAAACAAAACAAAAACAATTTCAACAGGTTTCACTAATCTGTTTTCACACAGGCAAATAAAGTATTTTGACCATATGCACCCTCATTCACCCTCTTCATTAGCCATTCCCCCTCCTGTTATTATCCATTCTCTCTGTAGATCCTGTTTTACTTGTTATTTATTTTTCCTACTATGTATTAATTGTACCAAGGGGTTTCACCATGACATTTTAGACATGCATATACTTTGATCAGAATAACTTTCTCCATTGCTTTCCCTTTCCCTGCCCTGCAACCCCACTGATCCACAGCTTTTCAGCTTTTCATTGAGATCTAGGTGGTCTGCGTTCACAGCTGCAATGTATTTCAGAATTATTCACCCTCCATCTTTCTTTTTTTTGTCAGTCTCATGTGGTCTGGGGGCCAATGGCTCATGCCCATAATCCTAGCTACTCGGGAGACTGAGATATGAGGATCATGGTTTGAAGCCAGCCTGGGCAGGAAAGTCCATGAGACTCTTATCTCCAACTAACCACCAGAAAACTGTAAGTGGTACTCTGGCTAAAAGTGATAAGAGTGCTAGCCTTGAGCAAAAGAGTTCAGGACAATGCCGAGGCCCTGAGTTCAAGCCTTACAACTGACCAAAAAAAAAGTCTTGGGGCTGGGAAAGTGGCTCAGTGGTAGAGCGCTTGCCTTGCATGTATGAGGCCCTGGGTTCGATTCCTCAGCACCACATAAGCAAAAAGAAAAATGCTGGAAGTGGCACTGTGGCTCAAGTGGCAGAGCGCTAAGGGACAGTGCCCAGGCCCAGAGTTCAGGCCACATGACCATACCCCCACCCCCCCCAAAAAAAGTCTCACAGGATTTGGACTTTCCTGCCTGGATGGTTTTGAACCTCAATTCTCAGATCTCAGGTTCCTGAGTAGTTAGGATTACAGGGATGAGCCACCAGTGCCCAGCTAACCAGTAGTTTATATGTGTATTTTCTGTGCCCATACTGGAGCTTGAACTCAGGACCTTGCAATTGAATTGGCTTTTTTACTCAAGGCTGTCATTCTGCCACTTAAGCTACACCTCTACTTGCGGTAATTTACTTTTGAGATTGTTCAGCAAAGGACATATATGGCAGGCTACATGTGATGTCATATGCCTGTAGTCCCAGTTTCTTGGGAGGCTGAAACAAGAAGCTCAGGCATTCAAGGCCAGCCTAGGAATCCCAACAAAAATGTAAAACTGAAAAGAAATCTGATAGAATGCTTGTAGCTGACAGTTTCTTTTGCGTGATGCTGGGAGCAGAACCCAGGGCCTTGTGCATGTTAGGTAAATGCTCTATCACTGAGCTATACCTCCCACATACCCAGATGCAACTATTGACTTTTAAATAATTGGCTCTAAACCCTGGTTCACACATTAAAATTACCTGAGGATGGGGCTGGGAAGGTGGCTCAGTGGTAGAGCGCTTGCCTTGCATGCATGAGGCCCTGGGTTCGATTCCTCAGCACCACATAAGCAGAAAAAAAAGGCGGAAGTGGTGCTGTGGCTCAAGTGGTAGAGTGCTAGCCTTCAGCTGAAGAGCTGAGGGACAGCACGTGGGCCCAGAGTTCAGGCCCCATGACCGGACCCCCCCCCCCCAAAAATCTACCTGAGGAGCTTTAAAAGCTCTCCACATTGAGGCTGTGTCCTAGACCATTTAAATCAGATTCTTTGGGGATAGAATTGGGGGCATCAGTTATTTTTAGAAGTTCTGAGATTATTTCTGGGATTGCATGATTGAGAACTGGTTGTCTAAGTTGTGGGAATATGGGTGCTTATTGCATCACTTTGCTGGGTATTTAAAATTTTCCATTAAAAACTATTTTGGGGGGAACCAGTCCTGAGGCTTGAACTCATGGCTTTGTTGCTGTCCTTGAACTTTTCTGCTCTACCACTTGAGCCATAATTCTATTTGTAGCTTTTAGGTGGTTAATTGGAGATAAAGAATCTCACAGACTTTCTTGCTGGAGCTGGCTTCAAACTGTGATCCTCAGATCTCAGCCTGCTTGAATAGTTAGGATTATAGGTATAAGCCAGAGTGCCTGGCTTAAAAACAATTCTTTTTTTTTTTTTTGCAGCCAGCCCAAAAGTTAATTAAGTTTATTAAAATCACATAGAAGGTTTAACAAAGTGCACAACAGAATGACACCACTGGTTTGTTATAAATCACAGTGAATTAGTAGAATCCAACAATGTGATTTCTTTAAGAAGAGGATTGTAGGACAGGGTTAATATTGTAAAGACAGGATCCCTTTTCAATAGGTGAAGCCAGTCAGCCTGTAATCCCCAGCTATGTGCCTCCAGACTGCTTGAGAAAGCTGAGCCTTTTCCTCACATGTTCTTCTCTGACATTACTAAGCAACTTAAAACACAATTCTTAAGGGCAGTAAAAGTGATTGCAAAGCAAAACTCTTTGTTCCTTCCTTGGGCCACTAGGCAGAAACCTTACACTTCTTGGTGACCCAGCATCCCTCTATCATCCCCTCTTTTGCAGACAATGTGCTTTTTTTGCCAGTCCTGAGGCTATAGGCTTGGACTCTGGGCCTCTTTATGCTCAAGGCTAGTGCTCTACCACCTGAGCCACAGTGCTATTTCTGGTTTTCTGATGGTTACTTAGAAGAGTCTCATGGACTTTCCTGCCCAAGCTGGCTGCAAACCGTGATCCTCAGATCTCAGCCTCCTGAGTAGTTAGGATTACAAGTGTGAGCCTGTAATCCTGGCTATATTTTTCATGTCTTTACTCTTCAGTCATTTTTTACTTCAGTTTTTTTTCAGTACTGAGGTTTGAACTTAGGGATATTGCTTGTTTTTTTTTTTCACTCAAGGATGGCACTGTACTACTTGAGCCACACCTCAACTTCCAGCTTTTTGATGGCTAAATGGAAAGTCTCATGGACTTTCTGGCCCAGGCTGCCTTTGAACTGTGATCCTCAAATCTCAGCCTCCTGAGCAGTTAGGATTATAGTTGTGAGCCACTGGTGCCTGGCCAGCAAATGTTTTAGGGTTGTTTGTCCCACACCAGGCTCCTACCATGGACCAAGCATTGCATTTGGTTATTTCTGGTTATTTTAGATATTTCTCTAAAGTCAGTGAATCTACAATATACTGGTTGCGATGTTGTTATTCACGATAGGATTACCATACTACCGTCCTCTAACATAGCCCACCAGAAGAAATGTTCATTTCAATCAGAGAGAGCTTATTCAATCTACTAAAGGCTCCCCTGGCAGGAATGCTGCATCTTCTTCATGCTTGGAGTACTCACCCTAAATCCATATGGTGGCTAGCCCTCAGAGATCAACCCCATTGCTGAAGAACATGCCTGCATCTTGGGGGAAAGGTGTCTGGAATGCTTCAGCATATCTGAAGGAAAGAGGGGTTCGGAGGGAAGTCATAGGCAAGGATAGGTACCTGGCCTGGAGCTCCAGGGAGCGCTGCTTTCCTGATACCAGGAAGGTCCGAGGAAGGTTGAAGTTGGAGCTTTCCTTTAGCTGGATAGATGGAAAAAGGGTTATGGTGAGGCTTACTGAGCTCCCCAGGGCCCTAGCATTCTGCAGCATGCACTCTGGGTTCTCATTTCCCACCTCCTGGTGCTTACCTCCATGCCATCTACATCGATGCGTGCCCGCACGCTAAACTTCTGGCCAAGCAGCCGCAGCCTGGGCACGCAGTAAAGGAGGCGGTCATTGAACTAGAAAGGAAAAGATTGATATGTATGTGTATGTATGTATATGTGTGTGTGTGTGTGTGTGTGTGTGTGTATATATATATATATATATATATATATATATATATGATGACCTTGGGCAAGTTCCTTCTCTCTAAATCTGAGTTATATCATCTGTGAAGAAGAGGAAAGAAAGCCAGTCATTGGTGGCTCATGCCTGTAATTCTAGCTACTCAGGAGGCTGAAATTTGAGGGTCATGGTTTGAAATTAGTCTGGGAAGGAAAGTCTGTGACACTCATCTCCAATTAACCACCAGAAATCCAGAAGTGGAGCTGTGGCTCAGAGTGGTAGAGAGCTACCCTTGCGCAAAAAATTCAGGGATAGTGCTCAGGCCCTGAGTTCAAGGCCTATGACTGACAAAAGAAAAAAAGAAAAAGAAGAGGAAAGAAAAGCCAGGTCCTGGTGGCTCACAACTGTAATCCTAGATACTTGGAGGACTGAGATCTGAGGATAGTGGTTTAAAACCAGCCCTGGGCTGGGAATGTGGCTTAGTGGTAGAGTGCTTGCCTAGCATGCATAAAGCCCTGGGTTCAATTCCTCAGTACCATATAAACAGAAAAGGCTAGAAGTGGCGTTGTGGCTCAATGGTATATGCTAGCCTTGAGCAAAAGAAGCTCAGGGACAATGCCCAGACCCTGAGTGAACAGCTGACACTAAGCAAAAGGAAAGAAATGTACCTATCACCCAATTTAGTAGAAATAGTTCTATTGTTAAAGTTCGTAGAGTTGTGCTCGCTTTGGCAGCACATATACTAAAATTGGAACGATACAGAGAAGATGAGCATGGTCCCTGTGCAAGGATGACACGCACATTCGTGAAGCGTTCCACATTTTTAACAAAGAAGGAGGCAACAATGCTTGATAAGAAATGTACTCATTGCCGGGCGCTGGTGGCTCACGCCTGTAATGGATCACGGTTGAAAGCCAGCCCGGGCAGGAGAGACCGTGAGACTCCTATCTCCAATAAACCACCAGAAAACCAGAAGTGGTGCTGTAGCTCAAGTGGTAGAGCGCTCGCCTTGAGCTGAAGAGCTGAGGGACAGCGCCCAGGCCCAGAGTTCAAGCCCCACGACTGACAAAAAAAAAAAAAAAGAAAGAAATGTACTCATTATCTTGCCCATGTAACTGTAACCCCTCTGTACGGTATTTTCACAATTAAAAAGAAAAAAAGTTCATAAAGTTCATAAGCATTATCTTAAGATAATGAGGATTATAATAGTGAAGGTTAAAAGGTGTTTGTGACTTTAGCTAAGTATAACTATACCACACTACTGTGAAATTTATCTAATCATTTAATCTCAATAAAGAAATATTTGGAGGAATAAAAAAAAAAACAGCCCTGGCAGAAAAGTCCATGAGATTCATCTCCAATCAACCAGCAAAAAGCCAGAAGTAGAAGTATGATTCAATGGTAGAGTGCCAGCCTTGAACAAAACCAAAAACAAGCAAAAGCACAAGGCCCCTAGTGTAGGCCCCAATAAAGGCCCCCCCCGAAAAAAGAGAACAAATCCCAACATAAGTGTTTTCGTTAAAACACAATGAATGACTGCAATAAACTGGAGATGGCAGAACCAAGCATCAGTGGCTCATGTCTGTAATTCTAGCTATTCAGGAGGCCCAGATCTGAGGATCATGGTTTGAAGCCAGCCCAAGCAGAAAAATCCATGAGATTCTTATCTCCAACTAACCAGCAGAAAGCTTGAAGTGAAGCTGTGGCTCAAGTGTCAGAGTGCCAGCTTTGAGCTAAGGGATAGCATCCAAGCCCTGAATTCAAGCTTGAGTATTGGCACAAAACAAAACAGAGCTGGGATTTGAGGATTTAGCTCAGTGGAAGAGCAAGTACAAGGCCCCAAGTTCAGTCCTCAGCTCTAGAAAAAACCATCAACAATAGAGATAGGAGGTGGCACAGCCTTGAGTGAGCACCAGGTTCATCTGTATAGAGGAAGAAAGGGAATATCCACTCCCACCACCGACTCCACAGCTGACACTTACTAGTATGAGGTATCGGTCTTGAGTGGTCCCATTCTTTGCTGAGAGCTTCAGGATGTGGCCTTCTTTTATGAGCTCTTTGGTTGGGCTGACAATGTCCTCCTCACCTCCTAGCAGCTCATATACCTTCAGCAGCTTATGCATTCGCTCCTGGAAGAAGACAGCAGGGCTTGGGGTGTCAATTGCCCCCTGGATATCTTCAAGGCATAAGCCCATCCCCAATCCCAGGACAGAGATACCAAAGACACGTGGCCAAGGATGGGCAAGTGCTAGGAGAACCACTCACCATCTTGCGAATGGCAGCATTAGAGTGCTCTGCCGCTGTGGCTATCAGCTCCAGAGACTCTATGGGGAACAAAGAGGCAAGATCAGATGGGAGATTAGCAGAGAGGAAGCTCTGGGAGCTTCTTTCCCCCATGGATAGCATCTCCTGTCCTGTCCACAATCTCCTCATACCAGAATGTTCAGCCTAAAGGCGTCCACAGCACTGGGCATGATGCCTCCAGTCTGTAATCCTAGCTAGTTGGAGGCAGAGTTTAGGAGATTGTGGTTTGAGGCTAGCCTAAGCCAAAAATAAAATCCAGAGACCCCATCTCAACTAATGGCTCAGAGCAGAGTTGCACTCCTAGCTACAAGGTAAGTACAATAGTTAGATGCAGTGCTACATAGGCAGCTTTGCTCTCTGGCAATAAGGAGAGGATAAGCCCAATTAGGAGGACTGCAGCCCAGGGCAGTCTAAGGAGTGAGACTCTACCTCAAAAATAACCAACACAATAAGGGGCTGGAAGTGTGGATCAAGTGATTGAACATGTGCCTAGCAAGTATGAAGTCCTGAGTTCAATCCTCAGTATCACACACACAAAAATAAATCCATAGCAACATCATTTGAAATCAGAAACAGTCTCAGCTGATGCCACAGTAGCAGAATCACAGTATATAGGTTAGCTGGCAGCCAACAAAATGGAAGCTTGGTAAATTACTATTACCATTAGTAGTAGCAACAATAACATTTACATATGTAAATATGAGGAAACATCCATGTGCAGGAAGCTGTCTCTGGATGGTGGGACTATGTGTGGTTTTCATTGTCCTCTTTAGAGGGTTGGGTTTTTTTTTTTGTATTACTCATTTTTGGAACACAATGTAGCTATAGTGCTCTTGCTGATTTCAGACTCCTGAGCTCAAGGAATGTTTCTGTCTCAGACTTGCATAGCTGGGTCTACAGGCTCACACTACAATATCTAGCTTTCTCCCACATTTTTTTTCACTCATGGTCTTTGGAGAGCTTTTATTATTTTTTTTTCTTTGGTCGGTCATGGGACTTGAACTCTGGGCCTGGGCGCTGTCCCTCAGCTCTTCAGCTCAAGGTGAATGCTCTACCTCTTGAGCTACAGCACCACTTCCAGTTTTCTAGTGGTTTATTGGAGATAGGAGTCTCAAGGTCTTTCCTGCCTGGGCTGGTTTTGAACCTTAATCCTCAGATCTCAGCCTCCTGAGTAGCTAGGATTACAGGCATGAGCCCCCGGCGCCCAGGAGAGCTTTTATTATTAAGGTATGAGTATCCTCTTTCAAGTTAGTTTCACTACCAGTAATGTACACATTCATCTGCATTAAGAGAAGTTTGGTTATTCCCACATTTTTTTGTGCCAGTCCTTGGGTTTGAACTCAGGGCCTGGACACTAGCACTTTACCACTTGAGCACAACTCCATTTCTAGCTTTTTGGTGTAATTAATTAGAGATAAGAGTCTCATAGACTTTCCTGCTCCAGCTGGCTTCAAATCTTAATCCTCAGATCTCAGCCTCTTAAGTACCTAGGATCACAGGCATGAATCAATGACACCCAGCTCATACATATATATGTATATATACATATGTGTGTGTATATATATAGACATATATACACATACACTATATATATATATATAGAGAGAGAGAGAGAGAGAGAAAGAGAGCTTTTCTATCAGAAAACATCAGTCACATAAAGAAAAGAAAGATCTGGGGATGTAGCTCAGTAGTAGAGCACTTTTTTTTTGTCGGTCGTGGGGCTTGAACCCTGGGCCTGGGCGCTGTCCCTCAGCTCTTCAGCTCAAGGCGAGCGCTTTACCACTTGAGCTACAGCACCACTTCCGGTTTTCTGGTGGTTTACTGGAGATAGGAGTCTCATGGTCTCTCCTGCCCAGGCTGGCTTTGAACCGGGATCCTCAGATCTCAGCCTCCTGAGTAGCTAGGATTACAGGCATGAACCACCAGCGCCCGGCTAGTAGAGCACTTTCTTAGCATGCATGAGCCCCCTCAGTTCCATTTCCAGTGCCACAAAAAAGCAAACAAGAGAGAAAAATGATTTTTTGTTTCAATATTTCTGATTATAGGAACATACTCTTTGTACAAGTACCTTTTCACTGAAGTTTTGTTTAGAATATAGTCAAACTCCAAGCAAAAGTATCAAATGGGAGGGGCTCAGTATGGTGTACTCATGTAATGGGATGTCAAACAAATTTTACAAATGATATTTATGTAGGATTTATAATAAGCTTAGAAATGTTCAGGGTAGGGGCTGGGAAGGTGGCTCAATGGTAGAGGCTTGCCTTGCATGCCTGAAACCCTGAATTTGATTCCTCAGCACCACATAAGCAGAAAAAAACTGGAAGTGGTGCTGTGGCTCAAAATCCTAGCTACGCAGGAGGGAGGCTGAGATCTGAGGATCTTGGTTCAAAGCCAGCATGGGCAAAAAAGAACCGTGAGACTCTTATCTGCAAAAACTGGAAATGGCACTGTGGCTGAAGTGGTATAGCTCTAGCCTTTAGCATAAAAAGGCTCAGGCACAGCGCCCAGCCCGAGTTCAAGTCCCACAACTGACAAAAAAAAAAGAACATGCACCTGGCACCGAATGGACATAGGTGGCATTTCTGAAGAGGGCTCATTTATATAACAAATGAAATTGTGTGTATGTGTGTGTCTGCCAGTACAGACCTTGACCTCAGGGCTTCATAATGTCACTTAGCCTTTTCACTCAAGATTGGTGCTCTACTACTTGAGCCATCACTCCACTTCAGACATTTTGCTAGTTAATTGGAGGTGTGTTTTTCAGATGTCTTCCCTGCCTGGATTCACATCAGGATTTTCAGATCTCAACCTCCTAAGTTGTCAGGCACGAGCAACTTCTGTCTGGTTCAAATCAAGTCTTGTTTTGCTAGGAATGTGCATCTCCATGATCAAGTTTGAGTCATAGACCAAGCAGATCTGTGTTCACTGGCCCAGCTGAGGCTTTCATATGCCTTTCTGGTGAAGAGCCTCCTTCTCCCACCCTCTTTAATCCTGGCCATCAGAAAAGCCTACATAACACACTGCTCCCTTTTGCTCTTCTGCTCAAACCTGTCAATGGCTCCTCTGTGCCTGCTGGGAAAGAAGCAGCCCTTTAGCTGCCATTTAAAGCCCTTGGTGATTGGCTTCTGCAGACCTCTGGCTTCTTCCACGTATGCCTCCCTCAACATGTCCCAACCTGCTCCACCAGGCCAACAGCCACTGAGTCTTACTGAAGTTCTTCACCTTCTGTAAGCCTGTCCTGAGTACTCAGGCTGGGTTAGGGCCATCTGGGTTCCCACATTCCCCTCTGTTCACTTCCATCCCACTAGTCCTACTGGGACTGTCATTGTATCTGTATCCCTCAGTAAAGTAGGTGATCCTCACAAGTCCAATGCCCCTCTCCAACACAGGTGTTCTGCATAAATCAGCTCCTTCCACAGTCTTAACTCTGTAAGATAGGTATGATTGTGCCCTATTTATCTAATGGCAAAACCAACACTCACAGAGAAGGTGGCTGCCTTAGGTGGTTTACCTGGGAGGTGAGGCATGTTTCACTGCTGCATTTTTTCTCCTACATATTCTGTCCTTGCCACTCAAGGGAAAGGGACAGGATCAGTGACAGGGGTAGAGAAAGCTCAGGGAAGAGGACAGGAAGAAGACTGGCAAGCTTGGGCACACAAGCTCAGGACTGTGTAGATTGCTGGGCACAGGCTTGAAGGTTTTGCTTGCTTTAGGTAGCTGTGTGTGGAGATACACAATGTGGGAGGTAGATTGGCATTTCCAGGAGTCCAATGTGTAAGGTTCCATCTAAGGGTTCAATGTGGGAATGAAGTCTAGGAGTTTACCTGGAGGTTTAGGCTAGAGAGTTTGGGGAATTTGCTATAGGGGTTTAGTCTGAATGCTTGACTGAGGCCTATTGTGGGTTTGGCAGGTTGAGCTCCTGGTTTTGGAGTTCAGTCTTGGGCTTAATGTAGGCATCTGAGGTCAGCAGTTCCAGCTCACCTAGTTTGGGGAGTTGAGCTACAGTCCAGACTCCAAAGTCCAGCTTGGGAGCCAGAAAGTGGGTGAGTCAGTCTGAGGAATCAGAGCTATGATTCAGTGGGGCTCATCCTGGGGATTTTAGTTGGAGGGGTAAAATAGTGAGCTCACCTTAGGATCTCCTTCAGAGATTTAGTGAGAACCAGACAGGGAAATTCTTTCTGGGGGGTGGGGGTCGGGAGTGGGCTCATGAAGGAAGCTCAGTAGGCCAAGCTCAAGTTCTGAGGTTTGTTCTAGGGATTCAAATAGGGATAGGATTGGTATGAAACATTCTAAATTTGAAGAGCTAGCTGGGTGCCAGAGGCTCATACCTGTAATCCTACCTACTCAGGAGGCTGAGCTCTGAGGATTGTAGTTTGAAGGCAGCCTGGGTAGGGAAATCTGTGAGACTCTTATCTCCAATTAACTACCAAAAAAGCTGGAAGTGGAGTTGCAGCTCAAGTGATAGAGGCCAAACCTTGAGCAAAAAGAAGCTCAGGGTGGGGCTGGGAAGGTGGCTCAGTGGTAGAGCGTTTGCCTTGCATGCATGGGGCCCTGGATTAGATTCCTCAGCACCACATAAGCAAAAAGAAAAAAGCTGGAAGTGGTGCTGTGGCTCAGGTGGTAGAGCGCCAGCCTTGAGCTGAAGAGCTGAGGGACAGCGCCCAGGCCCAGAGTTCAGGCCCCACGACTGGACCCCTTCCCCCCCCCCCGAAAAAAAAGAAGCTCAGGGACGGTGCCCAGGACTTGAATTAAAGCCCCAAGATCAGCATACAAGACAAAGCAAAAGCAAACAAAAGAAAAAAATTGAAAAGGTCAATCTGCAGATTGATTTTAATGGGGAATTCAGTATGGATGACATCAACAAAGGCATTTAATAATCAAAACACGTGGCCTGATGCTGGTGGTTCACTCCTGTAATCCTAGCTACTCAGGAGGCTGAGATTTGAAGATAGCGGTTTGAAGCCAGCTCAGGCAGGAAAGTCTGTAAGACTCTTATCTCTAATAAACTACTAAGAAAAAGTGGGAAGTGCTGCTGTGGCTCAAGTGGTAGAGTACTAGCCTTGAGCAAAAGAAGTTCAGGGACAGATCCCAAGCCCCGAGTTCAAGCCCAAAAAACAAAACCACCACCACCACCACCAACAAAAAACAGACCATAATCCGGGCATCAGTGGCTCACACTGTAATCCTAGCTACTCAGGACGCTGGGATCTGATAATCCCGGTTCAAAGCCAGCCCAGGCAGGAAAATCCATGAGACTCTTATCTCCAACTAACCATTAGAAAACCGGGATATGCTCTGACTCTTATCTCCAGTTATCCACCAGAAAACCAGAAGTATTGCTATGGCTCAAGTGGTGGAGCCCTTGCCTTAAGATGAAGAGCTGAGGGTCAGCAACCAGGCCCAGAGTTCAAGCCGCTATATATATATATATATATATAAAGGCAGGGGTGTGGGGACTCAGTCTTAGGATCAGTCTAGGGAAGTTACATTGGCAACTTGCTTTGGGGGTCACTAATGACAGTTTCCATGTGGGGCTAGGTGCTAATGGTTCATACTGGATTTCTCCCTACTCATGAGGCTGAGATCTAAGGATGGAGGTTCTTAGCCAGCCCAGGTGAACAATCCCATGAACTACCAAAAAAACCAAACATGGAAGGAAATTTGCAGAACTGAGTCCTGGAAACTCAATGTGAATAATGTGATTCTGCAGGGGTCAGATGGGTACAAAATATAGAGTCAATAGAATGGTGAAGTCCCCTTCCTGGATCCCTAAACAGGACCTAGTCTGGAGATTGCAGTCTTTAGACCCAGTCTGGGTATGTCTCAATCCATAAATTCAGTAGAAAACAGGGAGCTTAATCTGGGGGGAGTCAGTCTGGGAGCTAAGACTAGGAAGACAAGCTTATGTTCTTAGCTTGGATGGGGACAATCTAGGGGACAATTTGGGAACAATCTAGGGCATTAGGCTAAAGGCTTAGTGAGGGACTTTCAATTTGATGGATGGAAATAGAGGTCTTCATTCTGGGGGACTTGGACTAGGGAGATTAGAGTGGAATCTCTGGAGCTCACTTTTGGCTGCTCAGTTTCAAGTTTTTCTTTTGTTTTGCTTTTTGTTTGTTGGTAGTGGGGCTTGAACTCAGTACCTGGCCAACTGTCACTGAGCTTTTTTGCTCAAGGCTAGTTCTCTACCACTTAGAGCCATAGCACCACTTCTGGTTTTCTGGTGGTTAATTGGGGATAAGAGCCTCATGGACTTTCCTGCCTAGGCTAGCTTTGAACTGTAACCCTCAGATCTCGCCTCCTGAGTAGCTAAGATTACAAGTGTGAGCCACCAAGCCCAGGCTAGTTTCTGGGTTTTGCTAGGGATTAACACCAGGGAATTTAGCAAATCCAGTGTGAGAGCTTGGTGAATTTTCAGTGTGTGGGATGGAAGAGTCAGTTTTTTGGGATCAGGCTTCAAGTTTCTTTCTTTTTGTTCATGCTAGTACAGGGTTTTGAACTCAGGGACTCACACTCTCACTTGGCTTTTCCCCTCAAGGCTGATACTCTACACTTGGGTCACACCTCTACTTTTGTCTGGTTAACTGGAGATAAAATGTATTTTTCTAATATGAAAACCTGATTATAACCTTAAAACCACTTCATGAAAAAGTAAAGCTGTTGCTCAGAAGTTAGCTTTAGGAATGTTTGTTGCCAGCTGGGCACTGGTGGCTCACGCCTGTAATCCTAGCTACTCAGGAGGCTGAGATCTGAGGATCACTATTTCAAAGCCAGCCTGGGCAGGAAACTCCATGAGACTCATACCTCCAATTAACCACCAGAAAACTGGAAGTGGCACTGTGGCTCAAGTGGTAGAGCATTCTTCTTGAACTGAAAAGCCCAGGGACAGAGCCCAGAGTTCAAGCCCCACGACCGACACACACACACACACACACACACACACACACACACACACGTTTGTTGTGGGCGAATGATATAGCTCAGTGGTAGAACACTTGCCTAGTATGTTTGAGGCTCTAGGTCCAAATCCTATATGCATGCTCATGTGTACACACATACACACACAGAGAAAAAATATTTATTATAATGCCTTTGTTGGTGATACTGGGGTTTGAACTCACAGCCTCACATTTCTAGGCAGGTGCCCCAACATTGGAGCCTCTTGTTAGACCTCTTTCCTTCCTGACTTACTCTCTCTTCCATGATTCTGGCTAGCCCCACAGCTTTGAATACTATCCATGTGCCAATGGCATCCAAATCTCTCTTCCTGGAATTCTAGACTGATCTAACTGTTTTAATTGGTAGCCCCACTTTAATATATCCCAAATCAGTGGAGTTGTGGCTCAAGTGGTAAAGTGTTAGTCTTGGGCAAAAAAAGCTCAGGGACAGTGACCAGTCCTTGAGTTCAATCCCCAGGACCTGCACACTAAAAAATAAAATACTGCCAGGAGCTGCTGGCTCATGCCTACAATCCTAGCTACTCAGAAGGCTGAGATCTGAGGATGATGATTTGAGGCCAGCCCAGGCAGGAAAATCCATGAGACTCTTATCTCTAATAAACCACTCAGAAAAACACCAGAAGTGGTGCTGTGGCTCAAGTGGTAGAGGGCTAGCCTTGAGCAAAAGAAGCTCAGGGATAAGCCCCAGGACTGGCATCAATCAATCAACCAACCAATCTATCAGTACCACTTCCAAATAGAATATATCCTGAATTGAACTATTTCTCATCACTTCCACTGATAATAACTTCATCTAAGCCATCATTGTAAATTGTAAATGCCTTCTGATTTTTTTAATGTAAAGTTTTGTTTTAAACTGTTTCGTCATTCGTGGGGCCTGGGTGCTGTTCCTCAGCTCTTCAGCTCACTTGAGCCACAGCGCCACTTCCGGCCTTTTCTGTCTATGTGGTGCTGAGGAATCGAACCCAGAGCCTCATGCATGCAAGGCAAGCACTCTACCGCTAAGCCACCTTCCCAGCCCCCCTTCTGATTTCATGGGTCTCTCTCTCTTCCTCCCTCTCTCAATCTCTCTCTCTATCCCCCCTCTCTCTCCTGGTACTGGGGCTTGATATCATGACCTGGTGCTTTCATTTGGCTTTTTCTGCTTAAGGCTGGTGTTCTACCACTTGAGCCACAGTTCTATTTCCAGCTTATAGCTGGTTAACTGGAGCTAAAGAGTCTTATGGCCTCTTCTTTCTTGGCTGTTTTCTAATAGTGATCCTCAGATCTCAGTCCCTTGAGTACCTAGGATTACAGGAGTGAGCCACTAGTGCACAAATCTTGACTCTCTCTCTCTTGCTTCCCATGTAGGCCAGATCAAAATTTCCCATGGCACCCACCATACTTAGATTCAGCCCATCTTCTTGTATCAGCCTTTGAAGTCTTGCTCCTCTCTCCAACCCCACTTCTCCCCTTCTACCCTTATTTGTCATGCTCATCATACTAGCCTTCCTGTTGGTCCAGAGATATGCCCACTCCCAATTTCTCCCAGTCTTCCCATCTTGGGGACTTGGCACCTGTTGTATTTTTCTAGAACAAGTTCCTCCCATTTTGTTTTTTTCTTTTGCCAGTATTGCGTTTGAACTCAGGACCTCTACTTATTTGGCTTCTTACACAACTGGTGCCCTATCACTTAAGCCATGCCTCCAGCCTTGCTTTTTACTGAATTTTTTTTTGCTGGTCCAGGGGCTTTAACTGAGGGCCTGGAGACTGTCCTTGAGTCTCTTTGAGCTAAGAGCTAGTGCTCTACCACTTGAGCAACAGCACCATTCCTGTTTTTTTTTCTGAGTAGTTTTTGTAGATAAGAGTCTCATGGACTTTTCTTCCCTGGGCTGGCTTCAAACTGTGATCCTCAGATTTCAGCCTCCTGAGTAGCTAGGATTATAGGCATAAGCCACTGGCACCTGGCCTTTACTAAATATTTTGGAGATGGTGTTTTGTAGACTTTACTGCCTAGGCTGTCTTTGAAGTGAGATATTTCAGATCTCAGCTCTCTGAGGAGCTAAGATTACAGGTGAGTCACCAGCACTAGCTCTTTTTCAGGTTCTAACTCAGAGAAATTTCCTAATCTAAAGTAGACTAGACAGTCACTGTCACATTATTCTCTTCTAGTTCACTTAATCATACTTAGCTCCTATCTAATATTCTCCCATATGTTCATTTACTTTTGTTTATTGTGTCTTTCCCTAACTAGAAGACATGTTTTTCTGACATTAAGGATCTGGTCTACACATTTTTCCCCCCTACACTGGGGTTTAAACTCAGGGCTTTACACTTTGCTTCTAAAGGAGCTTTACTAATTGAGCCATACCCCCAGGCCTGGGATCTTGTCTGTTTTCCATACCCCCAGGCCTGGGATCTTGTCTGTTTTCCATATACCCTGTGCCTAGGACAATGCACAGAACACTCAGTAAGTAGCTATTGAGTTAATCAGTGAATAAAATGGAAGTAAGAGTCTAGGAAAGGAGAAATGGAGTAGACACTGGAGTGACCTATCTGTGCATTGACTTTGTAGATGGGGTAGACACTGAAGGAATCTAGTGATGTACTTTTCTAGTGGTTCAGTGTGTGGGAAAGAAGTATCTCAGTCTTGAGACCCAAATCTGAGAGGGAGAAAATACAGGGACCAATCTGGGGTGCTCAGTTCTAGAGAGAGAAGTCTGTAGGTTTTCTGATCAGACTAGAAGGTTCTTTGCAGAGTTCATTGTGGGGAGTAGCCAGTGGGTATGGCACTGGCCACTTTAACTCTGGTGAATAGAAAATGAGAAGTTTGATGACACAGACCTCTTTCTGATGTGCTTAGTCACAGAGACTCAGTAAAAAGGTCCTAGCCTGAGGGTGTGGAGTGACAGGCTGGGCTCACAGTTTGATGGTAGCTCACTCCCTAGGAGTTGAGGCCCAGTTTCATTTTATTCTTGTTACATCTTCATGTGGGGATGCATCTAGGGGTCAACCTCAGAAATAGATAGATCTACCAGGTATCAGTGGGTTACACTTGTAATCCTAGCTACTTGGGCCTCACGATTATTTATTTATTTATTTTTTGGGTCCGGTCGTGGGGCCTGAACTCTGGGCCTGGGCGCTGTCCCTCAACTCTTCAGCTCAAGGCTAGCGCTCTACCACTTGAGCCACAGTGCCACTTCTGGATTTTTTCTTTTTGCTTATGTGGTGCTGAGGAATCGAACCCAGGGCCTCAGGCATGCAAGGCAAGCACTCTATCACTGAGCCACCTTCTTAATCCTAGCTACTTGGGAGGCTGAGATTGGGAAGGGTGTGGTTTGAGGTGAATCTGGAGCAGAAAACTTCATGAGAACACTTCTCAACCAACAGCTGGACATGGTGGTTCATGCCTGTTACCTTAGCAACAATGGGAAGGCAAACATAGTTAGATCATTCCCAGGTACATATCTGGGTAGGAAGCAAGACCTTATCTCAAAAATAACCCGCAAGCCAGGCACTGGTGGCTTTCAACTGAAATTCTGGGTACTTAGGAGGCTGAGATTTGGAAGATCTTGGTTTGAAGCCAGCCCAGGCACAAAAGTCCACAAGACTCCATGTGCAAAATAACCAACAAAATCTGGCTAGTCATAGCACCTGCTTAGCAAGTGTGAGGTCCTGAGTTCGATCTCCAATTCCATTAAAAAGAAAGGATGAAGACCGGCATAAGTAGCTCATACCTGTAATCTTAGATATTCAGGAGGCTGAGATCTGAGGATCCAGTGTTAAAACCAGCCCAGGCAGGAAAGCCTGTGAGACTCTAATCTCCAATTAACTACCAAAATAATCTGGAAATGGAGCTGTGACTCAAGTAATAAAACATTAGCCTTGAGCAAAAAAGCTCAGCGACAGTGTCCAGGCCGTGAGTTCAAGTCCCAGGACTAATGTGTGTGTGTGTGTGTGTGTGTGTGCATGAACACACACACTTGCATGTGTGTGCATGCACACACAGATGAATCCCTTTAAGGAAACATTCTGGATAAACTCTTCAAATGCTAGGGTCCCAATTAAGAAGATGCTCATGAGGAACTCCTCCCAAATATTCTTTCTGGATACTTAGGTTGGAATCCCAACCTAGAGATCCATCCTGGGGTCTCACATCAGAGCCTTAATACAGGCCTTAGAGTTTAGAGGTGGTATTGTGGGATCTTAAGTACATGATCACGAAAGGGTAATCATATGAATTCAGTTTTGGGATCCTGCCTCAATATCTGGCATAGGGCTGCCAGTGTGGGTGATCACACTCACTTTGGGCATCCTTGCTGTCCGGGGAGCCATGAGGCAGCTTTAACAGATAGTCCTTGAGAAGCAGCTCATAGCGTGGGATGCGCTGCACAGGCTCCAGCATGTGGTGCTGCAGTGTCAGGTTGCCACAGGCTTCTTCCTTCTGTGACAAGCAGAAGCAGAGGGGCTGAGGTTCGGCTGCAGACCCCTGTCACCAGGTCCCTGCAGATCTCTCCTCCCACAGTCTGTTCCTTCCAGCTTTAACACTTACCTGCACCTCATGGATGATGACTTTAAACTGGGTGGAGCGCTCTGTCCAGGTGTTAACCAGCTCTACAGCCCGGTCAAAGTTTTTCACATACTCGCCATACATCTTGAGGAAGGGGGCCAGCTTCTGCAAGATGTCTCCAATGCGTGGGTAGCGGTCCCTGGAGTAGAAGCAGAGGCTGACATGGTCCTGCTGATCCTTAGTCATTAGGAGCTCTCCCCACAGGCCTCCATCCCCAGGCAGACCATTGGAAGCCCCTTTTCTTTCTTTCTTTCTTTTTCTTTCATTTCTCTTTCCTTCTTTCTGTCTTTCTCCCTCTCTCCTTCTCTCTCTCCCTCCCTCCTTTCCTTCCTTCCTTCCTCTCTCCCTCCCTCTTTTTCTTTCACTTTGTGCCAGTTCTGAGGCTGGAACTCAAGGCCTGGACACTGTTCCTTAGCTTTTTTGGCTCAAGGCTGACACTCTACCACTTGCATCACGGCTCCACTTATGATCTTTGCTGGTTAACTGGACAAAAGAGTCTCACAGATATTCCTACCACACTGGCTTTGAACTGCAATCCTGAGATCTCAACCTCCTTAGCAGCTAGGTTTAAAGGCCCCAGCTACCCACACATTGTACCTTCCTTGTTTTAATTCATTCTTTCTGTAATAAACTAGTGTGTGTATCTGGTACTGGGGCTTGAACTTGGCCTGGATGCTGATGATGTCCCCTTAGTCTTTTCACTTGAGGTTGGTGCTCTAACACTTGAACCATACCTCTATTTTTGGCTGGCTTTGATCTGTGATCCTCAGATCTCAGCTTCTGGAGTAGCTAGGATTAAAGCCATGAGCCACCAGACACCTGGCCTCGAAACACATTTCTCAGCCAGTCTGCTTGATCGGAAATGCAGTTTACATGATAAGGCCAATTAGGGCAACAGGCTTGCTTTGACCTGAGATCACAGCTTGAGACAATATCTGGAATGGTCTCCCTGAGCTTATAGCAAGGCCTACCTCTTATACTCATTATTGATTCTGTGCCTGGCCTTATGCTGGATACTGCTGGGGACATAGAAATTCATCCCACATCGAGCCTTAACAGCATCACTGTCTGGTAGGGGACACAAAGTGATCACTCCTCATCTCATCAATCACAGTTTGATGTGGGAAACAGACCAGACCTGAGGCCGCAGGTTGTGTGTGTGTGGTGGGGAGGGAAAAGCAGAACCATCCCTCTGTGGTCACATTCTGGGTAGAGGGACACACTTCATTTTCTGTGTATAGAACATGGAGATGATTTAAGTAGGGACTGACATGGTCTGATTTTTGTTTAGAAAGATCATTCAAAACCATGGCACCAGAGGCTCATGACTATAATCCTAGCAACTCAGGAGGCTGAGATCTGAGCATTGTGTTTCAAAGCCAGCCCAGACAGAAAAGTGAGACTCTTATCTCCAATTAACCATCAAAAAACCAGAAGAGAAGATGTGGCTCAAGTGGCAGCATGCCAGCTTAGAGCAGAAAAAGCCAAGTGAGAATAGCAGGCCCTGAATTCAAGCCCCAGTACTGGCACGTTAGAGAGACACAGAGAGAGAGAAAAGACAGAGATGAAAAAGAAAATGAAAGAGAAGCTAAGTGCCAGTAGCTCATGCCTGTAATCCTAGCTACTCAGGAGACTGAGATCTGAGAACTGCAGTCAAAGACATCCTGGACAGAAAAGTCTGTGTGACTCTTATCTATAAGTAACTACTGAAAAAGCGTGAAGTGGAGCAGTGGTTAAAGCAGTAGGGTGCTAGCCTTGAGCATAAAAGTTCAGGGACAGCACCCAAGCTCTGGTTCCAAGCCCCCAGGACTGACAAAAAAGAGAGACAGAAAGAAAAAGAAAGACCATTCATATAAAAGAAAGACCAATCATCAAAAAAGAGAGACAGAAAAAGAAAAAGAAAGACCATTCATACAGGCAGCATAAAATCTAAAGGCTGGCCGGCTGCTGGTGGTTCACCCATGTAATCCTAGCTACTCAGGAGGCTGAGATCTGAGGATCGTGATTCAAACCCAGCTTGGGCAGAAAAGACCCCATGAGACTTTTATCTCCATTAACCACTCAAAAACCGGATGTGGCACTGTGGCTCAATTGGTAGAGTGCTAGCCTTGAGAATAAAGAGACTCAGGGACAGCACTTAGGCTGTGAGTTCAAGCCCCACAACTAACAAAAAAATCTAAAGGCTGGATTGGAAGAAGAAAACCTGGAGGTGCCCTTTAACCCTACTCTTCACGGTCAGGACCCAGCCTAGACATTACTTCCTCTCTGAATCCTTCTCTGCCCCTAGGCTATGGATCTATTTGTTCACATCCCATTCTCACTTCCATCAAGAACTTAAAAATAACAGCTCTCAGTCATGAAACACCTGTACATCAAGTATTTCCTAAACTCTCTTCAAGTATTAACACATTGACCAACTGTTCTTATTATTATCCCCATTCCAGCCTGGACTTGGCATGCAAATGGACAGAAGAGTAGGCAGCCTGGTGCTGGGGCCTCTCACCATTCCTCCATACGCTTCTCCAGCTCTGGCAGCAAGAACTGTTGATGGAAGCAATAGATGGAGCAGATATTTGAGAAGATGCCGTGGACCACATCAGCAGGGAAGGAACTGCGGTTCCGAGCTTCTTCCAACAGCCGGGCACAAAACACCTGTGGAAGAGGGCAGGCTTTCTCAACCCAGTTAGGCCTCAGGCTTAGCTGGGCAAGGAGCAGCTTACAGGTGAGGCTCATGTTTGTGAGTAGCTTTGTGGAGCTATGGGGTTAGCATTGGTTTTCAAAATGAGGAGCGAAGGAATGGAAATAAGTTATATATGAGGTTGGACTATAGGTTGTCAAAGTTAAAACCTAGAGCTAGGTGTTGGTATAAGGAGAAGTCAGAATCATGGTCAAGGTCAGATTGAATGGGAAAAATAGTTGAAATTCAATCTATTCATTTATCAAAGATTTTTGATTGTCTACTGCATTGTTAGACACTATCCTGGGGCTGGGATGGAGCAGGCAATAAAGCAGACACAAATCTCTACCCTTGGGGATTCTATTATATTAGGGGTCAGGAACAGGCCATGGGGTAGAATAAGACTCACAGTGAGGGTAAATTCAAGATCAGGGGAAAAGAGTCAGCATTCATGTCAGAGCCACAGTCAGGAATGATATATCTGCTCACAGAAGTGAGGGTTGATACAAGGATCAAACTTCAGATTATAATCAGAGTTTGCTTCATGAACAAGTTGTCTCTTGGTCAGAGAGGGGCCTTAGCACCTTTAAATGCTAGCCTCAGTGGTGGGATTGGGCTCGGCTTCTATCACTTTCCCCTTGGAACTTCCTACAAGGTTCTGGGGTCCCAGGACCTGTGAGGGGCCATTCACCTGATCCAGAAGATGAAGTCTAGAAACATAGGCCTTCTCAGTTTGCAGGAGTTCATTGGCAATGTGGAATACCTTCTGCTGCACAGTCAGCTAGAAACAAGGAGATAATCTCTGATCATAACCCTAATATAAGCCTTGGGATTTTTTTGTCAGTCATGGGACTTGAACTCTGGGTCTGGGTGCTGTCCCTCAGCTCTTCAGCTCAAGGCTAGTGCTCTGCCACTTGAGCCACAGTGCCATTTCCATTTTTTTCTGGTAGTTTATTGGCGATAAGAGTTTCAAGGACTTTCCTGTCGGGGCTGGCTTTGAACCGAGATCCTCAGATCTCAGCCTCCTGAGTAGCTAGGCTTGAAGGTGTGAGCAACCGGCGCTGGGCTTCCTGGAAATGTTTTATTTTGATACCGGTCCTGGGGCTTGAACTCAAGACCTGGGCACTTTCCTTGACTTTTTTTTTGCTCAAGGCTAACACTCTACCACTTGAGCCACAGCTCTAATTCCAGCTTTTTGATGGTTAATTGGAGATAGGATTCTCACAGAGTTTCCTGCCCAGGCTGGCTTCGAATCACAATTCTCATATCTCAGCCTCTTGAGTAGCTAGAATTATAGGTCTGAGCTGCCAACACCTATCTTCTTCTTCTTTATTTGGGGGGGGGGTGGATACTGGGGTTTAAACTCAGGGCTTCACATTTGCAAGTAAGCACTCAATCTTTGAACCACATCTCCAACCCTTTTTGCTTTGGCTATTTTTATGTGTATGTGTATGCCAGTCCTGGGGTTTGAACTCAGGGCCTGGGTGCTGTCCCTGAGTCTTTGTGCTCAAAGTTAATTCTGTACCACTTGAGTAACAGACAGCATTACTTTGGCTTTTTTTTGGTGCTTAATTGGAGATAAGAGTCCTATGGACTTCCCTGCCTGGGCTGGCTTTGAATGAGGATCCTCAGATCTCAACCTTCTGAGTAGCTAGGATTACAAGCATCAGCTACCAGCACCCAGCTAATGGAAACTAATATTTTTAATGAAAAAAAAGCATGTTGTTATGCTGTCTGGGCTGGCCTTGAACTTCTGGGCTCAAGAATTCCTCCCTAGTAGCTCTTTAGTACCTGGGACAACAAGTGAGTATTGCTACACCCTGCTCCCCTCAAATTCAAGATCAGCTTATAAGCTGCTCCAAGCTTAACACCACCCTTATATAACCCTGACCCAAGCTTTACCCCTGGCTCATAAAGGTGGATCATAAAGCTTACCCTCGATTTTGATGGCATATACTCCTTCCCTCAGCCCTCATTTACTCATTCATCTGCTTTTCTTATTCATAGTGGTTAAGCATGGAAACTGGGAACTCACACCTCCTGGATTCAACTCTCATTTCTTCCATTCACTAACTTGCATAATAAGTTAGTGAACTGTTTAGTTTTTAAGACTCATTATCCATAAATACCACCAAAGGATTGAGTAGTCTATAACTATTAGCTATTTATTCACCCACTCAAATCACTGCCAGCAAAAAAGCTTGCTTAGTATCTGGGTATGAGGAAAACCAGAATTATAAAAATGGTAAAAATTGGGAAATAGTGCTGTGGCTCAGAGTGGTAGAGGGCTAGCCTTGAGTGACAGAGCCCAGGCCCTGAGTTCAAGTCCCACAACCACAACAACAACAACAACAAAGAAAGGCTAAAAATCGTCAGGTGCTGGTGGCTCACACCTGTAATCCTAGCTACTCAGGAGGTCAAAGGAAGCTGGTGAAGAAAAGTCCATGAGACTTAATTCCATTAAACTACCAAAAAAGCTGGAAGTGGAGCTGTGGCTCAAGTGGTAGAGTGCTAGCTTTGGGCATAAAAACTCAGGGAGAGGACTAGGAAGGTGGCTCAGTGGTAGAGTGCTTCCTTTGCATGCATGAGGCCCTGGGTTTGATTCCTCAGCACCACATAAGCAGAAAAAGCCAGAAGTGGTGCTGTGGCTTGAGTGGCTGAGCACTAGCCTTGAGCTGAAGAGTTGAGGGACGGCGACCAGGCCCAGAGTTCAGGCCCATGACTGACAAAAAAAACAACTCAGGGAGATTGTCCAACCCCTGAGATCAAGTCACAGGACTTGAAAATGCTAAAAATCCATTTTCTGCTAGATGCCAGTGGTTTATGCCTGTAATGCTAGCTACTTATAAGGATCTGAGGTTCAAAACTAGACTGGGAAGCCAGTTCCAAGAAAGATTTTTATTTCCAAAGAACCTACAAAAAGCTGGAAATGGAGATGTGGATCAAGTGGTAGAGTACTAGCCTTGAGCAAAAATGTCAAGCAAGAGCCCATGAGCATGAGTTCCAGCCTGAGTGTACACACACACACACACACACACACACACACACACAATCAATCAATCAATCAATCAATACAATCAATTTCCTAGTGGCTTGGCTCAGTTTCCTATTCACTGTACACACACTTATTAAGCACATTTCATCTCAGTAGTCCATGGCCTCATCCTCTCACTGAGCTTGATCTTGGCAGACCAGGTTTGAAAACAGGATGCAGTTTGAAAAATTGTTAGAAGGCCAGAGCTCAGAAAGGGATCCATGCTGCCAAAAGCCATCATCTCCACAACCTTAGGCCCTTTTAAGGCTCTTGGTCTTGGCCCCTCCCCTAGCTGTGGGGAAGTCTCTCTGGAATGTGAGAGGCTTTCTGTTATACAGATAAAGAAACTGAGGCTTATAGTGGTGGGTTACACAGGGAAGGCAATTTCTCAGTGTCACCCAACTACAGAACCATGGAAATTTCTAGTTGAGAAAGGAGTTTAAAGATCCCTAACCAGGGGCTGGGAAGATGGCTCAGTGGTAGAGTGCTTGCCTTGCATGCATGAGGCCCTGGGTTCGGTTCCTCAGCACCACATAAGAAGAAAAAGCTGGAAGTGGCGCTGTGGCTCAAGTAGTAGAGTGCTAGCCTTGAGCTGAAGAGCTGAGGGACAGCACCCAGGCCCAGAGTTCAGGCTCCACAACTGACAAAATAAATAAATAAATAAAGATCCCTAACCAGGATGCCCATCTTCAAGGCAGAAAACTGGAGGGTCACCTAATGATTCTCTGATGAGAGTGGAACCACATCCACAATTTTTTTTTGGGGGGGGGTCTGGTCGTGGGGCCTGAACTCTGGGCCTGGGTGCTGTCCCTCAGCTCTTCAGCTCAAGGCTAGCACTCTACCACTTGAGCCACAGTGCCATTTCCAGTTTTTTTTGCTTATGTGGTGCTGAGGAATCGAACCCAGGGCCTCATGCATGCAAGGCAAGCGCTCTACCACTGAGCCACCTTCCCAGCCCAGAAACACTTTCCTAAATTGGTATTTGGAATAGTACATGGCCATTTTGGCAGTCATATAATTGGAGAGAGGTATATAGGTCCAGGGGACCAAAAAAGCTAAAGAAAAATGCTAGCCACGCTAAGTGGCTCCATCTTGTAATGCTAGCTACTCAGGATCTCAGTTCAGAGTCAGCCCTGGCAGAAAAGTCCATTATCTCTAATTTTTTTGCCAGTCCTGGAGCTTGAACTCAGGGCCTGGGCACTGCCCCTGAACTTCTTATGCTCAAGGTTAGCACTCTACCACTTGAGCCACAGCACCACTTCCGGCTTTTTCTGTTTATGTGGTACTGGGGAATCGAACCCAGGGCTTCATGCATGCTAGGTAAGCACTAGACCACTAAGTCACATTCTCAGCCCCATTATCTCTAATTAACTGGCAGAAAGCCATAAGTAGAGCTGTGGCAGAGTACTAGCCTCGAGCAAAAACACTTAGTGACAGTATCCAGGCCCTGAGTTCAAGCCCCAGGACCAGCACCCAAAAACCAAACCAAAACAACAGCAAGAAATAAAATATCCTACATGGAAACAATGCCTTGTTTGGGGAAGAACCAAACACAGAAGCCAGGATTCTTGGTTTTCTGCACATGGTCCTGCCTCTTGGTGAACATGGGTCAGTACCTCCACGGACTCCTGTCTCTCCATTGGGGACACTGGGATTTCTCTGTCTTTCACTTCCTCTTCCTCCTCTTCTTCCTCCTCCTCCTCGTCCTCTTCCTCCTCCAGGTCACTGTCAACCTCCTGAGAGCCAGGCCGGTGGGGATCGGCCAAAGCAACAGGCATACTGGCCAAGGCAGGGGGCCCAGGACAGAGGCTGTGACTGGGGGCCCCATCATCACTGACGAAGCAGGTCTCTTCACTGTTGGATGGTGAGCTGATGCTGTCAATGCCACTGTCTCGGTTGGGTACCTTCTCACCATCCCGGGGCCCAGGAGCCAACAGGAACAGGCAGCGGGAGGCCTCACCCTCAGGAAGCTGGGACACTGGGGGCTGCAGGGGTGGCTGTGGCAACATAGCTGGCTCTGGGGGTCCGGGACAGGGGCCAGGGGTTGGCCTATCGGTGGTGACAATCACAGGTTCTCTGAGGCACAGGCAGAAGGCAGAAGACATACATGGAGGCACAACATGAGCTTGACTGAGAGGGCTTTTACAATTTTCCCTTCCTGTCCCAGACCTACCCTTCCCTACAAGGCTCTCACAAGGAACAGACTCACCGTTCAAACTTCTCAATCAGTGAAGATACAGCTGCAGAACTGGGGCTGGCTTCTGCCCTGGGAGCCAGACCTTTGGCCACTCGAGGGTCTGCAGGCAGTGGGCGTGATGGTGGAGGAGGGATGGGCTCAGGTGGGGGAAGCATCCGGGGCATCTGCAGGTAGCTGGGCTTTGGGGGAACTGGAGATTTGGATGGGGAAAAAGAGGAGAAATGTTGATGAGCTAGATTGGGAGGTGACTATTGTAACTATGGTAGCCAGGCCTCCTTACCCTCTTGACAAACTTCGTTTTTAAAAATTTAATTAATTAATTTTTTATTTTGCCAGTCCTGGGGCTTGAAATCAGGGTCTAGGCACTATCCCTGAGCTTTTTGCTCAAGGCTCATTCTCTACCACTTGAGCCACAGTACCACTTCCAGCTTTTTGTGGTTAATTGGAGATACAAGTCTCAAAGACTTTTCTGCCCAGGCTTGGTTTTGAACTGCAATCCTCAGATCTCAGCCTCAGGTGTGAGACACCCTACCCAGCTAAATCCCTTCTTTTTTTGCCTGGGGTATGTGCACATTAACCCCAGGGTACAGGCCGTCTGCCTGCTGGATTGGTAGCATTGCCCCTGAGACAATGGTACTTCCAGATACTTCTTTCAGGTATATGTGCCAGTCCTGGGGCTTGAAATCAGGGCCTGAGCACTGTCCCTGAGCTTTTTTGCTCAAGGCTAGCACTCTACCACTTGAGCCACTGCTCCTCCACTTCTGGCTTTTTGCTGGTTAATTGGAATTAACAGTCTCATAGACATTCCTGCCTGGGCTGGTTTTGAACCACAATTCTCAGGTCTCAGCCTCCTGAGTGCTAGGATTATAGGTGTGAGCCATCAGTGAACACCCAGCAACCTCTGGGTACTTCTAATGAAGTGCTCTCCTCTGCTGCCAGTTAACGTCTCCCTCCTCTGTCCTCTCCCCTGGGCCATTTTTCTGTTCTTTCTGGAAATACTTACCCTGCGGCTTTGGGCCCGGTGCCCGCTTCAGTGGTGAAGGACGCTGGCTAGGGATTTCAGTGGGGGGGCCTGGGTCTGAGCGAAGCCGCTGAGGACCTTCTGGATGAGGCTCAAGGCTCTGGCCAGGGTCAAGGGACAAACTTTTAACCAGGATCCGGTTTCCCTGGTGCAGCACTACAGAAAGTAAGAAACATTAGGTAAAGTGATTGCATTTATCCCAAAGGAGACTAGGCAGTTGCATGTGTTAGCCAGTATCTATAGCTCTTTCTCAATCTACACTACATTACCAGAAGTTCTTAGCCCAGTCCTCAGATGCGGGGGGGACGCGGGAGTGATGCCCAGGGCTGGAGCTGGCTGTTGTCACCAACAGGCAGGACTTGTCTGTGATTAGCACATTGATTCTATGTATGCTAGCAGGCACTGCTAAGTTTAACTAGGCTGGGGGCAGGAGTAAGTATCCTAAATAAAGTTGGTATACAGGTTTGCACAGCCAAAATGGGGATGTTCACTAAAAACCATTCTAACTCCGTGTGTGTGTGTGTGAGAGAGAGAGAGAGAGAGAGAGAGAGAGAGAGAGAGAGAGAGAGAGAGAAAGAAAGAGAGAGAGAGTGTCCTGGGGCTTGAATTTGCTTCTTTCTCTCTCTCTCTCCCCTCCCCGCTCTCCCCCCACCTCTGCTTTTTTGCTCACAGCTGGCACTCTACCAATTCAGCCACGCTTCCAGTTATGGCTTTTCTTGGTTAACTAGAGATAAGAGTCTTCTGGATTTGTCTGCTTTCAACATGATCCTCATATCTCAGCCTCCATAGTAGTAACTAGGAAGCTAGGAGTATAAGATGTGAGCCAATAGTGACTGGTTACTTCTATTTACCATGGAATTTAGAATATCTGAAATTTCTTATGTATAAATTTCTGCAGTTGAGTATACTTAAAAATGGAAAAAAACAGGGGTTGGGAAGATGGCTCAGTGGTTGAGTGTTTGCCTTGCATACATGAGGCCCTGGGTTCGATTCCTTAGCACTACATAAGCACAAAAAGCCAGAAGTGGCACTGTGGCTCAAGTGATAGAGCACTAGCCTTGAGCTGAAGAGTGGAGGGACAGGGCCCAGGCCCAGAGTTCAGGCCCCATGACTGACCAAAAAAAAAAGTTAAAAACAGAGCCAGGCACTGGTGACTCACACCTGTAATCATAGCTACTCAGGAAGCTGAGATCTGAGGATCACAGTTTGAAGCCAGCCTGGACAGAAAAGTCCATGGGAATCTTATCTCCAATTAATCACCAGAAAAAACTGGAAGTGGGGCTGGGAAGGTGGCTCAGTGGTAGAGCGCTTGCCTTGCATGCATAAGGCCCTGGGTTTGATTCCTCAGCACCACATAAGCAGAAAAAAAAAAAGCCGGGAGTGGC
>NW_012267437.1:598717-603208 GCF_000151885.1 Dipodomys ordii
TACCACTTGAGCCACAGTGCTACTTCCGGCTTTTTTCCTTTTTGCTTATGTGGTGCTGAGGAATCGAACCCAGGGCCTCAGGCATGCAAGGCAAGTGCTCTACCACTGAGCCACCTTCCCAGCCCCCCCAGAATGTTTTCAAAACATAAGCAAGCCAGGTTCTGATGGATCATGCCTGTAATCTTAGCTACTCAGGAAGCTGAGAGCTGAGGATCCTGGTTTGAAGCCAGTCAGAACACAAAAGCTTGAGAGACTTTTATCTCCAATTAAACACCAAAAAGCCAGAAGTGGAACTGTGGTTCAAGTGGTAAACTGGCAATCTTAAGCAAGAAAGCCAAGTGAATATTAAAGGCCCTGAGTTTAAGCCCCAGTACCTGTATAAGATAAAATAAGTAAGCCAGGTGCTGGTGGCTCACACCTATAATCCTAGCTACTCAGGAGGCTGAGATCTGAGAATTGCCATTCGTACCCAGCTGGGGCAAGAAAGTCTGTGAGACTCTATCTCCAGTAAACTACTCAGCCAAAGTGGGAAATGGTGCTGTGGCTCAAGTGGTGGAGAGCAGTAGCTTCGAGCAAAAGAAGCCCAGGAATAGTGCCCAGGCCCAGAGTTCAAGCCCCAGGACCAGCAAAAAATAAAAATGAAAAATAAGGGCTGGGCAGATGGCTCAGTGGTAGAGTGCTTGCCTTGCATACATGAGGCCCTGGGTTCAATTCCTCAGCACCACATAAGCACAAAAAGCCAGAAGTGGCACTGTGGCTCAAGTAGTAGAGTGCTAAACTTGAGCTGAAGAGCTGAGGGACAGTGCCCAGGCCCAGAGTTCAGGCCTCACAACTGACAAAAAAATATATATAGGTTATTGTTGGTGGTAGTCATGGGGCCTGAACTCTGGGTCTGGGTGCTGTCTCTCAGATCTTTTGCTCAAGGCTAATGCTCTACCACTTTAAGCCACAGCACCACTTCCCATTTTTTGGTGAGTTCCATGGACTTTCTGACAAGAGTCCCATGGACTTTCCTGTCCAGGCTGGCTTTGAAGTGTATTCTCAGATCTCAGCCTCCTGAGTAACTACGATTACAGACAAACCACCAGTGCCTGGCTTTTTTTCCCCATACATTTACTTATACAACCCTCAAATATGATGTCACTGAGTCACAAAGTCTAGTGTCATTTATACTATATTTCAAATTGCAGGGTCACGTGGTGTCATATATGGGTATACACAAAGACTACTGCCATGCAAAGTCCATTACAACAGGCTAAACATAATCTCGCACAACAGCAAAACAGCATAAAGTCACACAGCACCA
Source organism: Dipodomys ordii (assembly GCF_000151885.1). Taxonomy (NCBI): domain Eukaryota; kingdom Metazoa; phylum Chordata; class Mammalia; order Rodentia; family Heteromyidae; genus Dipodomys; species Dipodomys ordii. The sequence continues at coordinate 600,024 of NW_012267437.1, forward strand.
CATACTCAGAATCAAACACATGCATAATTAATTGTGTCATATTCACAACACAACATGTCCATAGCATCCCAGCTCTTAGCCCAGGGATGCACACAATCACAAAGCCACCTGCTCTCTCTGCTTCAAAAACATACAGCTTCAGACAATAGAAGGGGTGATATTGATCAAGACACATCATACTCATAATTTATATATTATATTGAAGCCCTTTTGTACAACAATTTAAACATTAAAAAAATGCCAGGTGTCAGTGGTTCAAGCCTGTAATCTTAGCTTTTCCGAGGCTGAGATCTGAGGATTGTAGTTCCAAGCCAGCCCTAGCAGTGAAACTCTTATCTCCAATTAACCAGCAAAAGGCCAACCTGGAGCTGTGGCTAAAGTGCCAGACTTCAGAAAAAAAAAAAACCCTCAAGGACAGCACCCAGGTCCTGAGTTCAAACCCTAATACAGTCATAAAGGGCAACAACCAAAAACCAAAACCTGAAGAGAGACAGCCACACCTTTCTTTTTTCTTTTTTTTTTTTTGGTCGGTCGTGGGGCCTGAACTCTGGGCCTGGGCAATGTCTGTCCCTCAGCTCTTCAGCTCAAGGCTAGCGCTCTACCACTTGAGCCACAGCGCCACTTCTGGCTTTTTTTCCTGCTTATGTGGTGCTGAGGAATCGAACCCAGGGCCTCAGGCATGCAAGGCAAGCACTCTACCACTGAGCCATCTTCCCAGCCCCACCCCTTTCTTCAAAAGGTCAAACAGCCAGAGAAAGTCACAGGAGATTTAGGTCTCCCAGTCTAGGAAGGAAGGACTAGCTAACAGCAGCTTACCTAGACCCCTGAGTCCCCTCTGGCTGTAGTTTAGCAAGAGTGGCCCCAGGACACTCCAGCCAAAGGCCCTTCCCAGCCTGAGGGAACATGGTCCCTATGCCCAGTGGGTCCCCCACCCAGTACCTTGCTCTAGGAGTCAGTGTCCTTCCCCACCTGAGCAGACAGGGCCAGGCCTGGACAGAGGAGGTTCTCCTCTCCTTGTGGCCCAATTGGGCTGCTTAGCTATCCTGCTCTGCACATCCTGACAGGTCCTGCCTGCCTTTCCTCTTGAGAGTGGGGGCTGAGGAGGATGAATCACCTGGAGAGAAGCATAGGCTGAGAAACAGTTGGAAAGACACATGGCCAGAGAAAGTGAGAAATATACCGAATAGCTGGTAGAGACAAACAACCAGTAAGCAAAGCCAAGCACCCTACTGTGCAGACAGTCACACTGGTACCTGGGGCCCAGGGACTTCCTGTTTGCCTCCTTGGGCCTGTATAGGATACCTGTGGAGGCTTCCTTCTCTGTGCCTCTAAATACATGGGCCTTCCTGGGCAAGCCCTACCCATTTTATCAGAGCACCTGTGGGACTTCCCTTCCTCTCTGCTATACTACTAGTCCTCAGGGTTGGGTAATCCTGACATCCTCCATGATGCTGCCCTGGCTCACCCTCTGCCACTGGGAGCCCACAGATGGACTTGTCTCTTCATTCTCTCTGCTACCTTTCAGGAAACCCTACAGAATAAGAGACTAAATGAAATACATAGATTTGAGAGTGTCCTGGAGTTCCAGGTGTGGTGGACAGAGATTGTCAGCTCAGTTTCTAGTGTGGAGATGAAGGCAGAGAGAGAAAAATACAGAGAGAAGGGCAATGACTGGCCCAAGGTAACATAGCCAGGCAGTGGCTGACTTTCAGATCTCAGATTAGATTTTTTTTTCTTAACTCTATTCTCCAAGGGAATTTGGAAAAGAGGGGAATCAGGAGGGACAGAGGTGGACCCCAGTGCTTTAGGAAGTCACAAACTAAACTAATATAAGGCAATTAAAAATATTGTTTTAGCAGGGCTGGGAAGTGGCTCAGTGGTAGAGTGCTTGCCTTGCATGCCTGAGGCCCTGGGTTCGATTCCTCAGCACCACATAAGCAAGAAGAAAAAAGCTGGAAGTGGCGCTGTGGCCCAAGTGGTAGAGCACTAGCCTTGAGCTGAAGAGCTGAGGGACAGACATTGCCCAGGCCCAGAGTTCAGGCCCCACGACTGGACCCAAAAAAACAAACTAACAAAAATATTGTTTTAGCTAGGCACTGGTTGCTCATGCCTATAATCATAGCTACTCAGGAGGCTGAGATCTAAGGGTCACGGTTCAAAGCCAGTCCAGGCAGAAAGAAAAGTCCGTGAAACTCTTATCTCCAATAAATCACTCAGAAAATTGGAAGTAACTCTAGCCTTAAGCTGAAGAGCTGAAGGACAGCACCCAGGCTAAGAGTTCAAGCCTGACAACTGACAAAAAAAAGTCACAAACTGATGGAAGTGGCACTGTGGCTCAAGTGGTAGAGCGCTGGCCTTGAGCTGAAGAGTGCAGGGACAGCGCCCAGGCCCAGAGTTCAAGCCCCATGACCGACCAAAAAAAATTTCATCTAAAAAAAAGTCACCAACTGAGAGAACAAGGGAAGGAGTGACATTCTCAAAAAAGAAATGTAGTTCTTATTTTTTGTTTGTCGGTTGTGGGGCTTTAACTCTGGGCCTGGGCACTGTCCCAGAGCGCTTCAGCTCAAGACTGTATATCACCTTTATAATAACAATTTTATAAAATGAACTATGTAAATTGAGGATATGGATGGGATGGGGAAAGAGGGTAGAATGATGGAAGAGGTGACACTGACCAAGATGCATTGTCCTCTAACTTGACTTCTGGTATGTAACACCCCTGTATAACTACTGAATAATAATAAATAGCTTGGGATCCTTACAATAATAAGGACCATAGCTCCAGGTCAGTGGGCAGAAAAGTGCACACACACCTGTCAGCAGGGACACAAACAATAGAATAATCACAATCCATGCAGTCATCCAAGCAGGAAGTGGTGAGATCTTATCTAAAAAGAAACCAGGGAGGGCTGGGAATGTGGCTTAGTGGTAGAGTGCTCACCTAGCATGCATCAAGCTCTGGGTTTGATTTCTCAGTACCACATAAACAGAAAAAGCTGGAAGCCAGGCAGTGGTGGCTCACACCTGTAATCCTAGCTACTTAGGAGGCTGAGATCTGAGGATCCTGGTTCAAAGCCAGCCCGGGCAGAAAACTCAGTGAAATTCTTATCTCCAATTAACCATTAGAAAACCAGAAGTGGCACTGTGGCTCAAGTGGTAGAGCATTTGCCTTGAGCTGAAGAGCT
>NW_012267437.1:604748-626266 GCF_000151885.1 Dipodomys ordii
AGAAGTGGTGCTGTGGCTCAAGTGGTAGAGTGCTAGCCTTGAGCTGAAGAGCTGAGGGACAGCGCCCAGGCCCAGAGTTCAGGCCCCACGACCAGACCAAAAAAAAAAAAAAAGACATGAGAGAGCCATTCAGGAAAAATGAAGTGGTGGTTTAGGAAATGCAATGGGGTTAGTTTATCAGGGAAGCTCAGGGAAAGGAGAGGCAAGGAAGAGGATGGCCAAATAAAATACAGGATACCCAATTAAATTTGAATCTTGGAGAAACAATGAACATTTTTAGGGAAAGCATATTTCATGCTGGAAATAAATAGTGTGTTCTCATGGGTGTGGTGATAAAGGCATGCCTGTATTCCCAGTATACAGAAGGTGGAGGAAGGAGGGTCAGGAGTTCCAGGCCACCATGGGCTGTAAACTTACTTGTTTTTGTTTTTATTTTTATTTTAAAGGTGATATACAGAGGGGTTACAGTTACATAAGTCAGGTAAAGAATACATATCTTGCTGGACACTGGTGGCTCACACCTGTAATTCTTGCTTCTTAGAAGGCTGAGATCTGAGGCTCATGGTTCAAAGCCAGCCCAGGCAGAAAAGTCCATTAGAATCTTATCTCCAATTAACTACCAGAAAACTAGTAGTTCAAAGTGGTAGAGCACTTACCTTACGCAAAAGAGCTAAGGGACCGTACCCAGGCCCCCGGCAGGAAAAAAATGAGTACATTTCTTTTTTGACATTGTTACTCCTTCCTCCACTTTCTCCCAATTGGGCATATTTACAATCCTGTATCTTTTCTTTGTTTTTTTCTTTTCTTTTTCTGGGATTTGAATTCAAGACACTAAGCAAGTGATCTACTACTTGAGCCATGCCCCCAGTCCTTTTTTGTTTTATTTATTTTTCAGATAGGGCCAACTGGCATAGCTGGGATGATTAGGCATGCTCCACATACTCAAGCTTGTTTGTTGAGATGACTTCTTGGACATTTTGACTGGGCTGGCTTCAAACTGCTATGCTCTCAATCTCTGTCTCCTAAGTAGCTAAGACTACAGGCACAAACTATTGCACCTGCACCCTGTTTGAAAAACACAGACAAGGTTCCTGCACAGTTTTCATGTCCTTTATCTGAAATGCTTTGGACAGTAAGCATTTACGACTTTGAAATGTTTTAGATTTGGGAATGTTTACAGAAATGTCACTTAACATGAAACTCCAAAACTTGAATTTCAGAGCATTTTGATTTTTAGATTGGGTTTTCCCAACCTGTCTTAAAAAGTTACGTGTTGTATATCTGAAATTCAAATCTAGCTGTACCTTTCTGGAACTAATTCTGGCAACCCGAGTCAAGGATGAACTTTTTTAGGGGGGCTGGTATTGGGATTGGAACTCAGGGTCTTGCACTAGCTTAGTCTGCTCACTTGGCTGGTGCTCTACCCCTGGAACCACACCTCCAACTTCAGAGTGAATGAGCACACCTGGCAAACAAGGCCCCAGATTGCTGTCCATTTAATCTTCATATAGGCAGGGGGTCTACCCAATTACCCCTGCAGCGGGCACCAATGGATACCTATGACACTAATATTATTTCAGGGATAATCTTCAATTTGGTCTTATTTATTAAAAAACAGAGATAGGCTTGGGGGTATAGATCAGGGTTAGAATACTTGCCTAGCATGATCCTCAACATTAAAGAGAGAGAGAAAGGAAAGGAAGTGGGGAGGAGAGGAGAGAGAAGGGAGGAAGGGAGACAAGGGGAAAAGTGAGGGGGGAGGGAGAGAAGGGGGGAAAAGGGGAAGGGGAGAGCAAGAGAAGGGGAGAAAAGTGGGAGGGAAGATAAAGGGGAAGAGGAGATAAGGGGAAAAGGGCAAGGGGGAGGAAGAGAAGGGAGAGGGGAGAGAAGGAAGAAAGAGAAGAGGAGAGGGGAGGAGAGAAAGGATTAAGGATCTTGTGTGGATTAATGTACTACAGCATCTGTATTCAGAACTGACTCAGGAATCAGGCAGACCTTAGTTCAAATCCCAATACCACCATTTGTTACCAAAGCAGCCCTGAGTCCTCATCTAGCTGTGCCTCGGTTTCCTTGTCTTGCAAATATGATAATAGTGGTTTCCCTATGAGACAATGAAGAGAAATAGCACAGTGACCCTGGACACATTGAAAATCAGAAAAGGAATCCACACAACTTCACACAGACAAGCAAGCCCACAGGCAAAAGGCTACTAATGGACTGAGAGGGATTCTGAATCCAGGTGATTCTGAATCAATTCCACAGCTCTGCTGATTAGGCTGGCTTCCTGTCAGAAGCCAACTAGGCAGTGAAATGACCATGGTGGCCTAGCATCCCCCATCCAAATACAATTCAAAATACAAACCACACAAAAGGATAAAATGTATGTCAAGAAGTGTAGCTGAGTTTTGAATTTTCCCAAGACAACTTATTGTTGGTGACATAACCAGATCATTCCAAAAAGCATTTCTGGTGGCTGCATGCCCCTGCTTGGCAGGTGCCCCGAGCACATGCTTTTAGGTTTACTGGCAGAGCAGGTCCAGCTTCTAGCTGGGTTGGAGAAGGATTCCTCCTTTGGCCTATTCACATTGGAACCAGAACTTACTTCTCTCTCACCTCTTTCTGGGAACTTCAGCAATCTGCTTTCCCTTCTCCCTAACCAGCAGCATCCTGGCTCCCTTCGCCTAGCTGAAGCTTTGGCTTAATCTCAAGATAGCCCTTAGAGCTTCAGAATGGACCTTGGACAATTAACTCCCTGGTAACCTGGGACACATAGCTTCATAACCCAGGACATCAACTTCTCCATTTTTTAAAATGACAGGAACTTGTGTGTATGGCTCCAATGAGAACCTACTGAGATGCTAAGGTTGGCAGAAGTGTTCAGGCCTTCTCATAGCTGGGACAAGCTTCTCCAAATCTTTGCCTTTCCTGGCTGAGGTTGGCCCCAGGAATGCTGAAATTCCTTGGATTGGGGTGGGGTGGGAAAAGGGAACAGAGGGAGTGGAAATGAAAGAATGGCAAACAGAAAAGTGTCTTCAGGGAAGGCTGCTCCTTAGAGGAAGGAGAGGCCTTTCAATTTGAGTTAAAAAGAGCAGGGGCGCCTGTAATCCTAGCTACTCAGGAAGCTGAGATCTGAGGATCACAGATGGAAGCCAGCCCGGGCAAAAGAGTCCCCAAGAGACTCTTTCTTTTTGGTTGGTCCTGGGGCTTGAATTCTGGGCCTGGACACTGTCCCTCAACAATTCGGCTCAAGGCAAGCATCATACCACTTGAGCCACAGAGCAATTTCCAGTTTTGGTTTATTGGAGATAAGAGTCTCACATGGACTTTCCTGTCCAGCCTGGCTTTGAACCTTGATCCTCAGATCTCAGCCTCCTGAGTAGCTAGGATTATAGGCATGAGCCACCAGCACCCAGCTCCCATGAGACTCTTATATTCAATTAATGACTCAAAAAAACAGAAGTGGAGCTGTAGCTCAATTGGTAGAATGCTAGCTTTGAGCACAAAGAGGCTCAGGGACAGCACCCAAGCCCTGATTTCAAGCCCCACAAATGACAAAAAAAAGAGAGAGCAGGGGCTACCTGTGAGCTCAGCCCAGCTCCCTGGTGCCATTTTCCAGTACAGTGCATCCAGAACTTGCTTGGGTTGTTGTTAAGTTCTTTTTGAAAGTTCAGGCACACACAGCTCTGTCACATGTGAAACCTGATGTTTACAGGAACGCTGTGTGCAGTCCAGAAGTTTCTTCTCTGAAGCCCACTACAGTCTGCTGAATGTAAGAACTCTGGAGAAATAGGGTGTTTCCCATACAGTGAAGACACTTTGGAAAATGGGAGCCATTCTGACAAGTAAGAGCTTCCTGAAGAGTACACCCTCCTGCAAAGCTAAGCTTTCACAAAATGGAGGACCTGATTTTTTATTAACAAGATTCCTTATTTATTTATTTATTTTGGGTCTGGTCATGGGGCCTGAACTCTGGGCCTGGCGCGCTGTCCCTCAGTTCTTCAGCTCAAGGTTAGCACTCTACCACTTGAGCCACAGCACCACTTCTGGCTTTTTTCTTATGTGGTGCTGAGGAATTGAACCCAGGGCCTGGAGCATGCAAGGCAAGTGCTCTACCACTGAGCCACCTTCCCAGCCCCTTTTATTTATTATTTTATTTTATTTTTCTTGCCAGTCCTGGGGCTTGAACTCAGGGCCTGGGCACTGTCCCTGGACTTCTTTTGTTCAAGGCTAGCACTCTACCACTTGAGCTACAGTACCACTTCTGGCTTTTTCTGTGTATGTGGTACTGAGAAATCAAACCCAGGGCTTTATGCATGCTAGGCAAGGACTCTACCACTAAGCCACATTCCCAGCCCCCTGATTTGTTTTTTGTCGGTTGTGGGGCCTGAACTCTGGGCCTGGGTGCTGTCCATGAGCCTCTTTGTGCTCAAGACTAGGGCTCTACCACTTGAGCCACAGCACCACTTTTTCTGCTTATTTGGAGCTGAGGAATTGAACCCAAGACCTCATGCATGCAAAGCAAGCCCTTTACCACTGAGCAATCTTCCCAGCCCCAAACCCCTGATTTTTTAAGGCATTATTTGGCTGGGCACTGGTGGCTCATGCCTTTAATCCTAGTTGTTCTGTAGGCTGATATCTGAGGACAGTGGTTCGAAGTTACCTCAGGCAGACAAAAGAAAAAGCCAGAAGTGAAGCTGTGACTCAATGGTAAAGCTCCAGCTTTGGGGGTGAGGGTGAGAGGAAAGCCAATAGAGATAGCACAAAGTCCCAATACCAGCACCAAAAGATATCCCAGCCATATAAAGTAAGGACAGTTCCATAGAAGCCCTTCCCCAAAATGTAAATGAAGGAATTGGACAAAATGGAAGGCAGTACAAATAAAATAGAGTAACCACTGTTTCATAAAGTAAGATTCCAAACAGTAACATTTACACCGTATTACAATGGTGAGTGAATTGAAACCCTTGGCACAACTACTTAAAGGCAATTTTAAAAATTAGAATAAAAAATATATACTCTTCATTGATGGTGCCAGTGGCTCAAATCTATAATTGTAGCTACTCAGGAGGCTGAGATTTAAGGATTGCTGTTTAAAGCCAGTCCAGGCAGGAAAGTCCGTGGGACTCTTCAATTAGCCACCAGAAAACTGGAAGTGGCACTGTAGCTCAAGTGGTAGAGCAGCACTTGCCTTGAGCTGAATTGCTCAGGGACAGTGCCCAGGACCGACACACACACACACACACACACACACACACACACACACACACACACACACTAATTAGAATTGCTGGGAGCTAGTGGCTCACACATGTAGTCCTAGGTACATAGGAGACTGAGAACTGAGGTTCATGGGCCAGCCTGGGCAGAAAAATCTATGAGACTCTCATCTCCAATTAACCACCAAAAAAGCTGGAAGTGGAACTGTGGATCAAGTGGTAGAGTACTAGCCTTGAGCAAAAAGGTTCAAGGACAGTGCTGAAGCCCTAAGTTCAAATCCCAGGACTGGCACAAATAAATTAGAATTATATCATGTAATTAATTGACTTCAGAATTTGGCCTGTTTCTGAATAAATAAAACGCCTAAAATGTGTTATGTTTGACTGCGCTAATATTAAAAACTTGTCTAGATTTATACTGTTTTTCGAAAAACACAAGATAAACCACACACTTAAAAGGAATGCTGGGGACTGGGAGAAACTGCAGAGCACATGCCTCACTAATGTAAGAACAGTAGCTCCTCCCCTCATATAGTTAGTACTTTGCAGGAATAGGGCCCTGTATTGTTAGATCTCCTAGTACTTCAAGAAAATCCAGAAATATGGCTTTTTATATGTAATCTCTCTCTCCCACTCTCCCACTCTCTTCCCCCCCCCACTTCCTCTTTGGTGCTTGTATAAGGGTGGCCAGGGCATTGACCCTTAGCTCTACCACTAGAGACAAAGCTTCCTTCTAGCTTTTTGCTGATTAACTGAAGATGCATCTTATAGACTTTCTTGTCTTGTTTTTTTTTTTTTTTTTTGGTCCCGTTGTGGGACCTGAACTCTGGGCCTGGCCGATGTCCCTCAGCTCTTCAGCTCAAGGCTAGGGCTCTACCACTTGAGCCACAGAGCCACTTCCGGCTTTTTTCTTTTTGCTTATGTGGTGCTGAGGAATCAAACCCAGGGCCTCATGCATGCAAGGCAAGCGCTCTACCACTGAGCCACCTTCCCAGCCCTAGACTTTCTTGTCTAGGCTGGCTTTGAACCTCAATCCTCAGATCTTAGTATCCTGAATAGCTAGGATTATAGGTGTGAGCCACCAGTGCCCAGCCCTAATTATTTCTTTAAAAGTTGTTTCTGGTGGTATTGGAGTTTGAACTCAAGGCAGACAAGATTCTTCCATTGGCACCACTTTTGCAAGTCTTTTGTGTTGATTTTTAAAGATAGGATCTCCCTTTACGGCTGGGCCAACCTGAGTTGAAATCCTATTTGTGCTTCCCTGCATAGCTGGGATAACAGGTGCACACCATCACACCCAACCAGACTTAAGATGGGGTCTCTCAAATTTTTCTGAGATTTCCCTACTCTAAGCACTAGGATCACAAGCTTGAGCTCACTACAACCAGGTCAAATGTAACTTCTCAAACAAATACAACTTGCAGCCATCACATCCCAATATCTGAGTTACAGTCCATAAAGATCCTTCTATCTCTACTGTTTATATTTTTCCTTATGTGAAATTCTCTGGTCCTTGGAGACCAGCTATGGAGGCCCCTTGTCCCACGCCTTAGGCCTGAGCAGGGCCAGGAAGCTGGTTCACGCAGTACTTATTAGTGTCCTGAAATGGAATTTTCTTTTTGCTCTGTCCTGCTCAGAGAGATCAGCTTCTGTCTGTGTAGAATACCTACAAGGAGGAGGCTGCAATGCTTGATAAGAAATGTACGCATTATCTTGCCCATGTAATTGTAACCCCTCTGTACAGTATGTTCACAAAAAATTAAAATTAAAATTAAAAAAAAGAATACCTACAGAAGACAGCATGGGATCAAAGAACAGTCAGAATTCTTAGGAGCTTGGCAATGGTGGCTCATGCCTGTAATCCTAGCTATTCAGGAGTTGAGATCTGAGGACCAAAGTTCAAAGCCAGCCTAAGCAGAAAATCCATGAAATTATCTCCAACTAACCAGCAGAAAGCCAGAAGTGGAGGTGTGGCTCAAATGGTAGAACACTAGTCTTCACTAGCAAAAAAAGCCAAGCAAGTGAGAGAGGTCATAAGTTCCAGCACACATACAAACACACACACACACATACACACACTGACTTCTTTGGAACTCAAGCTGTATTTTTTTTCAGTAGAGGACAGGAGGTAGAAAAATTCAATTGCTAGTTGAATATCTACTTAGGCTAAGCATTATGTTCATCTTCCTAACAACTCTGTTCCATTTTACAGATAAAGAAACGAAGGTACAGCTGGGAAGGTGGCTCAGTGGTAGAGTGCTTGCCTTGAATGCATGCGGCCCTAGGTTCAATTCCTCAGTACCACATAAGCAGAAAAAAGCCAGAAATGGCACTGTGGCTTAAGTGGTAGGACACTAACCTTGAGCTGAAGAGCTGAGGGACAGCGCTCAGGCCCAGAATTCAAGCCCCACGACCAATTAAAAAAAAAAGAAAAGAAAAGAAAGAAAGAAACCAAGGTACAAAGCAGCAAAATAACTAGCTTGAGGTAATTGTGTTAGGGCTAGATTCCAAGTATGTCTGTGTCTAGTATCACAAAACCTATTTTCAGAAACTACTGAAAAAAAGTCACATGTGTAGGGGGAATGGAAAAGACTTTTAAAGAAGATGGCTTTTGCCAGGTGCTGGTGGCTCAGGCCTGTAATCCTGGCTACTCAGGAGGCTAAGACCTGAGGATCACGGTTTGAAGCCAGCCCAGGAAGGAAAGTCTGTGAGACTCTTAACTTTTCCAATTAACCACCAGAAAACCAGAACTGGTGCTGTGGCTCAAAATGGTAGAGTGCTCACTTTGAGCTGAAAAGCCTTGACTGAAAAAGTTCAGGAACACTGTGTAGGCCTTGAGTTCAAACCCCACAACCGACAAAAGAAAAAAAGAAAAATTAAAAGATGTCCTTTACCTGAGCAGTCCATGAAAGAATGTAAAAATTTCATATATATATGTATACATATACATATACATACATACATACATACATATATATATAGAGAGAGAGAGAGAGAGAAAGGTCCTGGGAAGAAAAGTATAGGGGGTGTGGGTGAAACGTGTTTCAGGGACAGAGAGCTTGATTTATCAGATGGTTTTTAGGGCAGAAAGAAGGGGCAGGAAAAGCCAAAATAAGTAAGTAGGTGGCACTCTTCATGACAATCAAGAGGCAGAGACAATCTGAGGACCATTGTTCAAGCCAGCCTGGACAGACAAATCCTAGAGACTTATCTCCAATAACCAGCAAAAGGCCTAAACTGGAAGAGTGGCTCAAGTGGTAGACTACCAGCTATGAGTAAAAGAACAAAGCAAAAGAACGATAAAAGGGGTGATATTCATAAAAAATGCATGTACGCTAAACTGATGAGTTGAAACCCTCTGTACAACTACTTAAATAATAATTTAAAATTTGAAGTAAGACTGAGGGCCAGAGCTCAAGCCCCAGTACTAGCACACACACAAAAATAGAGACAAACATGAATATAGACTAGACAGATACCGAGACAGACTAACCAACACATAAGATCTACAGAGAACCATAAGGAGAAGTATCTATAGACTTAGAAATAAAATAACATATAATCTGGAATGCACAACACATAGACCCCAAGACACATGTGGTTATACAGAAATATTCAAACTTACACCTAGGCATACAGAAATAAAAATATTAAGATACACAAAACAGACCTGTGGGGACAACCCCCCCCCCACAAACATAACAGCACACAACTACACCAGATGAGAAGCTGTCCGTCCTGCTGTCCGTCCTTCTTCTAGTCCCAGTCGCTTGATTGCTGTGAAGGCTGGCCACCTCCTCCTTGCTTCTCTGGACCAGAGGCCAGAGAAGGACATGGAGGGGGGAGGGTGTAGCTCCACCCCTGGGAGGAGCTGGGGACTTCAGAGGACAGGAAGGGAAGGGAGTGGAGCTGCAGCAGGGAGCACTGGGGGCAGTAATTAGCCAGTTCTGGGGCTGCCACGCTGGCTGGGATTCCCCTCCCTGGGAGGACAAAGCTACTAGGGGGATGGTCCCTGCCTCTACCTCAGGGACCTCCAAGCCCACTGATCTCCTCTCTCATCCACGAGAGGCCTGGACAAGGAGACAGGAAAACTAGAGGCCCCGCGATATCCGTAGAGGAAGACAGAAGAAGGAAGGGGACAAGTCAGAAAGGAGACAGATAAAAAAAAGTCTGAGTAGGGCCCTGAGAATAACTGGAGGAGGCAGGCACAGAAAGGCAATGGGACAGGAACAAGAGGTCAGGCCTGGGCCAAGAACTGGACGTGACTACAATATGTCCTGCCTGAGGCTGTGAACTTGGCTGATAGCAGTTCAATCCTTATTGCCCTAGGCAGAGGAATTAACAACCCCACTTTACAGGTGAGGAACTGAGGTGACTTGCTTAAAGTCACCTGAAATTTCGGAAGTTGGCAGAGCTGGGGGGAGGGGCTTTCCCCATCGCCAGAGACAAGGTCCAAACAGGGACCTTCTCTGAAGGTATTCTGCCCCCTAAAGAGGAGAGGTCAAGGAAACTGAGAGACTCACCCTAAATGATGCACAGTGAGACAGAGCCATGCTTTTTCCTGCTGCCCCCTCCCCAGCTGCCCCAGGGAGGGTGGGAGAGGGGCCTCATCTACACCTGGAATGCATTAGGTAAGGAGGCCAGGACCAGGGGAGCTGGGAAGAGGCTGGAAGGAAAGCAGGGAAGGTGAAGGCAAAAGGCCCAGTGTGGGTGGTGGTGGTGGTGGCAGCGGCAGCAGCAGCAGCGGCGGCGGCGGCGGCGGCGGCGGCGGCAGCAGCAGCAGGCAGCGGCAGTAGTGAGGCTCAACAAGGCAAGGGCCTAGCAGGCCAGGCGGAAGAGCTGCCAGCTGCAGCTCCCATGGGCCAACCCTGCCAGTCCCGCCTTTCCCCACTGTCCACAGGCCCCTTCCTTTGGTGATTTAACTCCTTCCCTGCACAGGCCATGGGGTAGCTGGGACAGACAAAGACACCTGAGCTCTAAGCCACACACACCTATGCTCCCTAGTTTCTTGTCCTTACTCTGGGCCTCCTGATTAGACACAGCTGAGGCCTGTGTGAGGTGCTGTCACCTCCTTTTTTTGCCAGTCCTGGGGCTTAAACTCAGGGCCTGGACACTGCCCCTGAACTTCTTTTTGCTCAGGGCTAGCACTCTACCACTGTGAACCACAGTACCACTTCCGGCTTTTTCTGTTTCTGTGGTACTGAGGAATCAAACCCAGGTCCTCAAACACGCTAGGCAAGCACTCTACCACTAAGCCACCTTTCCAGCCCATCCTCCTGGAACCTCCTCAGACTCCCTGCATCCTAAAGAAAACATACCCCTATCCCAATCTCCTCACTTCCCCCATCCCAGAGACAATACCTCCAATCAACCAATGTCCTAGATGGGTGTTGTGTTCTCTACCAGTCTTCTATCATCTCTTTATTCACAGAGAGTCCCCAAGTCCTGAGGACTCTGCAATCTACACAGTTGCAGGCTCCCAACCTCCTTACTGGTTTTCTCCCATCCTCAGGGCCTTCTTCCATTCCCTTTCAATTCCTTCAGCCTTGCCATGGGCAACCCTTGCCTTCGGGATGAACTCCAAACTCCTGAGCACAGGGACAGAGCTGGCCTAAGCAGAGAAATACTTCCCTGCCCCCACCCCCAGGCCACAATGGCCTCTTGTCTGTTCCTCGAAAGTGCTCTCTTCCGCCCTGGGACTTTGGCACATGTCATTCCCAAGGTCTGAACAGCTTTTCTACTTTCTCCTTACCTCTGGACTCCTACTTTATCCTTCAGGTCTCAACACAAGGATCTTCCCAGCTCCCTTCCCTTGTGATCTGGTGGCATCTGTGCTAAGAATTCATCACTGAGGACAGGCATACCTGACAGCACTGAGTCCAACACATAGTAGGCATTCAGTGGACACATTAAAGAGATATTCTCCTTCCTCTTTGCTTTCTCTCTCCTATGTTTTTTCTGTGCTGATCCTGGGGCTTGAACTCAGGACCTGGGCACTGTCCTTGAGCTTTAGTGCTCAAGGCTAGCACTCTACCACTTTGAGCCACAACTCCACTTCTGGCTTTTTGGTAGTTAATCAGAAATAAGAGTCTCAGCTAGGCACCAGTGGCTCATACTATCAATCCTAGCTACTCAGGAGGCTGAGACTCTTATCTCTAAGTAACCACCAGAAAACTAGAAATGGGGCTAGTAGCTCAAAGTGATAAGAGTGCTAGCCTTGAGCTAAAAAGTTCAGAGGCAGAGCTCAGACCTTGAGTTCCAGCCCCAAGACTAACAAAAGCAAAAAAAGAATATAAAGAATCTCATGAACTTTCCTGGTGGGGATGGCTTTGAATCTTGATCCTCAGATCTCAGCCTCCTAACTAGCTAGGATTACAAGTGTGCACCACTGTAATCCTCGTACATTTGCTCACCAAGTGTTCATGGTTGCCAAATTATATGCCAGACAAATGTATGAATGATATGAAAATAGGGGAACTTTCATCTCCCTGAGCAGACATGAAGGTCAGGAGACACAAAAATCAATCAGTAACAGAGCCAGGGGTGCTGAGACTCCTTTGGCTGTTGGCTTATATCCTTGTCTCCAGGTGTTCTGGAGGTGTGATGCCTTCTAGGCTGAAGGTGAATTAATTGATTGTTCCAAACATATCTGCTCTCTTCAGATGAGGGAACTTCAATCAGAGAGGCTAGCCAATAGCAGACCGTGCTTTCTGCCCTCATTCCAGACATGTCTTAGCTCCACCCAGCCAGTGTCTGGCCAGCTCCAGATCTGCCTAAGGCATTTAGCTAAGTGTCCCCAGAAAGGTATATCCATAGATGGTGTCTGTCCAGGGTTACTATTAGTTGCCATTCACCTTTTGTGGGATGTGGCCCTAGCTGGGCCCTCCCCCAGGGGGAGGATACCAGAAAGCGCTGAAGAGTATGAGGAAGGATATGTGCCAACTATTCACACTAGGAAACTTCTATTATTTGTGTGCTTTTTTTCATCAGTACTAGAGCTTGAACTCAGGGCTTCATGCTCTCTATTTGACTTTTTCTTTTTTGTTCAAAGCTGGTATTTTAGCATTTGAGCCACCACTCCATTTCTGGCTACTTGCTAGTTAATTACAGAAAGATTCTCACAGACTTTGAACCTTGATCCTCAGATCTCAGCCTCTTGTGTAGCTAGGATTACAGGCATGAACCACCAGTGCCCAAGCCAATTCTTTTCTTTTCTTGTGTTAGTATTGGTGCTTAAACTCGGGACTTTGCACTTCTGGCTTTTTTTGTGTGCTAGTACTGGGACTTGAATTCAGGGCCTGGGTATTTTCTCTGAGCTTTTATGTTCAGGCTGTAACCCGACCACTTGAGCCACATGTCCAATTCTGGAATTGGATGGTTAATTGGAGATAAGAAATCTCATGGATTTTCCTTAGAAATAAGAGTTTCAGCCAGGAGCTAGTAGCTCACGCCTGTAATCTAGCTACTCAGAAGGCTGAGATCTGAGAATCACAGTTCAAAGCCAGCAAGGGCAGGAAAGTCCATGAAACTCTTATCTCCAATAAACCACCAGAGAACCAGAAGTGGTGCAGTGACTCCAAGTGGTAGAATGCTAGCCTTGATATTAAAACAAAACAAAACAAAACAGAGACTGTGCCCAAGCCCTGAGTTCAATACCCACAACCAACAAAAACAAAAGTCTCATGGACTTTCCTGCTCCTGCGGGCTTAAAACCCTTATCCTTAGATCCTAGTGCAGGTGTGAACCACTGGTCTCAGCATGTGATTTTTTTTTTGTGCTGGTACTGGGGCTTGAACTCAGGGCTTTGTGCTCTTTGCTTAGCTTTTTAACTCAAGGCTGGAGCTCTAGCACTTGTGCCATATCTCCACTTTCCACTTCTGGCTTTTTTGCTGTTTAATTGGAGATAAGTCTCTCATATTTGTCTGTGTTTGAGGCTTTGATCCATAATCCTCTATTTCAGCCTCCAGAGTAGCTAGGATTATAAGCCGCCATCATCTAAATGGAAACATCAACTCCTTTAGTCCTATCTGGGGAAGTCTTTAGCATAGCTACCCAGAAACTTTACAAACTATAATGTGTGTTTAGAAGGCCCCAGATGACAAAAAAAAAGTCTTTTTCCCCCTCAAACACATTCTAGTAATCTCAACTACTGCTCTCCAAAAATCTCTCTCACAGCCTACCACCCATTCCTGTCCTAAGGGTATCCTTCTCCTTTCTACAACCAAACTTCCTCTGAGCCCTCTTAAGATGCCCTAGAATATCAAGACAACACACACATCTACTTTACCAATATTTAATTGTCTTTCAGTGTTTCCTCAATTCTTTGCAATAACCAATGACAACCCCACACCTCCAGTATGTAAAATGGGTCTTAGCTCCACACAAATAATGCTTTATAAGTTGTTACCCCAAAGAGACTTGTGTGTGTGTGTGTGCGCGCGCACACGCCAATTCTGGGGGCTTGAATTCTGGGCCTCACCCTCTTACATTGCTCTTTTTTCTCAAGGCTGGTGCCCTACTACTTGAATTATGACTCTAGTTCTGGCTTTTTGGTGGTTAACTGGAGATCAGCGTCTCATGGACTTTTCTGACTGAGCTGGCTTCAAACCCAGATTTTCAGATCTCATCCTCTTGAGTAGCTAGGATTATAGGTATGAGCCACTGGCATCTGGCTTCCCAAGAGTCATTTCTAAGGCAAAGTTTGGGCAAGTAGTGAATGTATGTTTTGAATGATTCTAGTGAGCTCACTACCTTCAAATATGCAAATGGCCACCAGGCATTGTTGGCTCACACCTATAATTCTAGTTACTCAAGAGGCTGAGATCTGAGGATCATGGTTTAAAGCCAGCCCGAGCAGAAAAGCCAGTGAGATTCTTATCTCCAATAAATTACTACTAAAAAAAGAAAAAAAAGAAAACCAGAAGTAGAGTTTGGGGCTCAAGTGGTAGAGCGCTGGCCTAGAGGAAAAGAAGCTCAGGGATAGTGCCTAGGTCCTGAGTTCAAACTCCAGGACTGGCAAACACACAAAAAATGATGCCAATTGACCTCAGGCCATGCACACTCTCCCCATGTGCCACCAGGAGGGCCATCGTATATGTTGATGGTAAAAAGTCCTAAACATTAGTCTCAGGCCTCTTCTCTGACGTTTCAAATCCTGCAAACAAATGCTTGCTGGTCATCACCTCGATGTCTCCCCCCCACCTTGCCCCCCACCAGATTCTTCAAATTCAGTATACCTCAAATATAACTTGCTATCTTCCTTTATGTCTGTTCCTTCTCTTGAAGGTAGATGGCCTCACTATTATCCATGCGGTTACTGTAGTTGGTTTTAGAAAGCAACTCAGAAACATTCTTTTACAGCTTCTATTTTTTTTTTGTCTGAGACTAGGACTTGAAGTTGGTACTCATTAAGCTAGTGCTCTACCAACTAAACCATAGTGCCATTTCTTCCCCCCGCTTCTACATCTAACACATTACCAAGGTCTGTCCGTCCATGTTAGTACTCTAATGTTTCTCTCTCTCTCTCTCTCTCTCTCCTGTGTGTGTGTGTGTGTGCCAGTAATGGGGCTTGAACTCAGACCCTTGTGTTCTTACTTAGCTTAATCTCTCAAGACAGTTGCTCTACCACTGAACCACAGCTCCACTTCTGGCTTTTTCATGGTTACTTAGAAATAAGAGTCCCAGGGACTCAGCTAGCCCTGCCTGGGCTAGCTTCAAACATAATCATCCGATCTCAGATCCTGAATAGGTAGGAATCCACATTTGAGCCACCAGCATCCAGGTCCTAACTGATTATTACACCTTCTTTCCTCACTGTCCAGAATGCAACCTGAGCTTCCATGGCCTCTCATTGCTATGGCTAAAAACCCTACTCGTGCTTCAGCTTCCATTCTTGCATTCTTGTCACCCATTCTCCATATGCACCTCTGGAGAGCCTTCAAACCCCCACATTTGAGCACATCATCTCCCTGTTATAAGCCCTCCAATGATTACTGTTTGCCCTAGCAGAGAAAAACTCTCTGTCAGCTTATCCTTCCACCCTTCCCACTACCAGTGCCCCATGTCTCCATGCCTTCGCTCCCATCTTTGAACTGAGCTACCTTCTGTGTGTTCCTGTCTAGCTCTACACTCCTTCCTTGTCAGTCCTCTGGGGCTCTTCCTTTGGGCTGGGCCCCATGATAGTAGGATTTCTTCTGCATAGAGGTCTCAAACAACTAGCCTTCTAACTTAAAACTTCCAAATGGCAGCTACAACAGCTGGGGATAAAGGTAAACTTAGGCAGCTAGTGTTTGCACCTATGCCTGCGAGGACCCATTCTACCTTAAATCTCTTATCTCTCTTTCAGTCTAGGGATAAGTTGAAGGAGACCCATGTAGGGACATGGAAAGGGGACTTTAGAGAGATAGTCTAATGCTGACTTATGGCACTAAATAACTAAATAAGTGCTTCCCTGGGCCTCTCCTGTGTCAACTGCAAAAAGAGCTAGGGTATGGATCAGACACCTGGAATCTTTTGAAACTAGATTCTTGGTTTTTAACTCCCAAGATTTTTTTTTGGGGGGGTCCAATGTGGGGCCTGAACTCTGGGCCTGGACGCTGTCCCTCAACTCTTCAGCTCAAGGCTAACACTCTACCACTTGAGCGACAGCGCCACTTCCGGCTTTTTCCCCCCCTGCTTATGTGGTGCTGAGGAATCAAACCCAGGGCCTCATGCATGCAAAGCAAGCACTCTACCACTAAGCCACCTTCCCAGCTCCTAACTCCCAAGATTTTGGAGCCTTGAGGTAGAGCAAGAAATTGTTTTAAGGTCAAGAAGGAATTCTGATGCTCACTCAGTTTGGGAAACCCAGGTTCAGACGGTGTCTGAGGACTTTTCCAGTTTCAAATTACCTCTTTTTTTTGCCAGTCTTGGGGCTTGAACTCTGAGCTTGGGCACCATCCCTGAGCTCCTTTTGCTCAAGGCTACCACTCTACCACTTGAGCCACAGCGCCACTTCCAGCTTTTTCTGTTTATGTGGTACTGAGGAATTGAACTTCATGCATGCTAGACAAGCCACTCCACCACTAAGCCACATTCCCAGCCCCCAAATTTAACTCTTAAAGGTCTCTAAAGGTGCCCCAGGCTCTAAATCAGAAGGAACCAGCCTCATTTGTCCTCCTGCATTGGCTCAATTTCCCAAATTATCTATGAAACTGTTCTAGCATCAGGTGCAATGCCTGTGTGCATGTGTGTGTGCATGTGCACACACATGCATGCACATGCACATGTGCATATATGCCTATGCCAGTACTGGGGCTTGAGCTCAGGGCCTTATACTCTTGCTTTTTTCGTTCAAGGCTGGTGCTCTACCACTCGGGCCATACCTCACTTCCAGTTTTTTTGTGTACTGGTCCTGGAACTTGAACTTGAGGCTTAGACACTGTCCTTGAGCTGTTCTTCAAAGCTATCACTCTACCACTTGAACCACATTCCTGCTTTTTGGTGGTTAACTTTTTGGTGGTGAACTTTCCTGCCTGGATTGGCTTTGACCCATAATCCTCAGATCTCATCCTCCTAAGAAGTTTGGATTGCAAGTATGACTACCAGTACCTGGCTGTTTCCAGCTTTTTTTTGCCAGTCCTGGGGCTTGAACTCTGGGCCTGGGCACTGTCCCTGAGTTTCTTTTGCTTTAGGCTAGCACTCTACCACTTGAGCCACAGTGCGACTTCCAGCTTTTTCTGTGTATATGGTACTGAGGAATAGAACCCAGGGCTTCATGAATGCTAGGCAAACACTATACCACTAAGCCACATTCCCAGCCCCATTTCCAGCTTTTTGATGCTTAATTGGAAAAAAAAGTCTCACAGACTTTGCTGCCTGGGCTGGTTTTGAATTTTGATCCTCAGATCTCAGCCTCCTAAGTATCTAGGATTACAGGCATGAGCCACCAGTGCTTGATGCATGTCTTCGACTGAGTTGGGATCTGGCTCTAAGGTTTTTCCAACCATGTGGAAGAACAATGGAGGTCTCAACACTAGAGAGTAGAGTAGGACTCCTCCAAATCCCTATGCAAAAACTTGTACTTGGGAAGTCCTTTCCAACACTCTCTGGCATCTCACTGAGTTATTCCCAGTGACCCAATGAAGCTTTAGGTATTATCAACCTGGAAAATAGGCATAATACCAATGGTACCTCCCGCTAATAGGAATGGAACAGGATAACTAAAACACAAAGAAGTTGGAGGCAATTTAAGCCTCTCCACAGGGATAAGATATAATTATTGTTGTAAAAATCCCCCCCTTATTGACAAAGGGTGAACAAATGCAGCAGTAGTACTCACTATGTTGAAAAGAAACTATACAACTTGTGGGTGAGGACGGGAAGGAAAACCTAGGAGAAAGTGAGGGAGGGGGTGACACTGGCACTGGATACTGACCAAAAAGAAATTTACTCTTTCCTTGACTTATATAACTGTAACCCATCAGTACCTCACTTTTATAATAACAATAAAATATTGTAAAATTTGTTTTCAAAAGTTCCCTCCCTCCCAGCCAGGATGGGCCAGTAGGCTCAGGGCAGTTCAATTTCAAAAGCTTCAGTAATCTGAGAGAGGAAGTTAGCAGGCACAGGGAAATCTTAACATGTGGATAAAAATGTTTCAACCCTTTAATTGAAGTTCAGGAATACCTCTCCCTCCTTTACACACACACACACACACACACACACACACACCCCATCCAACCACCACACACAACACACACATACACACACACACACACCATCCAACCACCAGCACACACACACACACACACACCCCATCCAACCACCACACACACAACACACACACACCACACAACACACACACACACACACACACACACACACACACCATCCAACCACCAGCCCTGCCCTCTTTGGGCCAATTATAGGAAAGTCGTGTGGAGAGAGAAGCAAGCCACTTGTGCCTACCCCTGGGTTGGCTGGGCAATGGGGGAGGCGGGCCTCTCACAACCCATGCTGCTGTGAATCACATGGCCCAGTGCCCGCCTTGCCAGGGCTTGAGTAATTCCTCCACCTCCTCCTCACAAGGGTTTCTCTCTTATTATTTTATTTTAGTTCTTAAATTCTTGGTTGCTGAGGATTTATACCACTTTGTAGGCTGCAGGCTTTGAAACCAGTATATATCTCCTAGACTCCTCAATTCTCTAGATGAGGAAATTGAGGTTCACTCCAATGAGTGAACCAGGGGTCACACAGTGAGTCAGTTTGGAATGGCTGAATGGGAGTCTAGATCTTTCCCTGACAAATCTTGTTTTGGATTAAAAACAAAAAGATCCCAGCCATGCAATTACAGAGGCAAGGACTTTATTGGGGGAAAGGATCCTGAGAATTCACATTGTGTTGCTTTGTGGGGGAGAAAGAAGGGAAGTGGTGTGAGGAAGGTATTGTGATTCGTAATTTGGAAGGATTGGTGGAGTAGGAAGTCTTATTCAGAATCACCACCAATGCTGGGCTGGTGGCTCATTCCCATAATCCTAGATACTCAAGAGGTTGAGATCTGGGCTGGGAATGTGGCTTAGTGGTAGAATGCTTGCCTAGCATGCATGAAACCTTGGGTTCGATTCCTTAGTACCACATAAACAGAAAAAGCCAGAAGTAGTGCTGTGGCTCAAATGGCAGAGTGCTAGCCTTGAGCAAAAAAAGAAGCTCAGAACAGAACCCAGGCCCTGGTTCAAGCCCCAGAACTGGCAAAAAAGAGGTGGAGGTCTGCGGATGCTGGTTCAAAGCCAGTCCAGGTATAAAAGTATTTAAGGTTCTTATATAACCAGCAAAAAGCTGCCAGAAGTAGAGGTGTGGCTCAAGTGGTAGAGCACTAGCTTTGCATAGGAAAACACTAAGCAAGAGCACAAGGCCCTGAGTTCAAGCCCCAGTAACAGAAAAAAAAAAGGATTACCACCAAGTATGGATCAGAGACACCAGAGACCAGGCGTCTAGACATTCCCAGCTATTGTCTGCTAGACCAAGAGTACAGGGAAGGCAGAACTCTTCAATACTAGTTACTGAGAATCTATTCAGCACCTTTAGTATCTGTTCTGGAATTTACTCAATAAGATCTTACTGAGTACCTACTGGATGCTAGGCTCAGTGCCAGTTGCTAGGGATATGATTGGGAACAAAGCAGACTCCATCCCCTTGCCCTCAAGGAGTTCACATTCTAGTAGACAAAGGCAGCCAATAAACAAGGATATATATCCAACAGGGTCACTTCAGATTGTATTAAAATGCAAGGATCGAAGCACACTGGCAGCTGTGAGGGAGAGTCACAAGAGGCCCTACTTAAAAGTGGTTGGGGAAGGTCTTTAGGAGGTGACATTTGAGCTGAGACCCGAAAGATGAGGAGCAAGCCAGGTGGGAGGGCTGGGGGAAAAGCTACAGGCAGAAGGCAAAGCAAATGCAAAGACTCATGTACAGTGGGAGTGTTGTGGGTGTTTGGGGATCTGGAAGACGGCACTACAGTAAAGTGAGTATGAGTAGCCCCCTCCACACAGCATCTGTCAAGGGGAGTTTGGAAAGGCAGCAGAAGCAAGAAGCCAGGCACAGCATGAAAAGGGCCTGTCGTCAGCTGGCTATCTCAAGCCTACAAGGAGGGAGCGCCTGAAATGTCTAGAGGTTCCATCCATAACTAGCCCAAGAACACAAGCAAGGGGACACATCCTGCCCACACTTTCTGCTTTACTACTGCTACAGTCCCAATGACCTGTGGAGTTTAGGCTGTGAGCCACAGAAGTCTCTAGAGACTTCAGTCCCGGTAGAAGATAGAGCAGATGCACACAGTCTTTTTACTATGGCTCTTGGGCTCAGGCCTACATGAAAACATCTCCCAGATGGAGGAGGTCCCACTAGGCTCCTCTGAAACTTCGGGCAGTGCAGTGCAGTGCAAATGCCTCTCCAGGTCTGTGGCCCCAGGCCTGACCTAGATGTGCTCCACCTATACAAACCCAAGCAACTATTCCGATTTATCCTCACAAACAACCTCCTGGCCCAGCAGCCCACCAGCTCTGTTCAAACTGCCTTCTGCTTCCTCTGACCTTTCTGCTGTCTTCCCTACTTCTCAGTCCCCAGCCCTCTCTTCCAGCCTGATCTCCCCCATCTTTCCCTCTCCCATCAGCACCTTCTACTCCTTCCTTCCCCTGTCCTCCCGCCACATACAGCTGGCAAAACCCCAATTTTTGTCAATCCTCCCCCCCCACCTCTCTCTTTCCACTCATACTTCAGGGCTGTTGAGTAGTGCAGGAGAAAAATCACATAAGCAGAAGGCTTGGCACTACTTCCATGATCTCCAGCCTCAGTTTGGGGAAGCAGAAAGATCACAGACTTTGGACTCAGATCTGCTTTTGAATCCTGGGTCCATGCTAGCTGTGTGACCTTGGGCAAGTTATTTGACTTCTCTGAGCCTCATTTTCTGTATTACAATGCGTGGTTAATGATACCAACATAGAAATGAGAGCCCATGCAAAGCACCCAGTTTAGTGCCATGCACAATGTAGGTGGTTGGCTAATGGGAGATTTTTTTTCTCCTGTTCCCCCAACTAAAACCCTGCTGTTTCCTAACCGCATCCTCACTGCTGTCTTGCAATCTGCCCCCCCCCTTTCTTGGAGTGTTTCCTCTCCCATTAGCCTCAGCAGTTACAGGAGAAGGGAGCCACGGGAGTTGGCGATGGTGGGGGGGGGGGCACAAGGGAGACAGAAGAGGAGACAGAGGTTGGAAGGACTGAACTGGATGGAAGGCCCAGAAATAAGGGAAGGAATGGGGATTGAGAGGGCCCAAGGGGCCAGGGTGAGCAGGCCAGCTCCTCTGTGGAGCTTAAAGCGAGCGCCCCAGAACAAGAACCCGTTCCCAGTACCAGGCCCATGGCCCGGCTCCCATGCTGTCTGGATCACTCACCAGGCCGAGACTGTGAGCCCTCCAGGTGGTAGGAGAAGCGCAGGGCCCGATGGTGCTGTGGACTGGGGCCGCAGGGCAAGACCCGGGGCCCTGGAGCAGCACCCAGGCAGACGTCCGAGGGTCCAGCAAACTGGGGATCCAGGGGGGCTCCCAGAGCCGAGCCAGAGCCTCGGCGCACCGGCAGTCGGGGTTCCAAAGCTCCAGGGTCCGAGTCGGCACAGGCCAGTGGAGCGGCGCCAGGGGGATTCGGGGCCGGGTGTTCGGGATCCGAAGGCCCGGCGCCCCCCGGGGCTCGGTGGCCAAGCATGGTCCGGGCCTGGGCGCGGGGCCCGGGCTCCCCGCTTGGCTCCAGCTCCTGGGGCGGAGGCGCGGGCGGA
>NW_012267437.1:629639-633519 GCF_000151885.1 Dipodomys ordii
CAAGGCTAGCACTCTACCACTTGAGCCACAGCGCCACTTCCAGCTTCTTTCTTTTTGCTTATGTGGTGCTGAGGAATCGAACCCAGGGCCTCAAGCATGCAAGGCAAGCACTCTACCACTGAGCCACCTTCCCAGCCCTTCCTTCCCTCTTCTTGAAGCAATATCAATCCAGGCACCTGTGGTTCACACCTGTAATCCTATCTACTTATATCCAATTAACCACTAAAAAAGCCAAAAATAGAGCTGTAAATTAAAGTGCCAGCATTGAAAGGCACAATACCCAGTTTAAGCCCTTAGTACCACAAATATATTTTTAAAAAGAGATATACAATAGCCAGCTTCTTCAGGGTTTTCCTGCACAAGGTAAGGGAAGTGGACTTTATTTTATGAAGAATACTAAAGCAATTTTAGTTGTGTGTCAAACTGGGGAAGATATTGAATCCAATTGAGGATCGAATAGAAAATATTAGAGTATAAAAAAATAGGAACATGTGGGAAGGGTGGATATATTTCACGTAACTTCAGTTTGTATCATATGTGAACTGGATCATGAGGAAATAGCCTTTTATAAATACTTAAAGTCCAAAAAGAAATACTGAAATACATGCTGAAAGGTGTAGGTGTGTGGATGTGTGCACATAAGTGTGTGCATGTGCACACATTAGTATTGAGGCTTGAACTCAGGGCCTGGGAAAAGTCCCTTCGATATTTTTTCTGCTTCAGACTAGTACTCTTATCATTTGAGCCACTCTTCTACTTCCAGATATTTGGTGGAGAATTGGAGATAAAGAGTGGACTTTCCTGTACAGGTTGGCCTCAAAAACTGATCCTCAAGTCTCAGCCACTTGAGTAGCTAAGATTTTAGGCATGAACCACAAGCACCTGACTAACCGGGGAAAGGTTTTGTTTTTTGTATTTATTTATTTATTGGTCATGGGAGCTGAACTCTGGGCCTGGATGCTGTCCCTCAGCTCCTCAGCTCAAGGCTAGAGCTCTACCACTTGAGCCACAGCACCACTTCTGGCTTTTTTCTTTTTGCTTATGTGGTGCTGAGGAATCGAATCCAGGGCCTCATGCATGCGAGGCAAGCACTCTACTACTGAGCCAACTTCCCGGACCTTATTTTTATTTTTTGTGGCAGTCATAGGACTGGAAGTCAAAGGCTAGACACTGTCTGTGTGTTTTTTGTTCAAGGCTAGCATTCTACCACTTAACCACAACTCCACTTCCAGTTTTCTGGTGGTTAACTGAAAATAAAGAATCTCACAGACTTTCCTGACAGAGCAGAGAGTAGAAGAGAATCCATGGCTGGTCTCTAATCAACTACAGCATTACAAGTTGGGTGTAAAAGGAGATACCAAGAGATCAACAGGAGCTGGGTTGGGAAAGTGGCTTGGTGGTAGAGTGCTTGCCTAGCAACCATGAACCCTTGTATTTGACTCCTCAGTATCATATAAATAGAAAAAGGTGCTGTGGCTCAAGTGGTAGAGTGCTAGCTGTGAGCAAAAAAGAAGCTCAAGGACAGTGCACAGGCTTTGTATTCAAGCCCCATAATTGACAAAAATAGAGTAAAATAATTTAAAAAATTAAAAAGGAGCTGGATGTTAGTGGCAATGAGACCCTTATCCCCAATTAATCAGCAAAAAGATGAAAGTAGAGCTGTGGCTCAACTGGTAAAATGCCAGATAGAGTGGAAAAGCCAGCCAGAACACCCTGAGTTCAAGGCTCTAGTACTGGCACAAAAGTGCTAAATGTATGTAGATGGCATAAGGACTCTCACTGAAAGCTGCTAAACAATAGGGGGGTTGGTAGGGGCAACGAAGTGGATTATTCTTATTAAAATACAATATATGCACATTACAACTAATATACACTAAAAATGAATGATAAGAAAGGAAAAAGGGCTCTATTGGGAGGGTGAATTTTAATTATGTTATGCCAAGGTCGCAGGACCCCCCCCCCCACAAGAAGACCACCGAGTCAGACTCTATAGGTGTTTTATTTAAACCGGCTGCAGCTCGGGCCTCGTCCTACACTCCGACACAGCGGAGCCTAGGAGGAGAGCCCCGAGCTAAGGATTTGCAGGTCTGATATAGTCACACAATCAACCAGGTGTTTTGATTACCACCTTGTGTTGCTTTGCTAGATAGAAACAAGCAACACGTGGTGGTCACTGCCTCAAACTTTAACCTTTCAATTGGAGGTGAGAGAGGGAGTGGAAAGATTAAAGGAAGATGAATATGGTTGAAATTGTTTTAAGCAGGGGGAGGGAGTAAGAGACAAATGGGGCAGGGTTGATTGGAATATATTGTAATTTGTATGGGGTAGGGTTGATTGGAATATATTGTAATTTGTATGGAAATGTCACAATGCAACCTCTCTTGTACAACTAATGCATGCTAACAAAAAATCTTTAATGCCAGTCACTGGTGGCTCACTCATGTAATCCTAGCTTCTCAGGAGTATGAGACCTGAGGATGAAGGTTTGAAGCCAGGTCAGGCAGAAAAGCCTGTGGGACTTGTATCACTAACCAACAAAGATTTGGAAGTGGAGGTGTAGCTCAAGTTGTAGAGCACCAGCCTTGAGTGAAAAGGTCAAGTGAGAGCTTGAGGTTCTGAGTTCAAGCCCCAGGAATGGCACAAATAAAAGTCAGTCCTGGGGCTTGAACTTAGGACCTGGGTTTTTTTGCTCAGGACTGGTGCTCTACCTTTTGAGCCACAGTTCCACTTCTAGCCTTTTTTTTTAGTGCTTAATTGGAGATAAGATTCTCACAGGCCCAGCACTGGTGGATCACAACTGTAATCCTAACTATTCAGGAACCTGAGATCTGAAGGTTGTGATTCAAAGCCAGTCTGGGCAGGAAAGTCTGTGAGACTCTTATGGTCAACTAACCACCAGAAAAACCACGAAATGGTGCTGTGGCTCAAAGGGGTAGAGCTCTAGCCTTGAGCAAAAGAGCTCAAGGACACTTCCCAGGCTCTGAATTCAAGCCCCACAACTGACAAAAAGAAAAAACAGTCTCAGGGGCTTTCCTGCCCAGACTGGCTTTGAATCACAATCCTTTTTTTTTTGTATATCTGCCAGTCCTGGAGCTTGAATTCAAGGCCTAAGGCAATGTCCCTAAGCTCAAGGCTAGCTCTCTACTACTTGAGCCACAGCTCCACCTCTGGCTTTTTGGTGCGTAATTAGAGATAAGAGTCTCATGGACTTTCTTGCCCAGTCTGGATTTAGAACCTTTAGATCTAAAGGTCAACTTAGATCTCAGCCTCCAGAGTACTTAGGGTTACAGGTGTGAGCTCCCAGCATCTGGCTTATTGTTCCTTTTAAAATCAACATATTTCATTCTTTTTTTTTTTGCTTTTTCTTCTGTCCTGGGTTTTGAATTCGTGGTCTTTCTTTGTACTTTCTCTAACTTGCTTGCTCATGGCTGATGTTCTACTACCCAAGCCACACCTTCAACTCAGCTTTTTGCTAGATAGTTTGGAAGTTACATCTCATGGAGTTTTTTGTCTAGGCTGCCTTCAAACTTTGATCCTCTAGGTATCAGCTTCCTAACTAGCTAGAATTACATGTGTGATCCCCCTATGCCTAGCTTCAGCTTTAAATTCTAATACAGTAACTATAAGTCCCACATAAACCAAAGTTTCTTGATTTTATTAATTTTTTGTGCCATTACGGGGACTTAAACTCAGGGCCTGGGAGTTAGCTGTCCTTTAGCTTTTTCACTCAAGGATAGTACTCTACCACTTGAACCATAGCTGTACTTCTGACTTTTTGGTGCTTTATTGGCAATAAGAGTTTCATGGACTTTTTTTTTTGTCGGTCGTGGGGCTTGAACTCTGGGCCTGGGCACTGTCCCTCAGCTCTTCAGCTCAAGGC
>NW_012267437.1:633569-646074 GCF_000151885.1 Dipodomys ordii
AGCTCAAGGCGAGTGCTCTACCACTTGAGCTACAGCGCCACTTCCGGTTTTTTGGTGGTTTATTGGAGATAGGAGTCTCACGGTCTCTCCTGCCCGGGCTAGCTTTGAACCGCGATCCTCAGATCTCAGCCTCCTGAGTAGCTAGGATTATAGGTATGAACCACCAGTACCAGTCTACAATGCTTTTCATTGCTAGTCCTGGGGCCTGAACTCAGGGCCTGGGCACTGTGCCTGAGCATCTTTTGCTCAAGGCTAGCTCTCTTCCCCTTGAGCCACAGCACCACTTCTGGCCTTTTCTGTTTATGTGGTACTGAGGAATTGAACCGAGAGCTTCATGCATTCTAGGCAAGCACTGTACCACTAAGCCACATTCCCAACCCTCTGCAATGCTATTTAAGACTGTATACTAGGCATGGTTGTGGGCTGCCTGTAGTTCCAGGTATTTGGGAAGCTGAGGAAGGAGAACTATTTGAGCCAGTAATTCAAGGCTAGTTTGGAAGTGAGTCAAGCACTATCTCAAAAAAGGGGTGAGGAGCCTTGGAGACCAAAAAGTTTGTAACACCCCTAGAGCCACTTCAGCAATGTGTCACAAAAGCCTGTGTAGAGCAGCTAAAACTGGAAACATAGCATAGTATGTATATACTGAAACAATTTTATAAAACAGAATGCTGGAACTGGGAACCCAGGTGGCTCAGTGGTAGAGCGCTTGCCTTGCATACATGAGGCCCTGGGTTCGATTCCTCAGCACCACATAAGCAGAAAAAGCCAGCAGTGGAGCTGTGGCTCAAGCGGTAGAGAGCTAGCCTTGAGCTGAAGAGCTGAGGGACAGCGCCCAGGCCCAGAGTTCAGGCCCCACAACCAACAAAAAACAAAAACAAAAACAAAACAATGCTACAATGAAATAAAAATGAATTGTATGGACATATATCAACATCGATGAGACTCAGGAAACCTAATGCTAATTCAAAACAGCCACTGAGAACATGTTTATATAAAACATGCAAAATTAAACAACTCATGGATATAGTCATATGTCATAAAAGAATACAAAAAAGGAATGAGCTGGGAGCTGATGGCTCATGCCAGTAATTCTAGCTACTCAGGGGTCTGAGATCTGAGGATGGTGGTTTGAAGCCAGACTGGGCAGGGACATCCTTGAGTCTTTACCTATAATTAACCAGCAAAAAGCCACCGGTGGGGCTGTGGCTCAAGTGGTAGAATACAAGCCTTGTGCAAAAAAAGCTTATGGACAGTGCCCAAGTTCTGAATTCAAGTCCCAGGACTGGCATATAAAGAATAAAGACAGAATAAACAAGAGAAAATTCAGGATATTGATTACCTCTCAAAGAGGAGAAAGAGGTTCAATTTGGAAGGGTCCCATATGGGGTATTGTCACTAGTAATAATGTGTTTTCAAACTCAGTGATTGGGTACACAGGGATTTGTTTTTATTATTTATTCCACACACATATAGCATATATTCTAAATTTTATGTATATTGTAAAAAATTCATTGAGTGAGTTTTTTGTGGGTCATGGGGCATAAACTCAGGTGCTGTCCTTGAGCCCTTTTGCTCAAGGCTAGCACTCTACCACTCTGAGCTACAGCTCCAGTTCTAGTTTCCTGGTGGTTAATTGGAGATAAGAGTCTCATGAGCTTTCCTGCCTGGGCTAGTTTTGAACCATGATCCTCGGATCTCATCCTTGTGAGTAGCTAGGATTACAGGCATAAGCCATCAGCACCCAGCTTGAGTGATTTTTTTTTTAATGCTGGTACCAGGACTTGAATGCAGCACCTTACAATATTGGATTTTCTCACACAAGGCTGGCACTCTACTACTTAAGCCACAGCTCCACTTCCAGCTTTTTAGTGGTTAATTGGGGATAAGAATCTCATGGCAGGTTTCAAAAGGTTATACTCAGATCTCAGCCTCCTGATTTGCTAGTTTTACATTTTTCTGAGGGCACTCATCCTCAGGTTTGAAGTCAGGGCCTCAGCATTGTCTCTGAGCTTTCTTTTTCTTCTTTTTTCCTTTTTTTTTTTTTGCTCAAGGTTAGCATTATACCATTTGAGCTAACAAGTTTAAAAAAAATGTAATACTACCTGGGCACTGGTGGCTTACAGGTAATCAGGATGCTGAGATATGAGGATCACAGTTTGAAGCCAGCCTGGGCAGGAAAGTCACTTGCATCTCTGATCTCCAATAAACTACCAGAAAAAGCCAGAAGTGAAACTGTGGGTGGAGTGGTAAATTGCTAGCCTTGAGCAAAAAAGCTCAGGGACCAGTGCCCGAGCCTTTAGTTCAAGTCCTAGGACTGGCACCAAAAAAAAAAAAAAGAAAAGAAAACTTTCAGTTTCAAAATAATATACTGCAGGGCTGGGAACGTGGCTCAGTGGTAGAGCGCTTGCCTTGCATGCATGAGGCCCTGGGTTCGATTCCTCAGCACCACATAAGCAAAAAGAAAATAGCCGGAAGTGGCGCTGTGGCTCAAGGGGTAGAGCGCTAACCTTGAGCTGAAGAGCTGCGGACAGCGCCCAGGCCCAGAGTTCAGGCCCCATGACCGAACCCCCCCACACACACAAAAAATATATATAGCAGTTTTTTAGATTTAGGAGAATTTCTGTCTAGTTTCTTTCAGATGAGTTTCAAGTTTTGGGGGCATTCTTTTTTTCTTTTTCTCTTTTTGTCGGTCATGGCCTGAACTCTGGGCCTAGGTGCTGTCCCTGGCTGTTCAGCTCAAGGCTAGCGCTCTACCACTTGAGCTACAATGCCACTTCTGGTTTTTTCTGCTTATGTTGTGCTGAGGAATTGAACCCAAGGCCTCATTCATGCAAGGCAACCACTCTACCACTGAGCCACCTTCCCAGCCTCTTCCTCTTCTTCTTCTTCTTCCTCTTCCTCTCTCTCTCTCTCTCTCTCTCTCTCTCTCTCTCTCTCTCTCTCTTCCTGAAGCTTAAGCTTTAATGACTTCTTTGTAAATCTATTCCTAGGGCTGGGAAGGTACCGCAGTGGTAGAGTGCTTGCCTTTCATGCATGAGGCCCTGGGTTTGATTCCTCAGCACCACATGAGCACAAAAAGCTTGAAGTGGTGCTGTGGCTCAAAGGGTAGAGTGCTATCCTTGAGCTGAAGAGCTGAGGGACTGCGCCCAGGCCCAGATTTCAAGCCCCATGACCAACAACAACAACAAAAATCTATCTCTGGTCTCCTACCTCCTACTCCAGCAAGCTTTCTTTGCTTTCCCAAAACCAGATTTCTTCCATAGTGCTTTATTTCTCCCATTCATTTCTCTGAGCTTAACTATATCTGTCTCTTCTGCTAGATGATTGGAGCTTCTGAGGACGAGTACTCAGGACACTTACTCTAGGGACTTAGTAGTCTTCCTTAGTCACTGAGTAAATCTTCGTCAAAGCAGTATGGCATGGTGACCAAACATTTATATGTTGCAGTCAGACAGACAGCAATTGGGCTTTCCATACCTCAGGTGCATAAAACAGGATTCAACCTAATTCTTTCTTTTTTTCTTCCTTCCTTCCTTCCTGTCTTTTTCTTTCTTTCCTATTTTTTTTCTTTTTTTGGTGCAGGTCCTGGGGTTTGAACTCAGGGTCTGGGCACTGACCCTGAGCTTTTGTGATCAAGGTTGGCACTCTTCTACTTGAGCCAAAACTCCACTTCCGGCTTTTCAGGGGTGTAATTGGAGATAAGAGTCTCATAGACTTTGTTGCCCAGACTGGCTTTGAACTAAAATCCTCAGCTCTCAGCCTTGTAAGTAGCTAGGATTAGAGATGCGAGCCATTGATGCACAGCCAGGGTGACCTTTTCTTTCTTTCTTTCTTTTTTTTGCCGGTCCTGGGGCTTGAACTCAGGGCCTGGGCACTGTCCCTGAGCCTCTCCGTGCTCAAGGCTAGTGCTCTGCCACTTGAGACACAGTCCACTTACAGCTTTTTCTGATATGTGGTACTGAGGGATTGAACCCAAGGCTTCATGCATGCTAGGCAAGCACTTTACCACTAAGCCACATTCCTGGGTCCAGGCTGATCTTTGATTAATGATACATGCTCACAATTGGTCCTGGCTGAGGCTTTATTTCTAGCTCCTCTGTGTGACCTTGGGCAAGTTACTTGACCTTGGGCAATTTACTCACTGCCTAGAGTCTCAGCTTCTCCATCTTTAAACTGAAGATAATAATAATACCTACTACATCAGAGTTATGAGGCTTTAGTGATATCATCTATACAAATGCATGCTTTCTCTGGGTCTGGCATTCTGTGATGAGTGTAGGATATAGTACTGAACAGCAAAGGCCTGTTTCCTTCTTTCCTTCTCTCTCCCTTTCTCCCTTTTTCTGGTGTAGGTATTAGGGCTTGAATTCAGTGTTTGGTTTTTTCGTTGAAGGCTGATGTTTTACCACTTATGTCATATCTCCACTTCTGGCATTTTGGTGGCTAATTGGAGATACAAGTGTCTCAGATTTATCTGCCTAGGCTTGTTTGAACTGTAATTCTCAGATTTCAGCCTCCTGAGTAGCTGGGATGACAGGTATGAAATACCAGGCCCTGGCAAACATTGAGCTCATAGACTAGTGAGCTTTATATAGCTCAGTGCCAGGTGTGACCCAGTCAACAGACATGTGAATAATTAAGCTGAAATGATGTCATTCTTTTGTCTCTATTTCTGTTTTTTGCCCTCTTTTCCTGGGGTCACCATCACTGTCACCACCTTCACAGACATCACCTATTGGTTTCTATTTTGCTTTCTCATCTTTCTCTACATCTGTCCCGCTGTTTCTCTATTTCCCCCTCTCTCTTTCTCTTTCTCTCTCTGTCTCTCTGTCTCTCTCTCTCTCTCGTGTTGTTGGGGATGAACCCAAGGTCTTGCTCATACTTGGTAAGTGCTTCACTGAGCTACACCTTAGCCCTTTCCTAGTCTCTTTCTCAAACTCCCCTTCTTGTTCTTTCTCTGTGCCTCTCTATTCATTATGCTGGGGGCTGCCTTGTCTATAATCTGTGTCTAATTCATCATCCTCATGTTGTCTCTGGTCTGTCCTTATAGACATTTTTCTACCTCATATATTCCTATATTTTTGTGTTGCAGAAATTCTGTCTCTCAATTTCTCTTAGCTTCATAGCCTCTTTTCTGTCCCTATCCCTCTGTCTTTATTTACCTTACCTCTGATGTCTCCAGCTCCTCATCTTTCTAATTGTATTGCTGCATTCATCTACCTATGTCCCCCACCTGTCTCTCTATTCTTACCTTTCTGTTCCAATCTCCATATCTCTGTCTTCATCTCCACTGCAGTTCACCTTCATGGCCTCCATCTCTGTTACTGACAGAACAGTTAAATATATGTCTGTGGGGTTAGATTGGATTCCAATCCTAGCAATGCCACTGGCTTACTCTACTTGTGTCATTGGCAGAAAATGAATGATGATAAAGGTAAGCACCAGTGGCTCATGCCTATAATCCTAGCTACTCAGGAGGCTGAGACCTGAAAGATTGTAGCTTCTATCTGTAATTAAGATTCTATCTGCAATTAACCAGCAAAAAGCAGGACAGGACATGTGGCTCAAGTGACTGAGAAAGCAAGCTGAAGGAGAATGAGGGCTTGATTCAAATCCTGGCCAAAAAACAAAAGTCATATGATAATAGTACATGTACTTTACAGCAT
The DNA here is from genome assembly GCF_000151885.1 of Dipodomys ordii. Classification (NCBI taxonomy): domain Eukaryota; kingdom Metazoa; phylum Chordata; class Mammalia; order Rodentia; family Heteromyidae; genus Dipodomys; species Dipodomys ordii. The sequence continues at coordinate 639,236 of NW_012267437.1, forward strand.
TACTATGAAGATGAAATGATTAAATATATAAAGAGCTCACAGAACAATACCTTAACAGAACAAAGGCTGAAAAGTATTAGTTTCAAGCCAGGTGCTGGTGGCTCATTCCTGTAATCCTAGCTACTCAGGAGGCTGAGATCTGAGGATCACAATTCAAAGCCAGCCCGGGCAAGAAAGCCCATGAGACTCTTATCTCCAATAAAGTACTAAAAATGCCGGAAGTGGCGCTGTGGCTCAAGTAGTAGAGCTGAAGAGCTGAGGGACAGTGCCCAGGTCCAGAATTCCAGCACCACGACTGACAAAAAACAAAAATAGTTTCAGCTGAGTGCTGGTGGCTCATGCCTGTAATCCTCATTACTTAGAGGCTGAGATCTGAAGATGATAGTTCAAAGCCAACACAGGTAGGAGAGTCCACGAGACTCTTATCTCCAATTAACCACCAAAAAGCTGGAAGTGAAGGTATGGCTCAAGTGATAGTGTTAGCCTGATCACAAAGGCTCAGGGACAGCACCAGGCCCTGTCACTAAGAGCCTCATATTCTAGCTTGGCTTTTTTGCTCAATGCTGGCACTCTACCACTTAAGCCACATCTCCACTTCTGGCTTTTTACTGGTTAATTGGAAACGAGCCTTAAGAGCTTTTCTGCCCAGGCTGGCTTCAATATCCTCATATCTCTGCCTCCTGAATAGCAAAAATTACTGGAGTGAGCCACAAGGGCCCAGGTGTGCTATTTTTTTTTTTTGCCAGCCCTGGGGCATGAACTCTGGGCCTAGGCACTATTCCTGAGCTTCTTTTGCTCAAGACTGGAACTCTATCACTTGAGCCACAGTGCCACTTCTGGCTTTTTTCTGTGATTAGTTGGAGATAAGAATCTCATTGTGATTAGTTGGAGATAAGAATCTCACTTACTTTCTCATCTGAGCTTGATTGGAACTATAATCCTCAGATCTCAGCCTCCTGAGTAGGATTACAGTCAGGAGCTACTGGTGCCCAGCTGTGATATCATTCTTGTAGCTGCTTCTTTGACCCCAGTCTATTTCCATCTCTCCCTGCATTCCTCTTTCCTGTAGGCTAGAGTCTATTTCTTCACCCCATTCACTTTATTTCTCTTTGTAGTTTTTCCCATTCAAGCTATTCCTTTAATCTTCATTTTTAACTCATTCACTTTTGAGAGAGGGTTTGCCTAGCGCAGGCTGACCTGGAGCTCTGTATACAGCCGAAGCTGGCCTCAATTTCTCTACCCTCTGCCTCAGCTTCCTAAGTGGTAGGATTACAGGCTTTAATCTCCATTTTATCTGTCTGTTCCTACTTTCCAAACTCCAGTTCTTGGTCTCTCTTTGTATTTATCTATCTGCCCCTTTTTTGTTCTCATATCTGCATTTATTTGCTTAAAAGTTATGTTGTTTCTTTGTCCCCATCTCTCTGAGTCTTCCTCTGGCCCCTGAACAATTTAGATTAGAATTGAGCTGGTAGATAATGTGGAGCTATAAAAGGGTTTAGGAGAAAGAAGTTGGCCTGGCAAGAGGCAAATGGCAGGGTGTGGAATTTCATGGCTCTGCCAAAATCTCCTGAACCACGTGGCCTCTGAGGTCAAGGTTAACACAAACCCCTTCAACTGAGTCTCCTGAAGAAAGACAAAGAATGCTGCATTTATTGGGAGGACCAGGAAGGGGTATTTTTTTTTCTGAGTGAAATTCCATCCGGAAGCTGGAATCCAGAGCATTTCCTGTTGTAATGTTTCTTCCAGACTTGCAGAGTCTGAACTTGCCACGTAGCATGTGCACCCCATACATACACTTCCACAGTGAAACCCATACATGCAAAAGATTTCCCACCCTTAGAGAACCACACATATGCTCACACATAAAGATACACATAGATTCACTATCCTGACAGATGCAGAGACATGGAAAAGACACAATCACTCGCCCACTGGCAGACATGAAGCCATATGCAGGGACAGAGAATCACAGAGTTATCCACTTCCAGCTCAGAGACCCATGAAAACAGATACAGAACAGCTACACAGAAAAGCACCCAGGCGATTTCTCTTGGAAAAATTGTTCTCTTTCAGTCTTATATTTTGTATAAACAGAAGTAGAGCAGATCATCATGTATAAACATACACATTCATAGAAGTGTACACAATCATATATAGTCACAAATATTCAAACTAGAGAATAACACATGGCCTTTTTTCCCCTACAAATGCAAAGGAGCCAAACTCCCTTTGGCCCCCAAATGACAGGCAGGCTGCTCCTCTGGCACCCCTCAACCTCTCTGGGTAGGCATTGCCAGGTGCTCAAGCCAGAAACCTGACTGCTAGCAGCTAGAGAGAAGTAATTTGAAAATGGAGAGAAGATTTCTTTTCCAGATCTAGAGAAACATAAGATGACAAAAACCAAAAAAGGCATAGAAAGAAGTATAGAGTTTGAATAGATGACTATTAATGAAAATGAAATGGTAGTCAGGAACCACTCCCAAGTACCCTCCCCACTCCCCTGCATCCATGCATACCCAGAGGGTTTTAAAGTTTCAATGTGATATATTCTCAAGAAAGTTAATTAGCTTCTATATAAATATAGATTGATTGACTTATTGGTTGTTGGTACTGGGGCTATAACTTGAGGCCTTACATTCCTGTTTAGCAAATTTGTTCAAGTTTTGCACTATACCACTTGAGCCACACCTCTGCATAGTTCCAGCATTTCACTATTTAGTTTGAGGTAAGAGACTGACAGATTTGTCTACATGGTCTGGTTTGTAATTGCTGTTTTCGGATCTCAGCCTCCTGAATAGCTAGGATTACAGGTGTGAACCACCAGTGTCCAGCTATTTATTTATTTATATTTTTCATAATGCCAGAAATAGAATCCAGAGCCTCATGCACATTGAGCAAAAATTACATGCCTGAGCCAATTCTCTGCTTATTATTCAAGAAAATAGAAAATGAGACAAAGTTCTCTGAGCCATTTAATTTAATTACTGTAGTACAATCTTGAAATCTTGATTCTAAAGCCAGGTAAAAATAATACAAAAATAGTCAGGTGCCAGTGGCTCATGCCTGTAATCCTAGCTACCGAGGAGGCTGAGATCTAAGGATCACAGTTCAAAGCCAGCCTGGGCAATTAACTACCAGAAAACCAGAAGTGGCACTGTGGCGCAAGTAGTAGAAGAGCTGAGGGACAGCATCCAGGCCCAGAGTTCAAGCCCCACAACTGACAAAGAGAGAGAGAGAATTATAGGCTCACTTTAATTACAAACATGAGATGCAACATAGCGGGGAATAGTAGCTGAAAAATCCCAAATAAAAAATTAGCTAGTAGACTCTAACAGATATTAAAAAGTACATTATGATCAAATTTGTTGCATAATTACAAAAAGAATTTGTTCGATCTTAGAAAAGAATAGTATAATTTACTACATTAACAGACTAAAAGAGAGTAATCATATGATTATCTCAGTGTAGAAAAAGAATGTTATATATACCTACAAAAAAGTAAAATTCTTAGCAACCCAGAAATAGGATGAGCTTTTCTCTTCTTCCTCTTTTTTTTTGTCATGGGACTTGAACTTGGGGCCTGGGCCCTGTCCCTGAGCTCTTTTGCTCAGGGCTAGCACTCTACCACTTTGAGCCACAGGCCGCTACCAGTTTTCTGGTGGTTAATTGGAGATAAGAGTCTCATGGATTTTGCTGTCCAGGTTGGATTTGAACTGTGATCCTCAGATCTCAGCCTCTTGAGTAGCTAGGATTACAAGTGTGAGCGACCCACACCTGACTCCTCTTTTGTCTGGAAATAGCTATGTTGCCCATTCTGATTTCAAATCCTTGATTCTTCTGCCTCATCCTCCTGAGTAGCTGGAGTTACAGAAATTCATCATTGCATCCCATTGGATGATTTTTTTAAACATCATTATGGTTACATACAAAAACAACACACTTTATGCCAAATAGAAAATATGTTTTTCCTTTAAGATGAATAAATTTAAGCATACTTGGAACATGGCTTAAGTGGCAGAGAACTTGCCTAGAAAGAATGATTCCCTAGGTTTAATCCCCACCACGTAAAAAAAATATAATCCTTTAAAAATAAGACTAGCCAGGTACCAGCAGCTCATGACTATAATTCTAACTATTCAAGTGGCTGAAATCTGAGAATTTTGGTGAGAAGCCAGCAGGCAGACAAATCCACAAGACTCTTATCTCCAATTAACTAGCAAAAAGCCAAAAGTAGAGGTGTGACTCAAGTGGTATAATATTAGTTTTGAGCAAAAAAGATAAGGCAGAATGTGAGACCCTGGGTTTAAGGTCCATTTTCACCAAGGAAGGAAAGAAGGAAGGAAGCAAGGAGAGACAATAAGACTAGATACTCTCCCAACTACTATTTAATATACAAATGGAAGCCTTGGTCAAGATTTTTAAAGGGAGAAAAAGAAATGAGAAAAGATTGGAGAAAAGATTCAATAGACATATGATTAGGAGTTTGCCACATAGAAAATCAACTTATAAAAATCAATAACAAGCCTGGTGCTGGTAATTCACGCCTGTAATCCTAGCTGCTCTGGAGGCTGAGCTCTAAGGAGGATCATAGTTCAAAGCCAGCTTGGGCAAGAAAGAGTCTTTAAGACTCTTATCTCCAATAAACTATGCAGAAAAGCCAGAAATGGTGCTGTGGCTCTAAATGGTAGAGCAATAGTCTTTTTTTGTCAGTTGTGGAGCTTGAATTCGGTGTCTGGGCACTGTCCTTAGCTTCTTTTGCCCAAGGCTAGCACTCTACCACTTGAGCCACAGCTCCACTTCTGGCTTTTTCTGTTTATGTGGTGCTGAGGAGTCAAACCCAGGGCCTCATGCATGTGAGGCAAGCACTCTACCACTGAACCACCTTCCCAGCCCCGGTAAAGCAATAGTCTTGAGCAAAAGAAGCTCAGGGACAGCGTCCAGGCCCTGAGTTCAAGCCCCAGGACCAGAAAAAAATCATCCTGGTACCTGTGGCTCATGCCTGTAATCCTATCAACTCAGGAGGCTAAGATCTGAGGATCATTGTTCAAAGCCAGCCCAGAAAGAAAAGTCCCCGTGAGACTTTTATCTCCAATGAAATACTCAAAAACAGCTAGAAGTCGCTCAAGCCTTGAGCACAAAGAAGCTCTGGAACAGCACTCAGGCCAAGAGTTTAAGCTCCAGAACCAGCTGAATAAATAAATAAATAAATAAATAACAAGGGCTAGAAATGCAACCCAGTGGTAGAGCACATGCTTAACATGCATGTGGCTCTAGGTAATATAACACTGAACACAAAATTTTACTACATTTTTTATGTGTCTTTTTTTTTCTCTAGGGCTGAGAACCAAACCCAGGGCCTTGCGCGCGCCAGGCGGGCGCCCTTCCGCTGGGCTAAACCCCCAGCCCCTTTTACTACATTTTTTATATTTGCAATAAAGAATGAGAAAAAGGAGATGGGTACTGGTGGCTTTATGCCTTGCAATCTTAGCTATTCTGAAGGCTAAGATCCAAGGATCTCAGTTTAAAGCCAACCTGGGAAGAAAAATCTATGAGACTCTTATCTCCAGGTAGACAGCAAATATCTAGAAATGGAGTTATGGTTCAAGTGATAGAGCACCAATTCCTTTTTTTGTGTGTGTGACAGTACTGGGAATTGAACTCAGGGTGCTGTCCTGAGATTTTGTGCTCAAGGCTAGTGCATTACCACTTGAGCCACAGCACCACTTGCAGCCTTTTTTGGTGATGAATTAGACATAAGAGGCTCATTAATTTTCTTGCTTGGGCTGGCTTCAAACTACAATCCTTAGATCTTAGCCTCCTGAGTAGCTGGGATTACAGGTGTAAGCCACTGGCACCCAGTACCACAGTAAGAGCTTTGTGTGGAAAAAGCCAAGGGACAATACTCTGGCTCTGAGTTCAAGCTCCAGTACTGGCATAAAAAAGAAAATATGAAACAAAATAACAAAGAAAAGACAAAATAAATCACTAGTCCAAAATCTAAACTCTTTTTCCATACTAGGGTTTGAGCTGAGCATGTCATGCTTGCTAGTCCAGTGCTCTACCATTTGAAGCATACCTCTAGCCTCTAAATCTATTTTTTTTCCAGTCCTGGGGCTTGTACTCAGGGCCTGAGTACTGTACTTGAACTTCTTTTGCTCAAGGATAGCCCTGTACTGCTTGGCTTTTTCTGTTTATGTCGTACTTAGAAACCAAACCCAGGGCTTATGCATGCTAAGCAAGCACTGTATCACTAAGCCACATTCCCAGCCCCCTAAATCTAAACTTTTCTATCTTTCTTTTTCTTGTGTGTGTAAGTGCCATGGATTAAAGCCAGGCCCTCACACATGCCAGGTAAGCATTCTACCACAAAGGTATATGCCCAGTCCTAAACTTTTCTAAATGTCAAAATAACTATAAGAGTAAACAAAAAAGTGACTATAGAGAGAACTACTTTCATTTCTTGCCAGTCCTGGGGCTTGAACTCAGGGCCTGGGCACTGTTCCTGAGCTTTTCTGTGCTGAAGGCTAGTGCTCTACCACTTGAGTCACAACACCACTGCTAGCATTTTTTGCTTATGTGGTACTGAGGAATTGAACCCAGAAATTCATGCATATTAGGCAAACACTTTACCACTAAGCTACATTCCCAGCCTGAGAGAACTACTTTCAATATATAAATATAAGGCTTGGAAGGTGGCTCAGTGGTAGAGCGCTTGCCTTGCATGCCCGAGGCCCTGGGTTCGATTCCTCAGCACCACTAAGCAAAAAGAAAAAAACTGGAAGTGGCGCTGTGGCTCAAGTGGTAGAGCGCTAGCCTTGAGCTGAAGAGCTGAGGGACAG
>NW_012267437.1:647624-651116 GCF_000151885.1 Dipodomys ordii
GAACCCAGGGCGTCGAGCATGCAAGGCAAGCACTCTACCACTGAGCCACCTTCCCAGCCCCTAAGGTTGCAGTCTTAATAGCAAATAAATAAGTTAGGAGTTCATTAGTTGACAGCCGGGTGCTGGTGGCTCATGCCTGTAATCCTAGCTACTCAGGAGGCTGATATCTGAGGATCACAGTTCAAAGCCAGCCCAGGCAGAAAAGTCTCCAATAAACCACTAGAAAACTAGAAGTGGCGCTATGGCTCAAGTAGAGCACTGGCTTGAGCTGAAGAGTGCAGGGTCAGCACCCAAGCCCAGAGTTCAAGCCCCACAACTGACAAAAAAATTAGTTGACTGTTAAAGTCATAAAATACAAAGGAACACTAGGACTGTCACATTGGAGCAGACATGGAGTAAATGCAATGTGGTATCCTGAAGTAGAACCTGGGAGAGATGGAGGAGGATGCCTGTAGAAACACTGATGAAACCTGAGATTGGTAGATAGAATGTACTAATGTGAATACTTTAATTGTAATAAAAGATGTTAACACAAAGGACAAAGGTGAAAAGTATATAGAAACTCTACAATTTTTCCAACTCTATAAACCTAAAATATTTCAAAACAAAATGTTTATTATAGGTGGTTTGTGTGTGTAATTCTAGCTATACAGGAGGCTGAGATCTGAGGATCACATTAGAAATCAACCCAGAGAGCATGTCCAAGACACTCTTATTGACAATTAACTAGTAAAAAGTAGGAAGTAAAGCTGTGGCTCAAGTGGTAGAGTGCTATTCTTGAGTGGAAAATACTAAGGAACAGCACTAAGGCCTTGGGTTCAAGCTCAGTTAAGGCGTGTGCACGCATGTGCACACGCGCGTACACACACACACACACACACACGATTATTATAAAAAGAATTAATTGAAACAAAGAAGGTGCCAGGTCTTGGTGGCTCACGCCTATAATTCCTAGCTACTCAGAAGGCTGAGGTCTAAGGATTGTGGTTCAAAGCCACTCTGGGCATAAAAGACCATGAGACTCATATCTCCAATTAACCAAAAGAAAGCCAGAAGTGGAGATGTGTACAGTGCCAGCCTTGAGTGAAAAAGCTAAGTGAGGGTGTGAGGTCCTGAGTTCCAAGGCCCAGACTGGGTGGATGTTGGTGGCTCATAACTCTGATCTTAATTACTCTGGAGGCTGATATCTGAGGATACTGGTTCAAAGCTAATTGGGGCAGGAAAGTCCATGAGACTCTTATCACTACTTAATCAGAATTAAAAAAAAAAGTTGAGGGGACTGGGAAGGTAGCTCAGTGGTAGAGTGCTTGCATGAATAAGGCCCTGGGTTCAATTCCTCAGCACCACATAAGCAAAAAAAGCCAGACGTGGCACTGTGGCTCAAGTGGTGGGGCCCTAGCCTTGAGCTGAAGAGCTGAGGGACAGCACCCAGGCCCAGAGTTCAGGCCCCACAACCGACAAAAAAAAGGTTGCAAGTGGAGTTGTGGTTCAAGTGGTAGAATGTCTGTTGCTTGCCTTCAGTGGAAAAGCAAAGGGACAGTGCCCAAACTCTGAGTATAAACTGCAAATGGCATGTGTGCATGTGTGTGCATGTCTCCACCTGTGTGCACATGTACAAACACACACACAAAATGGTAAAACATCAGTGAAGAGCAATTTTTGAAATATCTAACAAGGTTCCAAATATAATTCTCAGAGTTCACCGTGAGAAATCTCAGCAAATGTGGCACCATCTGTAATACCAAAGAGTAAAAGCACTCCAAAGTCCATCAACAGGGAACTCTGCTCATCACATAAAAGACAGTACATCCACATAATTAAGCACATTTGCTATGTGCATTCATATAGTTACTTTCTGAGTACTGAACAATCTCTAGTGCAATTATATGGAAAGCTGTCCATGATGTATTATGTGAAAGAGCAACACATATAACAGTATTTATAATATGGTACCTTTGGGGAAACAGAAGTGGGGAGTGGAAAAGGATGTATATTTATATGTACAAGCATAAAAACATTGCAGGAACCAGCTGGGCCTCGGTAGCTCACACCTGTAATCCTAGCTATTCAGGAGGCTGAGATCTGAGGATCATGGTTTGAAGCCAGCCTGCGTAGGAAAGTCCATGAGACTCTTATTGCCAATTAACCACCAGAAAACCGAAAGTGGAGCTGTGGCTCAAGTGGTAGAACACATGCCTTGAGCTGAAGTGCTGAGGGACAATGCCCAGGCCCAGAATTCAAGCCCCATGACGGACCAAAAATAAAACAAAACAAAAAACCCCACAAAACAAAAAACAAAAACCAACCACATTTCAGGAAGACAAAATATGCTAATAAAACAAATACCTATGGAGGGATGTGGGAGGGGGTGGGGTGGAGGAGGGCAACTGGGTCATGGACAGTGGTAAGATATTTCAAAGCGTAATTTTGAATTGTTTTGAAATATATTGAACTGTTTCAAAATATATATTACTTACTAAAAGGTAAACAAAAATACAACATTTCGTGTAACTGTAACCCCTCTGTACAGTATCTTTACAATAAAAAATATATACTAAAATGCAACACAATAGTAACAAAAAGTGGAAAGCAAATATAAATTAATATATAATGCTAAAGAGAAAACTTTAAATAAAAGAACAAGCTGGACACGGTTGGCTGGAATCCTAGCTACTCAGGAGGCTGAGATCTGAGGATGCAGGTTTGAAGCCAGCTCCAGGAGGAAAGTTGGTGAGACTCTTAACTCCAAAAAACTACTCAGAAAAAGCTGGACACAGCACTGTGGCTCAAGTGGTAGAGTGTCAGCTTTGAGTCAAAGAAGCTCACGGACAGTGCCAAGACTCAGAGTTTGAGCCCCAGGACTGGCAAAGAAAACACACACACACACACACACACACACACACACACACACACACACACACACACACACACACACAGAGCGTACATGGTATGGTGAACAAATTCTATATTCCATGCTCTTGCATAGAATAAGTCATTGCTACAATGTACAATGACATCAACTCTCCCAAATAAAATTTTAAATCCAGTGTCATTCCCATCAAAATTTTAGCTGGTTGTGCATGTGTGCACGTGCTTGTGTGTGCGTGTGAGTGCATGCGCTGGTAGAGGAACTTGAATTCAGGGCCTCATTCTCTTGCTTAGGGTTTTTCTCTTCAAGGCTCATGTTCTACCACCTGAGCAACACTTCCACTTCTGTCTCTCTACTGGTTAACCAGAGTTAAAAGTCTCTCTCTCTCTCACATTTGTCTGCTGGTACTGGCTTTGAACAAGGATCTTCAGAACTGTTCAGCATTTTGCGGTGGAAATTCTTGCTCCCTATGTGAAAAGAAACAAAAGGGCATCCTTGGGCTGGGATGGAGCTTAGTGGCAATGTGCTTGCCTAGCTAGTGCAACATTCTGGGCTCAATCCCCAGTATCAAAAAAGAAAAGACAATAAAAAGGGCATCCTTACATATTACCACTTATAAGAGT